>NW_006204113.1:5629741-5660441 GCF_000334495.1 Tupaia belangeri chinensis
CAGCTTCCAAGAGGGAGACAAGAATATATCAGAGATTCTAATTCCTCCAGAAGTCTTGGAGCTGAGTTCACATTACCATCTATCTTCCGATGAGCATTTAAGAAAAGACAGCTGCTCTTCTGGAATGTTCTGGAATAACCTAGGCAAGGGCTGATGACTTCAATATTTCTGCCAGTCCTGGAACTCTATGAATTTGCTTATTTATTAATGTATTGTATATTAACCCATCAGTTCTTAATGATGGCAAGTTCTAAGTTTCAAACAAGAAAAAGGGGAAAGAAAACAAAGTATGTAAGTTGTTTACCAAGTGCCAGGAACTCTGCTATTATATCTTGTTTTAACCTGTCTCCCCCAACCCCCAAAATGTAAGTATTATCTCGCCATCCATATTTTATAGCTGAAAAATCTAAAGCTCTGAGGACTTAAGTAACTAAGTGTGTAAGTGACAGAGATGGGGTCAAAACCAAGCATGTCTGGCTCCATGCTCTTTCTACCTCATGACAACACTTAGCGCTCCTGTCACTCAGGGGATGCAGAGATCAGAGAAGACTAGAAGTTGCTCAAGAATTTCATGGAGGAAATAGAACTCCCACCAGACTGGAAAGAAAAAATAGCAGACTAAAACAATCGAAGGCCAGGGGAAGCAATATGACAGGATGTTTGCAAATACATGCAAATGGATTGGTCTGGGAAACTGAATAAACCATTTTGATTGAGCAGAAATTCTTAGGGAAAATGAGAGAAGAGAAACCAGAGACCAGATTGTGCTTTTGTCCTTTGTTTTTGTGGCGTTTAAAAATACATTCTTTGAAGTCACTCCTGTTTTTTTCTTAAGGTTGATATCTTTGAAGGAAGTAAGATCTGTGTCTAGCTTTCTAGATCAGCTGTGGATAAGGTCAAGAGAAAAGGTACCTTTGCAGAGGTAAGATTTAGCTTAAACCTAAGAAAAGCCATGAGTACAAATTCATAGTGTTTTCACATGTGTTAAGAGAATAAAGATTGGCATAATCAAGAAGGCATCTAAGACTGTAAGTGCTAGAACTCAGTGAACTGAAGAGAAAAATGACAAAAGGAAACAGTGGAGAAGTATGTAGAGGCTGGCTCTTACAAAGCCTGTGAGGTATAGAGAGGAGTTTTATTTTGTGGAATTTATGGGGACCCAACTAAACAAAGATGGTGGAAATGAGAATGGAGAGAAACACATGGAGTTGAGACACACCTTGTAGATAAATTTGTTTTCACTTGCTAATGAATTCCAAGTTGGCAGTAAAATAGGAGAAGTCAGGGAAGAGTTTCTGCCTTGAATAACTCGAGTTGAGTCTTACCTATACTGTATTGAAGAGTCTATGAGTCATTTAAGAGATTTCTAGTAGATATATTTTCTCAGACTTAAACTACCAGTTTTCATAGCAGACCTTGGCTATTATATCAATATTAACATCAAGATTGGAATAAGATAGTCAGGTGAAACACAGGATATCCAGTTATATTTAATTTTAGGTAAACTGCAAATACCAATGTGTGTGTATGTGTGTGTGTGTGTGTGTGTGTGTGTGTGTGTTCCAAATATTGTTGGGTCATACTTTCATAAAAAAAAAAATCTGTTGCTAATTTAAATGGGTATCCTGTATTGGGGATATAATGCTGAATATAAAATTAACTGGGTAGAAAACAAATTTAACTGGGTGTGCTGTATTTTTATTTGCTGAATCTGGCAATCCTACATGTGGGCTTCACCATTTTATTATCCCCAATCCTCCTACCAGAGTTTGTTTCTAATTCAGCTCTCATCCTTCCTTCTTTTCAGAGAAGAAGAGGATTCTGTTTGCCTTGGCAAGCCTGATTCTATTAACTGTGCCAGCTGCTCCAGGATCTTGTCACACTTATTTTTTTTCTCCTTTCAGATCATTTGCAATTATTTTGCAGTTGTGTTTGTGTGAATATGTGTGTGCATGTGTGTAAATGTGTGTATGTATGAGAGTGTGTGTATGTTGCCCTCTTTTGCCTTGCATTGGTTGCTTTGTAGTTTTAGTCACATCCTAGTTTTTCTCTTTCTTTCCTGCCAAAATAATTTTAAAATGCCTTATTCTCTCACATATGAATACAAATGTGTAAGAATTTGAACAGTTTATTTTGAAAGAGAGAATATCTCTCACATATGAATACAAATGTGAAGAATTCAAACAGTTTATTTTTTATTTATTTATTTATTTTTTTTTTGGAGAGATTTTCACTGTAGGGTGCGTGTGCTCGCCAGACAGACAGAGAGAGACATAGAGACAGAAAGCGAGAAATCACCCCCCAGGGGGGATGGTCACGCTGCAATCCCTTCTCCTCCATTCTCCTCTCGGAATCTTGGGCACGCACGCACACGCACCCGGCGTGAGTTTTAAGCCACCGGGTCCGGGACACGAACCGCGGTCAACTACATGGGAATCCAGCGACATAGCCATTATGCTAACTGCTGGTTCCCCAAGCAGTTTATTTTGAAAGAGAGAATATTCAGTGTAAGAAACAACTGCCAGTCCCGTAGATGGTATGGTGGTTAAGGAGCTGGACTCCCACATGGTCAACCATGGTTCAAGTCCTGGACCTCATGACTTGCTTTCTAACTTTTCCTCTTTCTCACTCTCTCTCTCTCTGGTCAAATTAAAAACTAATGATAATAGATAAAATTAAATTTAAAAAAAATTTATAAAGAAACTGCTGCCATATTGGGAAAAATATTTGTCATAAATATATAATATACAAAAGGTTATTTTACAATAATCCCCTAAAAGTCAATAAGACAAAAAACTGAACAAAACAAAACAAACAGAAAACACAAAGAAATCTGATACCATATAAGATAATTTAAAAGAGAGCAAAAATAAAATTAAATTTAAAAAAAATTTATAAAGAAACTGCTGCCATATTGGGAAAAATATTTGTCATAAATATATAATATACAAAAGGTTATTTTACAATAATCCCCTAAAAGTCAATAAGACAAAAAACTGAACAAAACAAAACAAACAGAAAACACAAAGAAATCTGATACCATATAAGATAATTTAAAAGAGAGCAAAAGAGGGCAAAAACGAGTTGTCAATGGTACTGCTATTTCGATTCCTATGCTTTTATAGGCAAATATTTGTTTGGTTGATTAATTTATTTGCCTAAATTTACTTTTTAAGGAAAAATGGAGGATTATATATATATATATATATATATTTTAAAGAGATTTTCTTTTGCTCTAGGTTGCATTCACTCTTGTCGGAGAGGCAGAGAGGGAGACAAAGAGACAGAAAGCGAGAAATCACCCCTCAGGAGGGATGACCATGCCACAATCTCTTCTTCTCCAGTCTTCTCTCTGGATCTTGGGCAAGTACACACACTTACCTGGCATGAGTTTGAAGTTGCAGGGTCCAGGACTCAGACCATCATCGAATATGTGGGAGTCCAGTGATGTAACCATTATGCTATCTGTTGGTCTTAGTATGCCTATATTTTGACATTATAATATACTTTATTTATTTTAAATTCTGGGTACTTATTTGTTTTGTAATACTATTTGTCATTTTTATTTCTTTATTTCTTTTCTATAGTTCTAACATTTTTTAATTTTGGAATTTTTATGGGACAGATGTTAGAACTTTAGAAAATACCTACCATGTCACTTAATTTTTTGTACATATTTTTCAAATCTTTTTCTCTTTCTCCCTTTTGTCTACTTATCTGTGACTTCTAAATTGTCTGATGAACTTTATTTATAGGAATATCTAGCTAAGATTTTCATTTTGCTCATATTTTATGATAATTGTTTCATCTTAGTTCATCTACTAAGTTTGGCTTTTAAGAGTTTTTCAAATAGTTTAAGATTTACAGAGAAATTTAAAAAATAGTACAGATAGTTCCCATGTATCTTACATCCAGTTTCTCTTACTAACATCTTTTATAATTATGATATATTTATTTCAGTGAACAAACAAATATTGATACACTATTAATTAAACTCTGTATTTTATTCATATTTCCTTAGTTTCATCTAATGCCCTTTTCTGCTTTATGATCCCATAGAGGTTACTACATTATATTTTCTGGACATCACATTTTCCTGAAATACTTTCAACTGGGACTTTTTCTCACACTTTTCTTATTTTTAATGATCTTAACAGTTTTGAGGAGAAACATATTCTGTAGATGTCCCGCAACTGGAATTTGTCTGACATTATTCTCATGATCAAGCTGGAGTTACATGCTTTTGGGAGA
Organism: Tupaia belangeri chinensis; assembly: GCF_000334495.1. Taxonomy (NCBI): domain Eukaryota; kingdom Metazoa; phylum Chordata; class Mammalia; order Scandentia; family Tupaiidae; genus Tupaia; species Tupaia belangeri. The sequence goes on from NW_006204113.1 coordinate 5,633,993, forward strand.
AAGACCACAAAGGTAAAGTATAGTTTTTAATCACAATGTATCAAGAGGACATACTATCAATAATAGCATCACTTTTGATATTGACTTAATCACCTTACAGAGGGAGTGTATGTTTATCAGGTTTCTACAGTTGTAAAATCACTCTTTTTTTCCATATTGTACCATTAAAAGTAAGCCACAACGTAACGTACAACCTGCACTTAAGGAGTGAGGAATCATTTTCTACATCCTTGAGGACAAAAGAACTACATAAATTAGTTAGAATTCTTTTGCACCAGAGATTTCTCCCAATTTACTTATTTACCCAGTCACTTGTTTATATCAGTAAGGACTTGGCAATATTTATTTATACTGTCCACTGGGTGATGTATACAAAACAGAAATCTAGTTTCTCCCAGTTGGGAAGTCTAAGATTAAGGCGCTGGCAGATTTAGTGTGAATGAAGACTCACTCTCTGCTTCCAAGATGGTGGCTAGCTGCTGTCCTGTCACCTAGCCGGAAACAGGGGCAACAGGAAAGAATGCTGTGTTCTCTTGTGGCAAAAAAGAGAGGGGAGGTCTTTATGGTTCTTGGAAGTCTTTATTTTTTTATTATTTTTTTTGGATTACCTCATTTTTTTCCTTTCTTTTTAAAGAAGAAAGAATTGATGAAAGAAATTAAATAGGAAGTTCTCTCTTTTCACTATAAGTAGAGTGAAAGAGAGAGAAAAATTCCCAACAGGATTTTGATGTCATGATCCATCCCCCAACCTTCAGCCAGCTCTGGATCATGGGCAAGTATGTGTCAGGCACACTCAAGGAGGTCTCTGGACTTGAGCCAGGAACCTTTCATTCAGTGGTATGAACAGCGAGCTTTTAAATGCCGAACACTGAAGCAAAAGTGTCAAAATCACCTCATTGGCTTTCACTAGACCTTGGCCCATTTTAACATAGTGCAATGAGATGCTGGCAATATTTTGAGATGGTCTAATTCGAGTTCCCTGATTGTATTATAAATTCGTTGGTTAGTTTTTATGATGGGCTAAGGTTTTTTATTTTTTACTGTTTTTTTTTTTTTTTTAAGTCCATTTCAAGGAATGTTTCTAAGTACTAGGGTGCTTATGTAAGAGCTCTGGTTACAGAGACAACTTCAAAGTAATGACTCCTCTTTTGTTTCAGCAAATTCGATGTTTTATTAATTTTGATGCTCAAATTCTTCCAGCTTTGTCTACTGGGCACTAACCCACTTGGCTCCTGTGTCCTTTGACCAATCCTCATCATCTGTTTTTCTTGGCACTATCTTACTTTCTGGCAGTGCAAGACACTCCACTTCAACACATAAATGTCCAACTCCTGTCCTAGAATCAGCGCTTTCTCAAAGAGGTCTTGGTTTCTTTGGAGAACAGTATTAGAAACAAACACCTGGGGCAAAGTGTGTTCATTGATACTGTAATATGCTGGTACTATCCTTGTTCCTAGGCCTTTTCAGCTGATTGAGCTGAGCAACGATGTGTGTGCATAATTACCTGTGTATATACATATATCTATAAATATTTTTATGCAGTCATCTGTATTTATATAGTCTAAATAAGACTTTGTACTGATTTTCCCAACTCAGTTCCATCACCACAGAGATTATCCTAGTCTCCTCTCCCTTGTTATGGTATATAGCTTTAAGTAAACTAGTTACTTAGTGTGTTTATTTAGAGACAGTAGTCCCCAACAGGTCTTGTCATGCCACAATCCTTCCCTCAGTTCCTACCTGCCACGCAGATTCAGATCAACCTGGGATCTGAACCTTAGACCTTTCCATATAGTTCCACTGTCACATAGCGGTGCCCTATCACCTGTGCTACTATAGCTGTTTTGTCTCTCCACTTATTTAGGTCTTTAATTTATTTGATCAAAATCCCATAGTTTTCCACAGACACTGTTGCGTGTGTGTATGTGTGTGTTTTAGATTTATACCTAAGTATTTATTTTTATTGTAGTGGTATTGCTTTTTCTAAAATTTCAAATTCCAATTACTCATTGCTGATATATAGAAAGCAATTGACTCTGAATATAAATTTGATGTTCTTCAACTTTGTTATACTAGCTCATTAGTTACAGGAGTTTTTTGTTGTTGATTCTATGTATGTAAATGTCATCTTTGAACAAAGACAGTTTTATTTCTTCTTTTACAATCCATATATATTTTATTTCCTTTTCTCATTTTATTACACTAGCTGGAATATCCAATATAATAATGACTAGATGTGTTAAGGACATATTTACCTTATCTCTGATCTTAGGAAAAAAGCATCCAGTTTTTCAACAGTGAGTATGATGTAAGCTGGAGGTTTCCATTAATAAGTTAAACATTTTCCTTTATTCTTAGTTTGCAGAAAGTTTTTATTATGAATGAGTATTGAATTTTGTCAAGAGATTTATCTTCATCAGTGGTATGAATATGATTTTTCCCTCTTTTAGCCTATTGGTATAGTGATTTGTAGTGATTGATTTTCCATTATTGAGCAAGTGTTGCATAGTAGTTGGGAGAGAATTTCACTTGATTGTGGTACATAATTCTTTTTATGCACTGTTGTATATGATTTGCTCATTCTTTGCTGAAGATTTTTGCATGTATGACCATGAATGATATCTGTAATAACTAAAGGTTTCCTGTCGTACAATGTCTTTTCCTGCTATTGGACTAGATTAACACCATTATCAGAAAATAAGTTAGAATGTATTCTATTTTATTCTTTTTTCTGGAAGTAATTATAAAGAATTGGTATTATTTCTTCTTTAAATGTTTTTAGACATCTGAATTGGTGGGTTTTTTTTGTTTGTTTGTTTGTTTCATAGACATCTGAGTTGGTGGGTTTTTTTTTTGTTTGTTTGTTTGTTTTTTGTAGCAGGGGCATTATGTATTTGTGTGTGTGTGTGTGTTTGTGTGTGTGTGTGTGTGTGTGTGTTTTAAAGAGATTTAAGCCTGTTCTTATTAGCAGTTTCTCCTCATGTGAATTTTGGTATCTTATGTCTTGTAAGAGATTGGTCCTGGCACCAGCAGTTGGTGTCATGGCTATGTCGCTGGACTCCCATGAAGTTGACAGCAGTTCGATTCCCAGACCAGGTGGCTAAAACTCATGCTGGGCACATGTGCACGCATGCCCAAGATCTTGAGAGGAGAATGAAGGAGAAGGGACTGAGGCATGGCCATCCCAACTGGGGGTTGATTTCTCACTTTGTTTCTCTCTGTCTCTCTCTCTATTTTTCTGGTGAGCACATATGCCCTATAGCAAGAACCTCTCAAAAAAAGAGATTGATCCATTTCCTCTAGATTAATAAATTTATGGGCAAAAAGTTTTTTAAAAAATAACATTTCTTTCTTATCGTCTTTATGTGGGAAAAGTACCGATAATCCTCTTTCATCTTTGTTATTGGGAATTTGTATCTTCCCTCTTCCCCTGCCCCCTTGGTTAATATGATTAAAAGCATAGTTATTTTACTGATCTTTTTAAAAAAAAAAATCAGGGTTGGGTTTTATTGCTTTCCTCTATTGAGTTCTTGTTCTCAGTTGCATTGATTTCTGCTTTAATTTTTAACTTCCCCTGTCCCCTTGGTTAATATGATTAAAAGCATAGTCATTTTACTGATCTTTTTTTTTAAAAAAAATCAGAGTTGGGTTTTATTGCTTTCCTCTATTGAGTTCTTGTTCTCAGTTGCATTGATTTCTGCTTTAATTTTTAATATTTACTTTTCTTTCTTTAGTTTTAAATTACGTTTTTCTTTAATTTCCTAAGTAAAAGCTTAGTTTATTGATTTTAGATCTTTCTCCTTTTCTAGTATGTACACTCGATGCAATAAATTGCCCTCTAAGCATTGCTTTTGCTGCATCCTACAAATTTTAATAAGCTGTACATTCATTTTCATTTAGTTTAAAACATTTTAAAATTTTTATTGAGATTTAGTTGTGTTTTTTAAAGTGTATTGTCTGATCTTCTGGTACTTTAGAGGTGTCCAACTATCCAGTATTGACTTCAAGTTAGTTTCTATTATGGTCAGATTATATGTTGGTATAATTTCTATTTATTTAAATTGGCTAAGATATATTTTGAAACCCAAAGTGTGAATTATCTTAGTAATTATTCCATGAGACTTTGAAACACACTGAGCTCATGTGTGTGTGTGTGCCCAAAATCCCAGGAGGAGAAGAGGAGAAGGAATTGTAGTATGGTTATCCCCTCTGGGGGTGATTTGTCACTTTCAGTCACTCTGTTTTCTCTCTCTGGCAAATGCACATACACTATGGGAAAAAAAATCCATAAAAAAATGTACAGGCATTTAAGATTACAATATATCTTTAGAGAATTTACTTCTTAATCATATTAGAGTGGCCCTCTATCACTGATATTTTTCTTATTCTGAAGTAGGCTTTACTTGAAGTTACTTTTGACTATTTCAGCTTTCTTTTGGTTGGTATTGGTATGGTATGTCTTTCTTCATTCCTTTATTTTTATTCTATCAGAGTCTCTAAAGTTGTTTTCTTGTAGATAATTTATATTTGGCTCTTGCTTTTTATGTTATTGTGGTTTTCTCCACTGAAATAATCTGTGACTTTTATTTGTTGTATTGAAAACAATTCCACAGGATCAGGAGATGGCAAAACCTGGTCTCACCTGGTTGACCACAGTTTGAGTCCCAGACCCAGTGGCTTGAAACTCTTGCCGATCACACGTACATGTGTGCTCAAAATCCTAAGAGGAGAAGGGATTGCAGCATGGCCAGCCCTCTTGGAGGATGAATTTTCATATTCTGTCTCTCAGTCTCTCTCTATCTCTCCGGTGATCACATGCACCCTATAGCAAAATGCTCTCTAAAAAAATAATAATAATAAAATAAAAGTAAATGAAATTATTCCTATTTAAATTGATTACTGTTATAGTTGAGCTAATATCTATGACGTTTTCTCTTTATGAAGCTTTTTCTTTTACTGATTTTAACTGATAATTTATGATATAATTTTATCTTCTAAAGTCTATAATTTTTACATCCTTGAACTGTTTTTTTTTTTTTTTGCCTAGAGGGTACATTTGCTTGCCAGAAAAAGACAAAGAGAGAGGGGATATAAAAAATCACCCCCACACCAGTGGCACATGGTCATGCCACAGTCTCTTTTCTTCTGTTTATCCATACTTGTCAGGATTTAGGGTACACTGCACAAGCGTTTTTCAAGTTACTGAGCCTGGGATTCAAGCTACAGTTGGGTCCATGGGATCCAGCTCCCTTAATCACTTAGGCTATAGGGCCAGCCCAATTATACTTTTTTTTTTTTAATTTTTTTAGTTGTGTTGCTGCAGTTTGCAACGTATATTTTAAATTAATCATAATCCTTCTTCAAATCTCTCTATACCAGTTTATGTATCAGTCAGGTATCTCATATTTCCAACTCCTCCTTCTTATCCGTCATAAAATCATTATTCATTTTCACGTATTCAGATGTTATAATTACCCAGTACATTGTTCTTATTAATTAAACAAAGAGTAATTATATTAGGTTACTTACAAATAAAAACAGAAGAGATATTTTATCTCCATTTATTCCTTCTCTGATGTCCTCTTCTTTTTTATGTAGATTCACGTTTCTGCCCTATATCATTTTCATGATTCTTTTTTACATTTCTTATAGGGCAGGACTACTATCAATAAATACTTTTCTTTCTTTTCTTTTTTTTTTTTTTGAGAAAGTACTTCTCTTCATGGTCTTAGGTAATTTTTATTGAATACAGTAATAGTTCTGAGTGTAGTTTTTTGGTGTTTATTCTGTTTGGTATTTTTACACTTTCTGAATTTATGGTTTGGTATCTGTCATTAATTTTGAAAACTTCTCATCTGTTATTACTTCAACTACTTCTATTCTGTCTTCCCTTCTCCTGGTATTCCAAATTATATGTATAATGAATTTTAAATGTATCTTACATTTCTGATGTATTCTATCCTTTTTCTTTCTTTTTTTTTTTGGTCTTTGTATTTTATTTTGGGAATTTTCCATCGATCTATCTTTATTATAACAAAGTATTTTCTTGCTGTTCAAGAAAACTACTAATGAATGTATCAGAGGCATTCTTCATTTCCATTGCAGTGTTTTGAGTTCCATCGTTTCCTGTAGATACTCTCAGTTTTCAGACTTTGGGAGGGGAGAAGGAGACAGAGATAGTGAGAGGAAAAGTGGTACATCTCCCCCCAGAGGGGATGTCAATGCCACAATCCCTTCTCCTCTATTTCTCTCCTAGGATTTTGGGCATACACGCACATGTGCCCAGTGTGATTTTCAAGCCACCAGGTCCACGACTTAAACCACAATCAGCCATGTGGGAGTCCAGCAACGTCACCGCTGCATCATCTGCTGATCCTAATTGTATGACAATTTTAAAATCTCTATTTCTCTCCTAGGATTTTGGGCATACACGCACATGTGCCCAGTGTGATTTTCAAGCCACCAGGTCCACGACTTAAACCACAATCAGCCATGTGGGAGTCCAGCAACGTCACCGCTGCATCATCTGCTGATCCTAATTGTATGACAATTTTAAAATCTGTGTCATATCTCAGTGTGATGCTGATAGCTTACTTTGTGTTTTATCTTGCCTTCTGATGTGACTCGTAATTTTTTGTTTAATCCTGGATGTTGTATCCTATAATAAGAAATTCGATATTTTCCCAAGTCTTTGGAGTGTGATTTTATATTATTCTAAGAGCAGTGCTGTTTTATGTTTACTTTAGCTGTAGGTGCCAAAGTCTTTAGATATCTCTAGTGTCCTTATTTTTTGTCTTCTCTGTTACCGTTGAGTTTCCCAAAGAACTCATTTCCAGACAGATTTGTATCTTGCAACACTTTTAGCTATAACCCACTGTTAAAATGGAGCCCCATGGGTATGATGGTAAGTTGGGTAGGGTTGGGGGTGGTGGAGAAGTATCCTGTAATTTTATGTTTAAGGCTCAGGTTTTTAGTCAGTCTAGTTCTTAGGTTATGTCCTTCACTTGGGTCTCAGTGTTTTCCTTCCCACCTAGCTGAAGCAGTAAGTCTAGAGGAGGTGAGTGCTGACAGATGCCCTCCTTCTAGGAGAGATAAGGCTCTGGTAAAATCTTCTCCCTTGGAGAGTGAGGAATTTATTCAGGAGAACAATATGTATTTACTTCACAATAGTTACACTTCTTTCCCTTGACAAAGTTAGGAAAGAATCTTTCTTATCTTTTTGCACTGTGAATCTGGTGAGGTTCCTATAGGTAAAACCCATATCATGGTAGGGCCTCTTAGTAGTGCAACCCTCAGGAGTTTTTTACTCTCAAACTAGTCTTTATTCAGACTCCAGTAATTCATCAAACTTACAAAATTAATTGTTCCTACTATTTCATGGCTCCAATGGCTTCAGCTTCAGGTAAGCAGATAAAGATTGTGACTCTATGTATTTGGCTTTTTCTCTAGATTTTTGGTATAGAAGCCTTCCTGAAATCTCAGTTCTCGATGAGACCAAGAAAAGTCATTCATTTCTGGTTCATTCAGTTTTTTCTTGCGATAAGGACAGGAGTAATGACTTCCAAATATTGCATGCTGGAGTTGAAGCTAGAAGTCTTGACTTTTTGCTTTTTAAAAAAATAATTTAATTATTATTTTTCAGGTCTCTGAGTACATTTTCTTCATGGATACAATGTAAAATCTTCAAGAATATTTAATATTCAAAGCAAATTATAGGGAGATCTTACTTAAGATGAGTAAAATGTATCTCGCTTCCTTGGGTGTTAGTCCTTCTATTTTCTGAGTAAGTTGTCATTGGTTCTCTTCAAATGTTTGGTTACTTTTGCCGTTTAGAAAACTTAGCCTCACTTAGGTGAATGTTGGTTCTGACTGCAGAAGCCTGTTTCTGGAGTCTTTGGATATTTCAATATGCTACTGGAAAAAGCTGTGCCTAATGCTTGGCAAATGTAGCACAAAATCTCTCCTGAGGTAGTCAACCTCCAGAGACATGGCTTTACTTTTCCTTCTCAATGATAAAATCCTTGGTCAGCAAAAAGATCAATAAGAGAAGGTTTTAGAAGTTTTTCAGTTAAGTATCTTGAGGATTTCCCCAGAGCCCTTTCATTTCCCCTAAGTTTATCATGTCTAAGACTGAACAACTTCTAGAATTATGCTTACTTCTTCAAAATTTGAATTTGGGGCTAGCAGGTGGCATGGTGGTTAAGGACACTGGATTCCCACATGGCCAACCATGGTTCAAGTCCTGGACCTAGTGACTTGAATTCTCACTCCCCCTCACCCTCTCTCCTGGTCCCTCTCTGGTCAAATTAAAAATAAATGAATGAATAAATAAATAAAGTTAAATAAAATAATTAATTAAAAATAAAATTAAAATTTAATTTTTTTCAAAGTTTTTTTTCTTTCTTCCATAAGAGAACAAGAAATAGAAGGAGAGGGAGGAAGAGAGAGAAAAAGAGATAATGTCACCAATAAGGTCTTCCTGCTATGATCCATCCCATTTCAGGCAATTCGGATCATGGGAGTATGTGTCCACCCAGCATGCTCAGAGAGGTCTTGGGACATAAGCCCCAGGATCCTCACATGGATATAGTTCGCTACCACTGTGACCCTTCATTTTTTTTAATTGATGCATATTCATTTTCATATTTGTAAAGGATGTGTGATATTTTGATCTGTGTATATAATGTGAAATGATGAAATCATAGGAATTAGCATATTCATTTCTCAAAACTGTTCATTGTGATGGGCATATTCAAAATCCTCTCTTCTAGCTAAATTAAGATACATAATAAATTATTTTTCACTATAATCACCCTACTGTGCTAGAATATTAGAACTTATTTTTCTTGGGACCAGCAGTTAGCATAATGGCTATGTCGTTGGACTCCCACGTAGTCGACCGCAGTTTGTGTCCCCGACCAGGTGGCTTAAAACTCACTCCTGGCGTGTGTGTGTTTGAAGATCCCAAGAGGAGAACAGAGGAGAAGGAATTGTGGCATGGCCATCCCCACTAGGGGGTGATTTCTCTCTTTCTGTCTCTCTGTCTCTCTCTGTCTGTCTGGCGAGTGCACGTGCCCTATAGCAAAAACCTCTCCAAAAAAAAAAAAAAGAACTTATTTTTATGACACTATAATTTTGTACCCATTAACCAACTTCTCCCAGTATCCCCTTTCTTTCTACCCTTCCTTGCCTCTGGTAATCACCATTCTATTCTCTACTTCTATAAGATCAATATTTTCAGCTTCCATATGTGAGTGAAAACAAGTGGTATTTGACTTTCTGTCCCCAGCTTACTTTACTAAATATTATGTCCTCTAAGTTCATCCATGTTTTAACAAATGACAGGATTTTGTTTTATTTTTTATGGTTGAGTAATGTTCCATTGTGTATAAAGGATTTTTCTTATCCATCATCAGCTGTTGGGCACTTAGGTTAATTCCATGTCTTAGCTATTTTGAATAATGCTACAATAAACATGGGAGTGCAAATAAGTCTTCAACATGCTGATTTGTTTTTCTTTGGGTATATACCAATAATGGGATTGATGGATCATATGGTAGTTCTGCTTCGAGGGGTTTTGTGGAAACTCTACATTATTTACTTTTTTTGTTTGTACTATTTTTAATTTTAAAATACATTCAATCACATACATCACTTGGTTTGTAAAATAAATTTGTCCAACACAAATACCCCTCCCCTCACACCAGTCTAGCTGAGGATACTATACACGTTATCATCAACAGACATCAGCCCATTTCTGTGTCTCATAAATGTCTTGCCTCTCTATTTTTCCCTTAATTTCTTTCATCACACTCTCCATCTTCTCCCACCTTCTTCCCACACTGTCTCCAGTGTCTGTAACAATTTTCTATGCTTCTATATACTCTAGTTTTTCAGTTTCTTCCATAGACTGCAAACAGTTGGTATATATTAAGGGGAGACATACAATGTCTCTCTTTCATAGCCTGGCTTGCTTCACTAAGCAGTAAATCTTCCATATTTGTCTACTTTCTATCACATGTTCAGATCTTATTTTTTTTATGGTTGAATAGTATTCTGTGGAGTACATGTGCCACACTTTTTTAATCCATTCATCTATTCATGGACATTCGGGTTAGTTTCATGTCTAAGCAATTGTGAATAATGTTGCAATAAATGTAGATGTGCAAGCACTTTTCCAACTGAGCATTCACCTATCCTTTGGGTAGATATCCAGGAGTGGAATCTATGGATCATATGGTATTTCTATTTGTAGATCTTTGAGGAACCTCTATTTTGGTTCCACAGTAGCTGGACTAATTTACATTCCCACCAACAGTGGAAGACAGTTCCCCTTTCACCACAGACCCACCTGCAGTTATCATTTATTATTTTTTTTTAATCTCCACCATTCTGACTGGGGAGCAGTTATCATTTATTATTTTTTTTAATCTCCACCATTCTGACTGGGATTAGGTGGTATCTCATTGTGGTTTTGATCTGAATCTTCCTTATGATGAGGGATGTTGAGTATTCTTTTTCATATAGTTTTTGACTGTTTGTATGTCTTTCTTAGAGAGTTGTTTGTCCAGCTCATTTTAGTTGAGTTGATAATTTTTTTAAGGGGGGGATAAGCAGCTTGAGTTCCCTGTGTATTCTGGTTATCAGTCCCTTATCAGAAACAGTTTAAAAAAATATTCTCCCATTCTGAGGGTTGACAAGTAACACAAATTATTGTGTCTTTTGCTGTGCAGAAACAACACAAATTATTGTGTCTTTTGTTGTGCAGAAACTTCTTACTCTGATGTAATCACACTTACTTGTTTTGGGGATTATTGTCTGTGCTTTGGGGGGCTTATTTATGACACCTTTGCCCTCCCTAATGTCTCCCAGAGTTTCCTCAGTGTTTTCCACCAGTAGTTTTATAGTTTGAGGTCTTAGGCTTAGATCTTTGATCCACTTTGAGTTGATTTTTGTTAATGGTGAGAGATAGTTATCTAGGTTCATCTTTCTGCAGGTGGACACCCAGTTTTCCAGCACCATTTTTTAAAGAGGTTTTCCTTTTCCCACGGGATTGACTGGCACCCCTTGTCAAAAATCAGCTGGCTGTATGTTTTGGTAACATTTCTGTGATCTATTCTGTTTCATTGGTCCACTTGTCTATTTTTGTGCCAATACTATGCCATTTTGATTATTACAGTTTTGTAATATATTTTGAGGTCAGGGAGTGAGATGCCTCCTACTCCACTCTTCTTGCTCAGAATTGCTTTGGCAATATGGGGTCTTTTATGATTCCAGACAAATTCTATGATTATCTTTTAAAAAATATTTATTTTATTTATTATCATTATTTTTTCATATGAGTTCACCAGAGAGAGACAGAGAAAGAGAAGGAAAAGTGAGAAAGTAAGCTTCCAGATCTGGGACTCAAACTGTAGCTGAGCATGTGGGAAGTCCGGCTTCTCAGCCACTAGCCTGCTGGCCCCTGATTGTCTTCTTAAATTTTTGAAAAATTCCTCTAGTATTTTGATTGGGATGACATTAAATATGTAGATTAATTTGGGTAGAATTACCATTTTGATTATAGTAATTCTTCCAATCCAGGAACATGTGATGTCCTTTCACTTTTGAGTCATTTTCAATTTCCTTTTTTAGATTTTCTTTTTAGCTTCTCATAGTTTTCCTTGTGGAGGTCTTTAATTTTTTTGGTGAGATTTATTCCTAGGTATCTCATACTTTTGTGGCTATGGTAAATGGAATTACATTTTTTTCAGTTCTATCTCAGTCTGCTTGCTGTTGGTATATTGATATGCTATAGATTTTTATATGTTGATTTTTTTCCCACTACTTTACTATATTCATTCATTACTTCCAGGAGTTTTTTTTTGAATATCCTTGGGTTTTCTATGTATACAATCATGTCATCTGCAAATAGAGATAATTTCACCTAATCTTTCCATATTTGAATGCTTTTTATTTCATTCTCTTTTCTAATTGCTTTGGCTAGGACTTTCCAGCACTGTTTTGAAAAGGAGTGGAGAGAGTGGCCAGCCTTGTCTTATACCAGGTTTTAGTGGAAAAGCTTTCAGTTTTTCCCCATTCAGTATGATGTTAACTATGTGTTTTTCATAAATAGCTTTTATCGTGTTGAGAAATGACCCTTTGATGCCAATGTTTCTGAGCATCTAATCATGAAGGGATGTTGTATCAACTGATGTGATTATATGGTTTCTATTTTTCTTTCTGTTAAAATGATGTATTATGTTTATAGTTTTACATATGTTGAACTACCCTTGCATCTATAAAATAAAACCTACCTGGTTGTGAGGTATAATCTTTTTTATATGTTGTTGGATATGATTTGCTAGTATCTTGTTGAGAATTTTTAAATCTATATTCATCAGAGAAACAGGTTTTTAGTTTTCCTTCCTCATCATGTCCTTTTCTCTTTTGGAGATGAGGGTGATGGAGGTTTCATAAAATGAATTTGGGTAGGGTTGCTTTCATTTACTTTTTGTACAGTTTGTTTATTTTTTATTTCATTTATTTTTGCTCTAGTCTTTATTATTTCTTTTCTCCTGGCATTTATTTTTAAATTTTTTCTTGTTTTTCCATTTGGATTAGATTTTACATTTGCACTCTCATTTTTTCTTATGTGCACTGTTATGAATTTCCCTCATAACTGCTTTTGCTGTGTCTAATAGATTATGGAAACTCATGGACTCATTATCATTGGTTTCCATGAATATTTTAATTTTAGTCCTAATTTCTTCACTAGTTGTGAAGTCATTCAGGAGTAGGTTATTTAGTTTTCATATGTCTGTGTATTTTCATGTTTTTTTTCTGAAATTAATATCAAGTTTAATTCCATCATATTTGGAGAAGATGCTGGATATAGTTTCTAAGCTTTGAATCTGTAAAGGCTTGTTTTGTGCCCTATCATGTGGCCAATCTTCAAAAAGGTTCCTGTGTGGTCAGAAAAAAGTATATTTTGTGGCTTTTGTGTGAAAGATTCTATAAATGTCTGTCAAGTCCATTTGATTTCTGGTATTGTTAAGATCCTATATCTCTTTGCTTATTTCTTGTCTGGCTAATCAGGTCAAAGGAGATAGTGGCATGTTGAGATCTCCAACAATTAGTGTGTTGCAGTCTATTTAATTTTTAGATCTAGCAGTCTTTCCTTGAATTTTAGTGCTCCTGAGTTTGGTGCATAGATAAGTGTTATGTTTTCTTGATGAATTAACCCTTCTACTACTACATAATGACTTTCTTTGTCTCTTTTTACAGTTTTTGTCTTAAAGCCTATTTTGTCTGAAATCAATGTCATGACTCCAGCTCTTTTTTGTTTTTTGTTTGCTTGTAATACATTTTCTAACCCTTCACTTTTATCCTATGTATGTCTATCTATGAGTTGCATTTTTTTGTAGGCAACAGATAGAGCATTTCTGTTATTCCATCCAATTAGTCTCTTGATTAGAGAATTTAATCCATTAACATTCAATGTTATTGTCAATATTTCTAGACTTGTCCCAATCATTGAATTGGCCATTTTCTTTGTTGTTTTTTTGTTCTCTTATGTCTGTCTGCCTCTCTTTAGTTTTTGTGATATAGCACTCCCTTCAAAATTTCTTGAAGAACTGGTCTGGTGCTGGTAAATTCTTTCAGATTTTGTTTATCAGAGAATGTTTTTATCTTTTCTTCCATTTGAAGGGTAATCTTGCCAGTCATAGTAATATTGGTTGAAATTTTTCTCTCTTATGCTTTGAATACATCGTCCCATTCTTTCCTTGCTTGCATTGTTTCAAAGAAAGGTTTAATGTTAGCCTGGTGGGATAACCTTTGTAGATAATTTGACATTTTTCTTGCTAGTTTTAGTATTTTGTCTTTATATGTGGTTTTGGCCAGTCTGGCTATGATGTGCTGTAGAGAGGATCTTCTTAGGTTGATTCTTTTGAGGTTCTTTGTATTTCTTGGATCTGAATGTTTGAGTCCGTCTCTAGACTTGGAAAGTTTTCCTCTAGGATTTCACAGACTAGATTATCAATGCCCTCATTAGTTTCTTCACCTTCTGGGATACCTGTTAGTCAGATGGTTGTGTGTTTAATGGTATCTCATATTTCTTATTTCTTATATATTGTCCTAGTTTTTTTAGTACTTTTTCAGACCTTTGGTGATTTTTTTTCTAGAGCAGAGGTTTTATCTTCTACATCCAATATTTAATCTTCTGCATGATCAAATATGTTTTTAATACTTTCAAGGGAGGTTTTGATTTTCTGTATTACAACTTTCATCTCTAACAGCCTTATTTGATATTTTTTTATGGTGTCTAATTCTTCTTTCATATCATGGAAAGTCTTCTTCATCTCTTGGAATTAAATGTCTCTTTTCTCTAGCATCTCATAATTTTATCACCATAAGTATTCTGAATTATTTTTCTGACATTTTGGTAATATCCTCTAATTTTATTGTGTTGCCTTGTTGGAGATGTATTGCTTGGTTCTTTCATTCTTGAAACTCCTCTTTGATTTTTTTAGGCATTTGGCAAGGTACTCACTTTTTGCTAATTTGTTGGATAAGGTTTCTGTAACTGTGATCTCATGTGTTTCCTTTTACTTTGAGGTAATTCTGTGATAATTTCTCCCTTCTACTGTGTTTTCCAATGTGGTATCTACTGGAGGAGTTTTGAATTCAGATTTATATATAGGAGTTTCTCTCCTTTTGCAGCAGGTTCAGTGGGTGATGAATGCTTCTTTGAGCTTCACAATATTCAGATGTTTGTCTATGCACCTAGACCAGTCTAGGCAGTAGGTGAAAGGCAAGCAGCAAAATGAGAAAGTAAGATAAAAGAAAAGAGAATAGAAAACAGAAAGAGGGGACTACCAGATGGCATAATGATTATGCTTCTGGACTCCTATGTAATCGACTGTGGTTTGAGTCTTGGACCCAGAGACTTAAAATTCAGGCTTGGTGTGTGTGTGCCCAAGATTCTGAGAGGATAATGGAAGAGAAGGGATCACAGTGGCCATCCTCCCCGAGGGTGTGTGTGTGTGAGGGGGTGATTTCTTGCTTTCTGTCTCTCTGTCTCTCTCTGTCCCTCTAGTGAGTGCACACTCCCAATAGCAAAGATTTCTCTCTCTCTAAAATAAATGAATAAATAAATAAATAAAATTTAAAAGAAAGGAAAAGAAAAACAGGAATAGAAAGAGAAAACAAATAAAAACAAAACAAAAGCAACCAAAGAGCGAAAAAGCAAAAAAATATAAAAAATGAAAACCACGTGGTGTGCAAGCACACTGTGCAAAAAAGGGCAGGACACACCTCAGATGGAGATGCCTGTGATTTCTCTGTCCTATGGGGAGAGAAGAGAGGAAAATTAGCAAGAGAAAGGCATGGGGGAAAACAATTTTAAAAAAATAAGAAAAGAGAAGAGGAAAGAGAGATTTTTCTACTTTTCTATCTTTTGGGTAGAAAGAAGGAAGGAAAGGGATACTGGCTCAGATTGTGATTTCCCTGAGAGGGGAAGAGGGGAAAATTAGAAAGAGAAAGACATGGGAGAATTTTTTTTTTTTTTAAATTAGAAAAGAAAGTAAGAGGGAAAAGGGATTTTCTTACTTTTCTAGCTTATGGAGTCCGGAAGGAGTGGCGTACTGGTTCGGCCCTTCTCAGCAATCTATTTACTTTTCTAATTTACATTCTTAATAACAACATATAAGCTCCCTTTTCTCTCTGTCCTCATCAGCACTTATTATGATTTTGTCTTTTTGGTATTAGCCATCCTAAGTGAGAGTGAGAAGATACATCATTTTGGATTTGATTTGCACTTCCTTGATTAGTGATGTTGAGTTTTTTTCATATATTTGTTGTCTTTTTTTGAGAAACACCTAGTCATTTGCCAGTTTTAGAAATGGGTTTTTTCATTTTTGCTGTTGAGTTGTTTTGATTCCTTATAAATTCTGCATATTAATTACTAGTCAAATGAAAGGCTTGCAATTATTTTCTCCTACTTTTTTTTTTTATTTTATTTTTCTAGAAGGTATGTGTGCTCACCAGAAAGAGAGAGAGAGAGAGGAAAGCATTTGTCAATCCCTCAATGGAAATTGTCATACAGCAATCTTTTCTTTTCCATTTCTCTCTCCTTCCTGGAGCTTGTGCATGCAAACATGTGTCTGGCATTTTTCTTTTAAAGAGAGATTTTTTTCTATAGGGTGTGTGTGATCACCAGAGAGAGAAAAATAGAAAATAAGAAATCACTCCCACCCTCCCAGGGAGATGGCCACACCACAATTCCTTCTCCTCCATTCTCCTCTTAGGATTTTGGGCACGCATGCACACATGCCCAGCATGAGCTTCAGACTGCTAAGCCCAGGATACGAACTGTGGTTGATCACGTAGGAGTCCGGGAATGTAACCATTATACCATCTGCTGGTCCTATCTAGCATGTTTTTGGGCCTCCAGATTTGTGACTTGAACAGTGTAGTTGGTTACATGGGATCTAGCCACCTGAATCACTATGCCATCTGCTAGCCTACACTCTGTTTTTTGTTTTGTTTGGTCTTAAATTTTGCTATAGAGCACATGCACTTGCTGGAGAGAGACAGAAAAGAGGAAAAGCTAGAAAGTGTGGCCACACTACAATTCTTTTTCTTCCATTGTCCTGTTGGGATTTGGGACACACACGCACACATGCCCAGCATGTTTTTTAAGCAGCTGGGTCTAGGACTCAAATCATGCATTTGGCCATGTGAGACCCAGCGACCTTAACTGGCATGCCACTGGCTGGTCCCTACACTTTGCATTTTTCTATTTTTTCCATATGTGTTTTTGCCTGTGGTCCACTCCCTTTATCCAGTTAATCTATGTTCTACCTTTTAGAAAACTTTTACATTTTTTGTTTGTTAACTATTCTCTTGTATTTTCCAACTTTTATAAAATGCAGACGACATTTATTGCACTTTGAGATCTACCCAGTTCATCTTTTTGAACAAGTCTTTCTATTACAAACACATTTGCTAGAATGATTTTCTATTTAAAAAGTTTTAACTTCAAGATATTAAAAATGTGCTGACCCCATGGCCTAATGGTTAAGGGAGCCAGATCTCACATGGCCAACTGTGGTTCAAATCCCAATCCCAGCAGCTTAAAAAATACACATGTACGTGTGTGCCCCAAATGTTTACCAGATGAAGAAATGGAGGAGAAGATATTGTAGCAAAACCATGCCACAATGAGGGGGTGCTTTCTCCCTCCGTCTCTCTCTGACAAGTGTACATGCCCTCTGTTAATTAAAAGAGAAAAAGATTTTTTAAAATAGTTGTCATATCTCTATCAAGGAGGGCAGCCTTATATTTAGCAATTCTTCATCTTATTGTGCATCAATTAATACATGTATTAATAAATGAAGTGTACTTGGCAACTATTCTGCATTCTGTTTGGGGGTCACAACTATTTCGGTGATATACCTATTTTTTCTTTAGTATGACATTACATAAATTTGAAGAAGAAAGGAAAAAAATAAGAAAAAGCCCAGAGAAAGAAAGAGGTTTCTATTCCTGATGAGAAGTGTACCAAAAATAAGCTTCCCATACATTCTGTGGCATTTTTCATCTTTCTCTCCTACCACTATGTTCTTACGGCATTGAACTCATTGGCTGTGTCCTGTACAAACATGGCATAGCATTTCTTTTTGGTTTTTGCTGCCTTTCCTTATAGAGGGAATCGTTCTTTCTTCCTCTGGGTCAAGGGAAGCTATTTTCAGTCCGCGCAGGCTGGCCTCTCATCTAGCCCTACTCAATCAGCGGGCCCAGGAAGAGAAAGCCAGTCCACCAACTGCATTGTGCACACTGCCTGATTTGTTTCCATGTTGGTCCTATCCAGTGACCTGGTGGAATGGCTGTAACTACACGAGTCTGTGATCTGTAGGAAAAAAAAGGGTAAATCTTGTAAGCACCCAGTTTTTCTCTTCTTCCTGGTATCTATGAATAATAGAAAGAAATATATGGCTCTTCTTCCTTTTAACTGAAGCCTTTCTGAAGTGAACCTTGGACCTTTTTAAAAATAATCCAAATTATTAAATTATTTTCTTCATAAATTCAAGCCATCTTCATTCAAACTATAAAATACCTTGTCAGCAATATCCAAAATAAATTTTGTTCTAGAAACAGGAGCTGGGCCTATGATTGAAACATTTTCATTAAAGTCTTTAATGTCTGAAAACACTTAAAATTGAGCAACCAACATTTTAGAATCATTACTACTATTGCTTGTTTTTTTGTTTGTTTGTTTAGAAGGTAAAACACACTAACCTTTAAAAATAGAAGGCTTAGAATCAAGACATTAAAATATATTTTTGACTGCTGAATCATATAAGAAAAGTTAAATAATATACCTTAACCTATTTTTTAAAAAATCTATAAATGGTGGGAACCAGCAGTTAACGTAATGGCTATGTCGCTGGATTCCCGCGTAGTCGACCGCAGTTCGTGTCCCAAACCTGGTGGCTTAAAACTCACGCCGGGCGCGTGTGCGTGCGTGCCCAAGATCCCGAGAGGAGAATGGAGGAGAAAGGATTTGCGGCGTGACCATCCCCCCTGGGGGATGATTTCTCGCTTTCTGTCTCTATGTCTCTCTCTGTCTGTCTGGCGAGCGCACGTGCCCTACAGTGAAAATCTCTCAAAAAAAAAATCTATAAATGGTTACACTTACTATGTCTATTCTATAGTCTATTAGCTTTAAAATTGTTTTACCCCTTACATGAAATTATTATGCTTCACATATGTAAGAGATTGAATGCTTAAGATAATATAAATATACTGCCAAACACTGATCATTTATTAAAATGGGTATATTGAAATCTGTTGTTACCCTGGGGCAGGGAACAAGAGGTGGGTATCATATTCAGTAAAAGTGATGACATTGAACTATTCCTTAAGTTTCTTGTTTTGTTAGCTGATCAATTCAAGAAATCTTTTAAAGGGAAATGAAAAGGTCATTGCAAATCTCACATTTTTGCTATTCTATTATGACGAGCCAACTCAAAATATTTTGCAATAGCCACTTTCCCTATGGAAAGTTTACAGAGTAAACTGGCAAAATGTTTTCACTGGCAAAGGCAACCCATGAATCTGCAAGAAACCAGTTTATCATTTTTATGCATTTTATTTTAGTTATTCAGTAAATGTAGCCTGGAGAGAATTTTTTTTTTTTTTACAAAAAGTATAAATAATAACATTGAATGTGATTGGACTGTTTGGTTCTGAGCTCTGACCACTGCATTTACCAGGACTTTAAAATTCTCCTCTACAGTGGAAGATTACTGAACCCTTCTATCATCTCCATGGAAGACATTAAGAAGGTCTAATTAGAGCTACTGTGTTGGTCTCCATTGTGACAACTCCTGGTCTTACTCATTAGTACATCTCAATGCTCTTCCTGTCATGTTTTCAAACCCTAAAAAAAAAGTCCTGTGCTGTTCATGATAAATGTAGAGACATTTCCCCATCACTAGTGTAACTATTAATGACTTTCCTATGAGTTAGACTTAATGCTTTGCTTTTCTGTAACTTTGGTAAAGAGAGATTCAATGCCTCCATTCTGTGTGAATGAGAAGATAGTTGATTGTTAAAATTGAAGTGATCTGTTCACTAAATTCACCTTTTATTAACAGAACTCACTTCAAGTGTTTTTTGAATGGTTTTTCTGAATATGTCTCTTTTGACCTATTTGTTTAGAGCTTTGATTCCTCTATCCTGAGTACTTCATCACTATCCTTACCATTTTTCCCAGAGAATTCTTTGTATCTTTTTCAAAACAAACAGAACAGCACTTGCTAGAGCCAAATTTTTGGAAATGGATATGCATATTAGCCAAAACCTACTCCACTCCAGTCTCAGCACCTACACCGCATAGTAAGTCAGACTCTTCCAAGTGCAATATGAGTTTGCTAACAATCCCACAAGGACTTAGACAACTGACTCAAGTTGGTCATTTTTGAGCTTCTTATGAAACTTCAGCATTTTTCAAGTATTTGAAAAAATACATAAAATATTTCTTCCCAGTTTCAACACTTTCCCCTGTATCAGTTCCTAGAGTGAAATATAACCTTTCTTTAGCTTCACACCCAAATCCCAATTTTGAAATCTAATTTCTGCATTATGAAGATGATTATAAAAGTATATGTAAGTAGATGAATAGATAAGTAGATATAGATACATTTTCCATACAGATATATTTCATACCTGTCATGCTATAGAAGCATTTCCTATAGATATACCAATACATGGAATCTTAAGATTGGCCCCATTTCCATAGCATAACAGGTAGAACTCTTAAGCCTACAGCCCCCTCTGCTGGGTGTCTTTTACCAGATTTATTATACTCTCCATAAGCAAGAGGTCTTTGTCAACCTTTCAGTGTTCTGGATTTTGCTCCCCAATTAACTCAAAATTCCAGCCCTGTTCTAACTTATGAGACCCTACACAGATTTAAGCTTCTAAATGTGTGAGTTCTCTGTTTCTCCATAGACTTTACATTTACCCACTCTGAAGATTTGGTGATGGGTCTGAAGTACATATTCATAATTAAGATACCTTTAATTTATCTTTCTTTTCTCAGACATCTGATGTCACTCGCTCATGAGATTTTTGGGGGGCCAAAAGCTCATTAATTAGTTACTGAACATATGTTTTGAATGTCTATCATATGTATCATACTAGGATCTTCAGATGCAGAGAAATCTGTGAGGTATTTTTTTTCTATGTATTTACCTACCTGACTTTTGCATGTGCTTAAAAAAGTCATAAGACAAGTAACAATGGAATATATAAGGTAGATGTTTTCTGAAATGATTTCATGACCCAATACCTTCTCTTTTTCTTACCAAAAAAATCTAAACCAAAACAAAATAATCTTGAGTTCCCCAAGACTTTTCCCCCTAAATCAACCCAGCCTCAAGCAAAGTACTGAGAAAGGTATTCTTCTCTGAGACTCTAACCTGTTATAGCAAGGTGGTCTCTGCCAACTTTCCTAAGAGGGAGAAAGGAAATTCTATTCATAGTCCTCATAGGTAAACGCTACATCCCAAAACATGGGAACACTGCCATGATGGACAACTTTGAGTTGCTGTGGAACGAAGAATATTGCCTCAAAAGAGAAAACATCTACTTCTTTCTTGGGGATTGAAAGGCAGACAATGAAAATGGAAATTAGAAGATCGATTTTAGGTCTTTTGTATAATAACAAACTGATAATCTCAAAATTGGATCTAAGCACACACTTTTGCAATAACTGTAAGTAGGTAAAAGATACACAGAGACATGGAAAATATAATGGTCACATCATGTCAGTTATGTCTTTAGTACTCATTAGTAAAAATGGTCTCAATTTACATAATCAATTTTCATCATCATAAATGACATTTATTTGTCATTGCTTTTAACTCTTCGTTAACTATTGTTTCTTTGCAAGAAATAGCCTTGTTGGAGATGTTTTGAGTGTTAGAGGTCTTACAGCCACAAAACCCAGTAGCTTTAGGCATTGGGCAATACATTTTGGTTGTGTCCTTAAGGTGGTGACAGTACACAATAAAACAGAAGTTCCCCTTAAAATATACAGAGTCTAGGAGAGGTGTTTTAATTTAAAGAGAGAGAATTTTTGCTATAGGGCATGTGTGTTTGCTGGAGCGACAGAGAGACAGAATGTGAGAGATCACCCTCCAGTGGGATGACCATGCTGTAATCCCTTCTTTTCCAGTCTACTGTCAAGATTTTAGACACACATGCACACACACCTGGCATGAGTTTTAAGATGCTGGATCTGGGACTCGAACTATAATTGGCTACATGGGAGTCCTGTGACATAACCATTATGCCATCTGCTGGTCCCTGAATTATATTTTCTTAAGTGGCGTCAGTTCCTAGGCAACATCTATTAAAGGCATATATTACACAGTGCTAGGACTAAAATTCAAAGGAGTACCCCACGTTTACACTAAGCCTGAGGCCCTTTATAGGGTACTAGTTCCCTTTGGCATACTGGTTCTTTTGCCAGTCAAAGTCAGCTTTCAGGAAGCAATCCAATGGTAACTGTCGTGAATGCCTCAAAGAGAGCTCAGAGTTAATCTTTTTATTCTCACTTATATTTACATTTAAACAAGTGCAAAAAAAAGGGATGGGAAGGGATTGAAACTTTTACTCTGGAATTTCAAGTCTTCTTGGAGAATTTACAGAGAATTTATGTAAGTGGAGCATGGATTTTCTTTGGCCCCCTTTTTTTAACCTTTCTCCCTTTCCTACTGAATTCATATATATAATACTCTCATTGACAATGCAGACAATTAAATTTTAATCCTGGTTTGACCATTTCTATTTTGCTAGAAATATTCTCCTGGGCAAATTATTTAACCTATCTCTGAACTTTGCTCATCTATAAAGTTACCGGGAGATCAAAACAAGTAATTTGTAAAATGATATATCTGGCCCTTGATTTTTGTTCTTCATCATGTATGAATGTATGACAAAGGTTTATTCATAAACTGAGTAAGGTCCAAAATAAGCAATACATAGGTGTTATATCTGGCCATTGATTTTTAGTTTTTCATCATGGGTTCATCATGGGTGATAAAGATTTGTTTTTCAGAGATGGGTTGACTGATTTTCATCTCTATCAAGTAGCCAAAATAAAACCATGCCTATAACCATTCATTCATTTTCCCTTGTCCATGTACCAAGAGTTTGCAACCTATCTTGTATAAACTATTACAAAAAATGCAGTTATAAACATTTGGGATAGTAGGAATTACATTACATAATAACAGAAAGGCAAGACTGTATAATCATTTAATAAAGGTGGACCCATTATTAAATTATTATATTCTTAAACTATAACTTTAATTAAAATATCATCCTGATTACTATTGATAATATGGTATGATTGGAGCATATTAGTTGAGAAGTCAGTAATAGATGGGGGATAAAGGGATAA
Source organism: Tupaia belangeri chinensis (assembly GCF_000334495.1). Classification (NCBI taxonomy): domain Eukaryota; kingdom Metazoa; phylum Chordata; class Mammalia; order Scandentia; family Tupaiidae; genus Tupaia; species Tupaia belangeri. The sequence continues at coordinate 5,656,950 of NW_006204113.1, forward strand.
AATAAGGAAACTACAAAGATAGCAAAATAAAACTAGAGGTCTTGTAAGATGCTGAAGAGTGAAAAGAGAACATCTATGCAGGCCATGCCAAGTAGAACCTGCTAAAATTATGTTTAGGCCTCTATGTGACAGGAGCAAGAGCTGGGGGATATGCATGACACTGAGGATAAGTACGTCCCAACTGAGTAGACTGTGAGGAAAGTGAAGGAATGGACATCTTTTTCCCTGCTAGCTCAGACTGTTTGGAAGACTGATCTTCCAGATACTTCTTTCTCTGTGTGTGCAAAGGCAAAACAAAGTGACAGTGATGGTTACACATTTCAGTCTGGGAGCACATTTCTGTCACAAAACACCCAATTGTTTTGATCCAGTGTTTTTCCTTTTTCTTTCATTTTTTTTTCCCAAGTATCCTAGACAGCTCATCATGATGAAGGCTTCCCTCTGAGAAAATCTGGAAGCAAGCAATTGCACTTTTTTTTTTTTTTTTTGGAAATTTTTGCTATAGGGCACATGTGTTTGCCAGAGACAGAGAGTCAGAAAGTGAGAAATCACGCCCTGGGAGGATGGCCACAATCCCTTCTCCTCCATTCTCCTTTTGAGATCTTGGGTAGTCATGCCCAGAGTAAGTTTAAAGCCACTGGGTCCAGGATTCAAATCGCAATTGACTACATGGGAGTCTACCAACATAACCACTGTGCCATCTGTTGATCCCACAATTCCACATTTTTTCTCTTTCAATAAACCTTTGTTAGAGAAGATTTGACATTTCTTCTATTTCCTTGTTTCAAATAAAGTCTAGACAACTCATCAAACTGTTTTCAAAATCATGTCATCTTATTTTTCTTACATTAAACATACATGCAGTGGGTCTTTGTGATAAGGCACTCATGTCTAATTTCTGTGATATTCTCCTTTTCGAACATGTATATGTTGGGGAGGAAGAGATGTACCAATAAATTACACTTTGTGTTGTAGATAATTTAGTCACTCAAATTAGTATTTTGTAATCTGTAGCATGCAAAGAAAAAGATAATATGAAACACATTATTTTATCATGGCAAGGGTTGCTTAGCTTGCAATATATTATTTAACTAATTGCTTATTCAGTAGGGAGTTGCTGGAGTTTCTGTTTGAAGGATGGAACAGGATATAGACTGTAGTATTGCTGTGCACTTTGCTCTAAGTAAAAATGAGAACGGGGGATGATTAGTATTCTTAGGGTTGTGTTGATCAATTATTGTGTTCTCTTTTCCTTTGTAGATAACAGCCATGGTATTTGTGCCAGGTTATTCCAAGAAAACTATGTGATATATATAATGAACAGTATATAGGAACAAAGTGGATCTGGTATAGTACACACTGTGGACACTAGGACTGCAATCTTTATTCTAAGAGACTCCCTTTTGCCAGATAAAGTCTTTTCAAGAAGACGGAGCCCATCAAAAGTCCACTGGGTAGAAGCAGAATTATTTGTCCTAGAGAAAGGTAAATATACAAACAGATGTGTTTCAGAGGGCGAGATCTAGTTACCAGTTAGGACTAGATCATTGGCTAGAGTCTTTTCCAGTATGAAATAAACAACTGAGATCTTGTTGGGCTAGGTTTTCCGTCATACAAAGAATGATTTTGGTGGCAGAATTTGGTTTTGGGAATTGAGAAACATCCAGGATGACACATGTTATATACTGAGTCTTGTATCTATAAGAAATTTCCTCAGTTGACCATTTCCTGGCATCATGGGTAATCCTAAAGAGTTAGATGCTAAAGTATACTGTTATGATTTTGACTTACTTTTGATTTATCTGAATTTTCTAGCTACAGTTTGAAGAACATTCTTTTAAGTTTGTTTGGCCATAGGCCCTCCTAGCTCTGCTCCAGGATTACAAAGAGTTTAAGAGCAGGTGCTTGCATCTTCACAGTGTCCTGTTTATATCAATTTTATATTAAGTGCTTATGAAATGATGAATAAATACATGAATAACTTCTAGGCTATAGAACTCTACTCATTGAAGTGAATTATCTCATTGAAAGAAAAACAGAACAAAAGAAAACAAAAACAAAAGCAAAAGGTGATTTTGTAGTGTTTACCAAGATCTCTTGCTTCTTGATGTACTTGTTCATTCAGCAAATATGTATTGGGTACCAGGAAGAATGAGAAGGAAGATTAATAGATGGTAATCTCTCTGCTATATGCAAGACAAATATGAAATGGGTTTTGGAGTAAACACAATGAAGAATAAAGCATGCTTTCTGCTTTTAAGCAATCTATGCAAGGAGGAGAAAAATAAAGAGTTAATAAATGCACTAATCCTAACAGAGTTGTGCCTCTGCTTCTCTAAGAGTGGAAATGAGTCAGTGTGGGAGGTTTGGGATGATCTTAAGAAGAGGTAAAATAAGAGTTTAGCATTTTCTTCTAAAGGAAGCTAGTTTGGCAGAGATAGGGATTGGGGCAAGGGAATGAAATAGGTAAAGAAGCACACAAAAAGATCTGATGTTTTTTTCTGATGTCTTACACCATATCTAAGGAATGAATGAATGAATACCCACTTTGCATAGCACATTAACTTCCCAATGGTCCTCTGCTGCATATGCATAGCCATTAGAGATTTCTTTTCAGGGTGTTTCCCTATTACACTCATTTGGGAATGTGAGAAATTACATTCAACAACCCGGAAAACTACCACCAGAGTTTTCATTAGCATCTGTGTATCATCTTCTCTCCTGGTAAATATCTCTATTCGTATCTCTAGTCACTCTGTCCCAGTTTTAATGTTGGCAAATAAAACCCAAGCACTCATCAGAAAATAAAATATTTACCCTGTACACTGCCATAAACAAAGCCACTGGAATGGTGCATCATTTTAATAACCATTATGCACATGAATTTAATGAGATAAATAATGTATTTTATCCAGCATGTAAAGATGGCCTGGTGGTAATCATAGGAAATGTGAGGAGTAACTTCTCCAGCTAGGGTCTTGCCCATCACAGTGAGATGGGTGTGAAATGTGATGTGTTGGATTGTTCTTTGCTTTCTCTGTATCAGCTGAGTCCATTTTCAAATAACCTGATCACTGTGTGCAGGACCCAAAGCAGGTCTAGGGGCTGATTCAGAGGAAAGAGGAGCCTCAAACTTTGTGCTCTTTTAATGTCTACAATGTAGTATCTGCTATTTCTGGAGTCAGCATAGACGCTGAAGATTGTTTAGCTCATTTTGGACTTTAAGCCAAGTCTGAGTAAAAAACTACAGTAAATTTAGCTTCATGTCATTACTAGGTTTCTAAACAATTTGGTTTAATGGGAATTTGAGGCCCTTATCAACAGCATCCTAGCCACTCTAGCTTTTAGTTTTGCCTTTGAACCTCAATTTGTATTTCTTTAATAAAGTCACATAGGTTCAAAATGTCTTTCTTTTGAGCTTGTTATTCCCTTCTACCAAACTCGTATTTATCCTGCAGAACCCATCTTAAACTTAAACCTCTGAAGCAGAGG
>NW_006204113.1:5660472-5661005 GCF_000334495.1 Tupaia belangeri chinensis
GAGCTGAATCCCTCCCCCATCTACAGAGAGTAGTATCCTTTTCACTGATACACAGGGTACCTGAGGGCAGAGAGGGTGTGCTGCTCTAACTCCTGCACCTAGAACAGCTCCTGGTAGAGAATACATTCTCAGGAAGCAGTTGTTGAATTAAGGAACAATCAGTGTTGTACTTTATTGGAATCATAAAGGTTTTAAGCTTGTTTTGTGAATAGGTTGCCCTGCCTGGCTGGTTAGGCTTAGTCATAATTCGAAATGTGAATATTCGATGGAGTTTCCCAAACACTCTATGATTTAGTCTCAGCTCCCTGATTTATTAAGTCTTCACTGACTCAGGCAGCTGAGCTTTCCCCACTGACATACTGCTGGGGTGCAGGTGGAGTGCACTGTGCACCACACTGGCCTCTACCCACCTCCCCACAGTCTTAGTTTGAAGTGATATTAGTGAGATGAATGTTACCAACTTCAAAACAGTGAATGAGAGCAGAACCTCTGGATGATATGCAGAGGTCTTTCCCTCACAGTATATAATATAT
>NW_006204113.1:5661018-5666705 GCF_000334495.1 Tupaia belangeri chinensis
ATATATATATTTTTAAATGAAAACATAAACAGAAGCAAAAGAAACATCGCTTCAAGAGCTGCACTCACTGAGTGTAATTTGCAAAGGGCAGCAGCCAGGTGACTGAGCATGTGAGATCTGATACATGCCTGAATGGTCTAGCCCATGAGTAGTAGAACAGGGAAGAAGGAAAGTAGTGAGGCCTGGGGTGTACGAATAGATTTCTAGGGGAGATGAGACAGAGATAGGCCTGAAAGGAAAGGCAAGTTTCAGATCCATATTGAAAAGGTGATGTTGTCCAGGTAGGAGCTACGTCTACCAGCAAAGTCTGTGGACAAATAGCAGATAGGCACAGATTTTCTCTCAGAGAGGTGTGGAACACATGGTCCCTGCAGTAGGAGACAAAATCAGAGGCAGACACCCAAATCAACAGGCACTTGAAGGCTGAAGTGAACAATCTGGACCTTACCCAACACGAATCACACCTTCACATCTCATGCTGGTTTACTCTCTTGAGGCACTGTGCCCTAGATAAGACGGATGCTCTCAGTTGCTTTTTCTCCAAATCAGAGTCCTTTTGATCATCCTTCCTGAGTGATTCCAGGAGGAGATATTCTCCCCCATCCTCTTTTAATTGCCAGAGAGTACAGGTGCTCACGAGAGAGAGAGAGAGAGACAGAGACAGAGAGAGAGAGAGAGACAGAGAGGGAGAAAGAGGGTAAGAGAGAAGGGGATGAGGGGGAAATTATCCCCCATGGAGCATGGTCACATCACACTCCCTTCTCCAATTTCTCTATCTTGTTGGGATTTGGGACACACATGCACATGTACCCAGCATGTTTTTCAAGCTGCCAGGGCCAGAATTCAAACCATGGTCAGCCATGTGGATCCAGGCTATATGGCTGTACCAACCCATGGTTTTCATGTGCTTGTTTTTCTATGAAGCTTGGAGATGACCACAGCAGTCCTGGTTAGATACTGACAAGAATATTTTAAGTCCAGTATTTACTTATTTTTTAAGATGCATTTTTTAAAGGCTTATTTCTTCCATGAGCAAGAGATACAAAAGACAGCATCTCCAACAAGGTCTTGATACCTCAGTCCTCCCCCAACCTCAGCCAGCCCCAGATCGCGAGCATTTGCAAGGCCAGCATATTCAGGGAGGTCTCCAGAGTCAAATCCAGAACTCCCCCATGTGGGTCAACCTCATAGAGTATCACATTTTACTACTATATGCCACTGCCTGGCTCCTAAGTTCAGTTTATGAAAGGAAGCAGGCAAGGAAACAGGTTTTATTCATTCTGAGGTTATTGATGGGAAAATCGCCTTGGCTACACACTGAAATTCTGAGCTGATAACAGTCCACAGAATCCCTGTGTGTTAATTCGTACTGGAGCTGAAAAGTGCATATTTTGAAATGCCATTTTCAAATCCAGGGTGTTGTGTGAAACATTATTAAGCATGTATTATTACCTCTGTAGATCTCTGTGGCAGTTTAACTATCAGAATTTCACAGCATATATAATATTATAAAAATGAATCAATACCTTAACCTCGAGGCTGATTCCTCAATTACTTTAAGTACCAGTTGCTAATTGGAATGCTTTTTACACTCTGCTCTCCCTGTAGACTGTCCGCACTGCCCATGTGAATGCAACCAAGGAGCACAAATAAATTGAGCATGAACAATTAGACTATTCAGCTTTGGGTGATCTGAAGAGAGATGTGAAATATCATTACATGGCATAGCGATTTCGAATCTCTGGGCTGAGGCGTGACTCTGGCTTACTGTATGTCTTAGTCCTGCCAGGAGAGGAAGACAGGATTTTTCAAGAACCTGAAGCAATTCGAAAGCCTCTGATGTTTTCAAATGGTAATGAAGACTTTAGCAAAGATACTTTACATAGCATCTAACAGAGCTATTATCAGCCTATGATGTTACTCTGTGGGACTGCCATTTAAAGAGGCTTTCTTTAGGCAGAGGGCATCTAGCCTATACAGTGATGGAAAATGCTAAGCTTCTGTCACTAATGGGAGAGATCTTACTTTACAATTTAATGGAAGCAAGAGGTTCCATCTGGAGGACCTTGGGTGATTGGATGAGGTGGGAGGAGAGAGACCTCTCTCTTTGGCAATAGTCTGAGACTAGTTTGCCACCCCCCACCCCCCATCCCCCTCTTTGGAGAGGAGATAAAATCGGAATGGTAAGTAACTGAGTTCCTGTGAACACAGAAATAAATTCTGGCAGATTTTAGTGATCCTCCAAAGCAAAACAAATCAGGGATACTTCACTGACTAATAACCAAATGTGTCAATGGCTTTTACTCACCCCTATTACTAAGTCAACATTTTCTGGCAGGTCACAAAGCAGCTGGGTGTTTACAATGTGATCCAGGCTGGAGGAAAATAAAATTGCATTGATCATGGTTAACATACGGAGGATAAAGACTGATGCTTCTGCTTTTTGCTCTTCTCATCAGATTCTTAAGGTAATGAAAAAAAGAACAGAGAAATAACTATGTGTTAAGCACAGGTTAGTGACACAGACCTAAACGCTAGCTGAGGTTGGGCAATTGAATTAGTATACTGCAGGATTTTTTCAGTCTTTAAAATGCATATGAATCACCTGGCAATTTTATTAAAACTCAGATCTCTGGGGACTTTTCCTGGAAATTCTGATTGGATGATGCAGGGTTTTGCAATTTTAACACTCTTTTAGGGAATGCAGGTCTGTGAGCCACACAGCATTACAGGAAGGTAGACAAGGCTGGGAAGAAGTTGCTTCATTAAAAGGAAGTAGAAGACTTCATTACTTAATTATAGCCAGTTTCTTTGCAAGGCAGAAGGCCTGCTATTGCCAAATCATCTGAAATCTTGGTTAAAATTTGAGTTGCAAGTAGCTGATTTGCTGTTTTTCTTGAAATTATGTCTATGATAAATAAGATCCATCTAGAGACCAGTAGATGGTGTAGCAGTTACATTGCTGGACTCCCACCTGACTGACCATGGTTCAAATCCCAGACCTGGAGACTTGAATCTCATGCCAGGCACAGAGTGTGTGGGTGCCCAAGATCTCATCCTCCTGGAGGGTGATTTCTCACTTTTCCTTTCACTATTTCTGTCTCTGGTGAGCACACATGCCCCAAAGCAAAAACCGCTACCAAAAATAAATAAATAAATAAATAAATGAACCATCTATCAGATAGACATTGCTAGTAAGCTGCCAGTGGGAGAGGAGATAGTTGGCATTGTTCATTGTACTGCAAGTGGGAAGAGTGCCTTACTAAGGAAACTCCTGTTAAATGTAGATTTCAAAGATTAAAACAGCTAACTTCTCAAAGCATGAGGAAAAAAATGTAAATTCTCATCATCTAATTCCCATACTTTGGATCTTATAAATGCTTCTTCCAAAAGCTCAATTGGGAAAAATGCACAGAGTTATTTTCCAGGGAAAGAACATGGCCATTTATACACTATGTGAACGAGGAAATTGCACATTGGACACATCCTGTGTGTATCTCAATTAATTACCCTGAACTGAGACCTGGGCTTATTGCAGACATGAATGCCTTGATGGGGGATGTTGGCAAATAATGTTTTGTTTTGTTTTCCTGTCAGCAGCAAGGCCAATTAGTACATCTGGGTTGTACGAGGAAAATGCGAGCTGAAATGAGAATGACATTCAAAAAAGATTTCTTTTCAAGCTCTGTGTCTTTAGGAAGCCTCCGTGCAGTGACCTTATACTTGGAATTCAGCTTTCAGCTGGTATATCCAGCATTAAAGGTGACAGGAAAAATAAAAGTCTTCCTTCCAAAGATTGTGTGTGCCTTTGGCAAAGGTTATAGATGTGATGTCTTTGAACATCCTTCTTCATGATGGCTCTGTCACTGGAAATGGGCAGAGAAGAGAAGAAATCTGCAGTGAGTTAAAGCTGTTTTCAGGGTAATGATTGTCAAATCCTGTACCTCTTGAATGCAGAACAAGTGTGGGTTTCATATTTGCATCTAAATATCTAGTTTGCTTACCATTTCCTCCCTCCCCTTGCTTGTCATATCTTTGTAGGCAGAACATAAAAAGGACAAAATACATATTTTTAAAAGCAAACTACCCCAGCCTCACTTGAAACTAGTAATTTTTGAGATTAGAAGCACCTCGTTAACTCTAGTTGGTCCTGGACTTTCTTCCATCTCACCTGGCTTTTTTTAGCTAGAGAGAACAGAAGGCATGTGCCCTTTCCAGTCCACTGTCATGGTCTGACGGGATCCAGATGTTTCTCAACACGACCAGTTATAGGTCATTGTCATTCTTTTCAGTAATTATTCATTCACTACCCAGGGTGGGATGGAAACCAAAGATGAGGACAAGAAATGTCATAAAAGCACATTTAGATTTATAACTCTTCAAATCTATTTTCTGTATGCTGGGAAACTGATTGCTTGGGCCATTTCAAGTTTCTAGAATATTCACGGCACTCCCATTTCCCCAGAACCCTATGTGAGATCTCAGACTGTAACTCCTTTTGTGAGACTTCCCGTGACTACCTAGGCTAATGTTCTTGAGTTTTTAAACCATTTCGGTTCTATTCCTGACACTCCTCTTAATGAGTTATCGAGCCCTGAGCAAGTTTTCTAACATTTACCAGCATAGTTCTGATGTTCTGTTGTCAAGTTGATACCATTTCCAGCCCCTTCTACATTGTTGTCTGTACAGCTGGGAAAAAGTCTAAAACAACATTACCCAGAAGTCCTCTGCATATGTAATTTCAAGTTTGATATCATTATATTTATGAGATTTGACTGTTGAAGGAGAAGGAGAGCCATTATTTTTTTGGTAGTTGCCAACAGCAACATGTGTAGACATGAATGTCACAGCAGTATCCTAGGGTTTTTGGAGGAGCACCCACTGAGTGATACCAACAGTGGGAATCTTCAGCAGCTTCTTCCCTGTGATGGCTGGAGCTCGCAGCTGCTTCTGGGTAAATACCTTTAATCTCCTGCTTTAGTGCCACAGGTGATGAGAGCCTATGCATGGGTGTTCTGATTTTGGAATGCACTAAGGGCTTCTCTGATTTTCAGCCTCCTTCTACAGAAAGACATTCTAAAAGCTATGCAAATCTCTAGTTTCAATATAAATACATTTTATTTGGATTACTTGGAACATCTTTTTCTTTTTTATAAGAGATTTTTGCTATAGGATGATTGTGGTCACCGGATACACAGAGAGAAACAGAGAGACAGAAAGTGAGAAATCACCCCTCAGGGGTGATGGTCACACGACAATCCCTCTTCCTACATTCTCCTCTTGGGATTTTGGACATGTATGCACATGCACCCAACGTTGAGTTTTAAGCTGTGGTGTCCAGGACTCGAACCACTACTGACTGTGAGGGAGCCCAGCAACATAACCATTACACCATCTGCTGGTCCCAACTTAGAGCATTTTTAATTGTTTTTGTTTTAGTGGTTTCTTTGGTGTTTTTTTTTTTTGAAATTTATTCATTTTCTACATTAATTCACTATAGACCATCACAACACAAAATGAATTTTCCATCCAAAATACACTGTGCATTGGCTCAATCAAGCACATCAACATACATGTTCTCAGCAAATAATTTTCCATCCTTGATTCCCCATCCCCCACCCTCTGCTATGTCCCATCCTCCTCCCCCATTGTCCCTGGCATCCATGGTTGCCCTCCATGCCTTCCCC
>NW_006204113.1:5667339-5690171 GCF_000334495.1 Tupaia belangeri chinensis
GCAGGGCTGGTAACCATCATCTTCTCACTGTCCATAGGTAGAGAAAAATCCTCCTATACAGTATATTTCTCAATTGGTTTAAGACAGCTAAAGTTTCTTTATGTTGCTTATAGTTGCAAGTTCTTAATCCTTGTTTTCGGCTTCAGTTTGCCGCCTGCAGGCTGTGGCCACGTGCAGGCACATGCCTGACGGCCACGCGCAGGCCCGGCTGCCACGCGCAGGCGCAGGCCCAGCAGCCAGGCACAGGCCCAGGGGCCATGCACCAGCCCCGGGGGCCACGCATCAGCCCCAGAGAGGCAGTGGAACGTGGAGCAGAGCCCCGGCTGCGCACGGGGGGAGGGGGGGTCCGTGCAGGCCCCAGGGGGCCGCGCAGCGCCCCTGTTTTTGTTTTTGAAGGATGTCACTTACGTCTTCGTTAATTTTGAGTGTCAACTTGACTGGATTGACGACTATCTGGAAGGCGGCTAAAACTTGTTTCTAAGTGTGTCTGTGAGTGTTGCCTAACAAGATTGACAACACTGGCATATTTATCAGTTGGCTGAGAGAGGAAGACCCACTGTCAATGTAGGTGGGTACATTTAATCAGCTTGGAGCATGGGAAAGAAAAATGGAGGAAGTGGGGTCAGTTTCCTTTTCTCCCATTTCTCTTGACCCTTCCTTCTAGAACACATTATTTGTTTCATGCCTACACATTCTGCCTGCTCCACCCCTATTCTTTTATTCTATCATTGACTGTCTTTGTTTCTACTGGTTCCTGCTCCTGTGTCTCTTCAGCCAAACCCCAAGTTTTCTACCCTCCCCCTTTTTCTTAACCCACACAACCTATCACCAAAGGGCAGTTAGAACTACAGCCTCCCCAGGCTCTCATTCAGTCCTCAGACTGGAACTGCACCAGCTTCTCTGCTTCAGAATCTTTCAGCTATTTCTGCAATTTGCAAACAAACTGTGTGGGACTTGCCCACTTGTGCTCATGGGAGATAATTTCTATAGTAAATGCCTTCTTTTACACAGGTTTATCTTGTTGGTTCTGTTTCTATAAAACTCTCTAACCAATATATTTCATTAACAAAACAGAGATTAAAAACTTACCCATCCAGGGGCCAGCAGGTGGTGTAGTACCTAAGATGCTGGACTTCTACATGGTTGACCATGCTTTAGGTAATGATTCAACTGCTTGAAAAATCACACTGGGTGCATGTGTGTATGTTAGGGTTAGGGTTAGGGTTATGTGTCTAAAGTCATGAGAGGATAATGGAGGAGAAGGGATTGCAGTGTGGCCATCCACCATGTGGAGGGTGATTTCTCACTTTCCTTCTCTGTGTGTGTGTGTGTGTGTCTCTCCTCTCTCAGGCATGCACATTGTACTCTGTGGGTAAAACCAAAAACCAAAACTAAACAACCAAGAACCAAAAAAATGTACCCATCTTTTTTATTTTCTTTTTCAATTTTATTTAACTTTATTTATTTGAATTTGACCAGGGTGGAGGGTGGGCGAGAGAGAGAGAGAAAGTGAGAAAGCAAGCCACCAGATCCAGGACTCAAACTGCAGTTCACCCTGTGGGAATCCAGTGCCCTTAACCACCATGCCCCTGCTGGCCCCTAAAAACCTTACCCATCTAACAAAGTTATTGAAAAAACTAAATTAAATACAGAATGCAAAGTGCCTAGAATTCCACTTAGCACTCAAGGCACACAAAATTATGTCTACATTTCATGGTTTGGAGCACCTGGATCCACCTTCTAGCATTCGGTCTATACAGACTCGGTTTATTAATGCAGTGCCCAGTCCAGTTGTAGTCATACCATAATGCTGAATAAATATGTATTGATAGTGATTTCTGAGTCTCACATAGCTAATTTCTAGCACATCTGCTGCCGTGTTTTATGTCCTAGTTAAAGGCTTCTGGGAGGTGCTCTCTGACCACTTGTTTTTGTTTGTTTGTTTGTTTGTTTTTGTTTTGTTTTGTTTTGTTCTTGCCATAGGGTGAATGTTCTTACTGGAGAGAGGCAGAGAGAAGGAAAGTAAGAAATCACCCCCGAGGGGGATGGCCATGCTATAATCTCTTCCACTCTTCTCTCAGGACTTTTGTTACATGTGCACACTCAGTAGGTGTGATTTTCAAACTGCCAGGTTCAGGGTATGCTTCAAGCCATGTAGGAATCCAGTGCCTTAACTATCACGCCATCTGCTGGCCCCCCAACCACTCACTGTAAAGCTCCTTGATAATTCTAGCCTTTGGGGTTAAATCATCCCAAATAAAGACTGATAATATCATGTTTCCTAAAACCATCATGTTTCCTAAAATTCACTGTCTGGTGATCTTTCTTCTAAAATAAAACATAGGTCCTGAGGGTAGACTTATGCTATGCACAGAGCAAGACAGTTGGTCACAGAATCAGTCTGGAGATGAAGGTGGCCTTCTGAGTGTCGATTAGAAGTATTATTCTATTCGTTCATTGACAGAAAGCAATAGGAACAAATTTTGTTACTTTTTATTTCTAGATAGGGTTAACTGCAGTGATTCCTTTGATTGCTCCATAAATACAATAGCCTCAATTTGTTTTCGGTTTGTTTGTTTTGTATTTTTTTTAATAGAGATTTTTGCTATAGGGTTTATGTACTTGCCAAAGAGACAGAGAGAAAGAAAGCAAGAAATCACCCCACTGCAATCCCTTCTTCTCCATCCTTCTTTTGGAGTTTTGGGCACACATGCATGCACTCGTGCCTTAAGTGAATTTCAAGTCACCAGATCTGAGACTTGAACCACGGTCAACTATGTGGGAGTCCAGTGATGCAACTACTATGCTATTTGCTGGTCCCAGTAGCCACAGTTTTAACTAACTTTTTAAAAGTGTCTGAATTTAAGGGTAATTGGGATCACATTATCTCCTCTGAGGTGTGAATTAGGGAAGCCTCGTAGAAAAGTATGTGCCACCAAACAAGACACTATCCTTTTTGGAAGAAGACTTTTGACTTGCTTCTTCTAAGCTGAATTAAAATTCCCTGGAGTAAGCTCTCTGAAGGAGAGCTATTCCTTATTTACTGATATGCATGTATCGTTTGGACTTGATGCACTTTCTCCAAAGATACAACATCTTTTGTCATCAACCCACATTTGCTCTCCTTCAAGATAGCATAGTGGCTAATATATAGTCTCTTGAGTCAGAATTGGTTCACATATTGCCTTTACCAGTTAACTGACGTGTTGCTTTGAGCAAGCAACTTACCCTCTCTGTGCCTGGATTTCCTCATCTGGAAAAAGAGAATATGAATATAATAATAGCACCAAGTCCGAGGATTACTTAGAAGAATATAGAAGGTATTTGTATGAGGTTCCTAACAGCATCTTACACATAATAAGTTCTCAAAAACTGTTAGCTTTTATGATTATGGTAGGCAATATATACATTAAATGACTTACATTTTAGGGCAACAGTTACTATATTCCAGTAGCTTTGTTAATCATGTGGAAAGATAAAATATGAGTTAAGACATGGTGTTTTTCTTGCCTTAGGGGCTCTCATGCTTCATGGGAGGATATGACCCACTTTTAAAAACTTGACATACAAGGCATAAACTGTCAAGTGCTTAAAATTTTAGAGGGAAGAGGACAGCATGGTGATGCCACAGTAAAATGCAATGTTCCTCAAGGCTGAGCCACATAGGAAGGTTCTGGGTTTATATCTAAAGACCTTTCTGTGTACAGTAAGAACATGTGTGCCCATGATCTGGGACTGGATGAGGCTGGAGAAGAGTCATCAAAACTTGGCTGGGAGTACTGTGTCTCTCTCTGCTTCTCTTCCTCATGGAAGAAATAAATAAATACACTTAAATATTTCACAGGGAGGCAGAAATTTCGGTGGGAGGAAAGATGGAGGAAAGTTGATGAGAGGTCTCAAAAAATACTGGAAGCTCCTAGTGAGGGTAAAGCTCTGAGTTACCATAAAACATAATTGCAGATAGAGAAGAAAGAGGTTGCCAAAATCAGCAAGGAATGATAGAGAAAGGGTTAAGAAATATGGGCTTAGTTCAAGAAATAATATACGTAGGGGGTGACTGCTAGTTTCCATTATGGTGAACTCAGCTAGAGAAATGGAACACTATGCTGCTTTGAAATAAAGTACTAAGAACATGAAAATTAAAGGGCGTTGTTGCTACAGTTGACCTTTGCAACTTAACAGTCAAGCGGAACAACTTAATAGATTTGAGCTCTTGCTCTCTTCATTTTTTCCAGTGGACAATTCTTTCCCTCCTAATTTGGAATAAGCCCCATATTGAGAATAAAATATTATAGGGAGAGTATAGGAATAAGAGAATAAGTAAATAATGAAGGGGCTAATGTCCTTCTGTTCATGTAACTCAGTGACCAGAACAATAATATGGAAAAGGAGAGAGAAATGCTCTGTGTGTATACAGTCAGCCCCAGGGAAAACATCACTATTTACAAATTATCTGGTTTAAAACTTGAGCATGCTCATTGATAAATCATGTACCCAAACTAATTAGGATTTCAGGGATCTTCATGAAAAATCCAGTGGGTACCAATTAGGTGTCAGTGCAGTGCCTGGCGCACAATGAACACTCAATGTTTACTCTTTCATTTTGCCACAGAGTCTTCCTAGTTTGCATACATGGGCTCATTCATGTTCACACACCTACCTTATGAAGTAGGTTCTATATCTGTCTCTATTTTAAAGGTGGGTAAGTGAAAAGTTAGAGTACATAGTGTGCAGAGCAGTACACAGTTGATTGATACTACAGCCAGTATTTGAGTTCCGGCAACTAGAATCACCTCCGTGCTTTAAGGACCAGCAACCATGAACAAGACAGACATGCAAAATATGTTCTCTGTGTTCAATAGAATTATGTAGAACAATTTGCCAAAGAAAAACATCAACTTCTGAGTGAGGTGAGAAAGGTTTCCCAGCAGTAGGATAGTAAATGGTACTATAGGAATGGATAGTTCTTGGTGACCATGGGTGTCAGAGAAGTGTATAATGCTGGGAAAATACAGAAAACATCAAGATGGTCTGTTCATGTATCTATGGAAGCAGCCTCAGTCAGCATCTATAAAAACATAACTGGGAGATGCATTTCAAGTCCGTAATTTCGTTACTAACTACAAAAGGGTAACAGAAAAATATACAAAATGCTTATTTAAAATATCATTTTATATAGGGAAGATAGAAATTATATAAATGTTTAGCAGCAAAGTAACACTATCCACTTACTAACAGTAAAGACAGAGAGCCAGCAGTTGACATGGTGCTTAAGACAGTGGATCCCACACGGTTGGTTACATGGTTAGAGTCCTGGATCAGCAGCTTAAAACACAATAGGTGCGTGCACCCATAGTCCTGAAAGGAGTATAGAGGAGAATGGATCATGGATGGCTGCCCCCTTAGAGGGGTGCTTTCTCACTTTCCCCCTTTTTCTGAGAGATTTTTACTATAGGATACCTACCTGTGCTTGCTGGAGAGACAAAGAGAGACAGAGAGACAGAGAGTGAGAAATCACCCTACCCAAAGAGAGATGGCCACGCCCCAATCCTTTCTCCTCGATTCTCCTCTTGGGATTTTGGGCATGCATGCACATATGCTCAGAGTTTGGGTCTGGGACTCAAACTGCAGTCAACCACATAAGAGTCTAGCACCTTAACAACCACACCACCAGTGGACTTCCACTTTCTCTCTTTTTCTCTATCTTTCTGGTGTGTATACACACCCTAGAGCAAAACTAAAACAAAACAACAACAACAAAAAGTGAAGCTGTATGAGCAGCCACCATACATCATTAAGTGGTAAAGACAGGTAAAGATAATGTCATACATGTGAAGTTGTACCCAAATATGCCATTATTATAGAGAACAACTTGGAAGGATTTCACCAAAATATTAAGAGTTGTCCTGTGGGAGTTAAATTTGGTGTTTTAGTTTTTCTCTTTACTTTTCTGTGTCATTTGCATTTTGACAGTAGTCTCGTATCCCAAAAATGTAGGTATAAAAGGAGAAACAATACAAAATAATAAGCTTGGAATACCAGGCAGCTTAAATAGTAAACAAAGGAATTGCAAAATAGGTCTGTTGGGATGAGGCATAAAAAGTGGAAAAGGCAAAACAAAACAAAATATTGAAGTGCCTAATATCTTTCTGTACTTATAACTTATGGCTTGGGTGACAATGTGGTTTATGAAAATAGAGTGGTTCAAAGCTAAGAAAGACATGAGACAGTCACACTGCAACCTTATAGACATTTAATTCTTTAAGGTGGTGCTCTCCTCTGTATGCCAAGTCACACTATTGAATTACAGTAGGTTGTATTGATAGCTGTGCAGATATATTGATCCTCTGCCTTTAGGCAGACATACAGGGCTTGGGAAAACAACCCCTGGACTGGGATCCATGGGTCTTAGACTGCCTCTCTGTTTACCCTCACATGCCAAGAAAACAGTTCTCTCTCTGTGAGTTGTAAGGTGAATAACTATTGGGAGCACTGACTAGAGAAAACATTTTACTTGGTCAATTGATTTGTGAGCAGGGTGATCAGGATCCAGACAGGTTTAAAGATTTTACCAAAGTTATATAACTCAGATAAGTAAATCAGTCACTTATGCAAGTAGAAATAGAAATAGTTAGAAAAAATTCAGCCAAAGTCACTGAACCTCTATCAGAAGGGAACAAACAACAAAAGAAGTGGATACTGATAAAGTACATAGTAATATCTATGACTTGACTAATATACACTATTAATATATTCATACTGTGAAAAAACATTTTTTACACTGTAAAGATGTACAGTGATTAAATGTGAAAAAGACCAACAACAGTAATAAAAACAACTACAGTAACAACAACAAAAGAATTGGATACCAAGAAGGATATATTCCTACCAGATTAGTTACCTTACTTTCAAGGGCCCTGCCTGTGTGTGTCTTTGACATGTTAGGAATAAAATTATTAGCATATATGAAGTTATTATCAATAGTTGGAAATTCAAAATGTCTAAAAGTTAGCATAGTTCAATCAAACTGGTAAAGTTTTACTTGTTTTCATCATCTAGTCTTGTCTTTTCGAACAGTCTCTATATAAAGAATTTTAATCTCCATGGTGTTGTCTTCTACTGGAAAGTTCAGTTTCAACTATCGATTAGTTATGATATTTATGTCTATGTTTGTCTTCCAAACAGCACCAAGACATTACGCTCATGATGGCCTTCCTTGGGGCATTGCTTCCAGTCACTGACAGGGATTAGACTACTCAGAGCTGAGGCAATTTTGAAGATGTAGTGCTTGCTTTTGAGCAGCCACTAGTGTGTTTTGCTGAGGTTAACGCTCATTTTCCACTTTATGATATATCCATCGTCCACATCATAGGCATCTCAAATCCCTTTTCCTCAAAGTCTTTATTAAAGGTCAACTACACGTTGATCTTACATCTCCCTCCTCATCCCACAATTCATGAATCTTCTCTGTTCTACCCTGAGTTACTGGGCTGCATGTTTGTGTTGGCTAGATAAGTGAAGAAAGAGGTAAATGGCTCCTGTGGTGAGCTGACTGATGGCCACCCAAGGTGTCCACATCCTAATCCCTGGAGCCTGTGGATATTACTTTCTATGACAAACAGGGCATGCAGGTGTGATTAAATTAAGCACCCTGAGATAGAGGAATTAGTCTGGATTATTGGAGTGGACCCTGATATAATCACAAGTGTCCACATAAAAGGGAGGCAGAATGAGATTTGATTATAGGAGAGGAAGTAGGATATAACATGATGGAAGCAAGGGTTTGGAGGGATGTGAGGAAGGGATCATGGCAAGGAATACAAGTGGCCCCTAGAAGCAAGTAAAGATAAGGGAGATTTCCCCCAAGAACTTCCAGTAGAAACTAGGCATGCCAACACCTAGACTTCACCCAGTGAAACTGATTTTGATATCCAACCTCCAGAAATGTAAGAGGTTATATTTTTGTTATTGTAAATCACTAGATTTGTGGCAATTTTTACAGTTGCAATGGGAAACAAATATGGCTCCTTTGTGGTATTGTTGCTCCATTCTATCTCTTTGCCAGAAAAGGAAACTTACATTTGATTCCCATTTGCTACAGATAAATTGTCTTAATTTCTTTTCTATTTTACAACTTTACATTTTACAGATAAGAAAACTGAGCCTTACAAAGACTGCAGTTTCTCAAGGAGACACCATTAGAACGTGGTCCAGTGGTTGTTGGAATCCCTTTCTCTGTGTTCAGAGCGGATGGTCTTCCTAGTACAATAAACTCTGTCCCTGAATTTGAGTTTCCCTCCCTTCCTTTGTCATGAAGAGAAGGCAGGGAGTCTCTCTTCTTTTGATTATGTATTTTACTGCATAAAATGTCAATACAACCATGACTCTAGTAATGATGAGCTGTTGACTTAGAAATGTCTGGAGATGAGAATTCCTAAAACCTGTTATAGCTCCATTCCTTATTGATTCTTGTGAATGAAAATAGAATCAGAGAGCCACATATATCATCTTGAAAAAACTCTTTTGCTATGTGACTTCTAAGATCCCTGAGAACTAGATGAGCAAAAGAATCTTTCAAAAGGTTTAGGTCAGTGCCACATTTTTGATCATCTTTATGGGGGCACTTTTCTATTGTGTAAATGAATTTGCTTTTTCTCTTTCTAAGCTTTATGTCTCTATGTCAGGTAGAGTTGGCCTTCCTGTTCTCCCTCCCTTGTACCTATCTCCAAAGAAATGTTGCTATGAAACTATTTTTGGTATTGATGATGATGATGATTTATTTATCTGGCATCTATTAAATGCTTGCCATATGCTAGACATGGTTTAAGTATTCTTGCATGAACACTTTATTTTAATTCTCATAACAACTCTATGCCTTAGGTAATTTTATTACTGATTAGGATTCTGAAACTCAGAGAGGTTAACTTACTTGCCCAAGGTCACAATGCTAGTAACTGATAGAACTAATAGTTGATCAAAGTCTATCTGTCTCATTTTAAACTCAGATGCTTTCTCCTCATTCACCTCTAGAAAATCTTGCCTCCTAGACATTCTGTTGCTGCTTAAAACTTGTGTGACTCTATGGCTGTCTAGAAACTCCACTGTAGCTCCCTAATCGAGCCTACCCCCTTAGGCAGAGTTGGGTACTTCCAAATCATCCCAAAATTTGCTTCCCCATTCTTCCTGCCAAAATTTATCAGCACTCCTTTTTCTTAAGAGTTGCTGGCCTAGGGACCAGCAGTTAGCATAATGGCTATGTCACTGGGCTCCCATGTAGCCGACTGCGGTTCGAATCTCGGACCCAGTGACTTAAACTCACACCTGGCACATGTGCGTGCATGCCCAAGATCCCGAGAGGAGAATGGAGGAGAAGGGATTGTGGCATGGCCATTCCCCCAGGGGGTGATTTCTCGCTTTCTGTCTCTCTGTCTTTCTGGCGAGCACATGCACCCTATAGCAAAAACTTCTCCAAAAAAAAAAAAAAAAAAAAGAGTTGCTGGCCTGGCATAGCCATTTGAAAGAATAAAGAGCTGGGGGCCAACAGGTGGTGTGGTGATTAATGGGCTGGACTCTCATACGGCTGACAACAGCGTGCGTCCTGGGCCCAACAGCCTAAAAATCACGTCAGGTTCATGTGCATGCATGCCCAATAAAGATCTGATCACTCTCAACCCCAACTTTTCCTCTGGAACTAAAAAGAGTCTGACTTGACAGCAGCAGAGAGGGTGTGTGTGTGGGTGGGGGGGGGGGGTTCATGTGAATAGAGTAGTGACTGGTGACAGTGGCACCTACTTGTAAAAGTTTGCTCTAGTTTTTGTGATTTCTCAAAGCCTTCCACTGAACAGTCTGGTCTTTGATGGGGCACTCCACTCACTTCCCCCCACTTCACCCAAGAGACTCACTGGACTAAGTAGAGAATATTCAAAGACAGTGACTTGCTGATAGCTGCTCACAGATGGCATCACCTTCCTCTTAGAAAATTGGACCAGTCTCGGGCCCAGTCCCAGAAGCATGATATGGAAAAATGCAAAAGAGCCTTAGTGAGGATTTTTCTGATGAAGGGCAAGGTCACAGCCCAATCTTGCTTGTTCACTGAGGGGATCTTCCAGACCCCATTGTCCTCTCCAACACATAACGACGTTCTTTTCATCGAGCCCCATATCCACTATCAAGGAGAGTGAGTGAAAGATGAGAAATAAAATGCTTCCATTTTTTCCCACCAGCTATTGCCTCAGTAATGGCACTAATAAAGGTGACATTAGAAAAGACTGGGGAGATTATCATTACTCTTGGAGCCATAAGAAATGAAGATCCAAAAGGTTATTACAGGTAATAGATTCACATTCTAACATGTGAAATGATCATAGGCTTAGATTAGATGCATTTGGTTTAGTGATGGTTTTCCGATAGGAGTCATGTGCTGTTTAAATAGAAGCAGAACCTCTGGACCAGGGAACAGAACTGGGGCCGTTGCTCATGCAGAGTTCCATACAGGGCCTTGCGAAAGGATCTTACTGGAAATAATAGTTTCTTTCTAAATCTGCTTTGAAAAGGCCAGCTAAGATTGGTTTCTGTGCTTGCTAGAATCTCAGAGGACAGGAAAGGAAGACAGTGCCAGATGAAGACAAGGTGAACAAATGAAATCTGTCTAGCCGGAATGAGCACTGAGCACGCTGTCCAAAAGCTATTTCAGGAATCTGAAAGCAACTGCTCTCCGGATTGCTCTCTTCACACTCACACTACAGCTGATGCATTGTGTTTCTGCTAAAACCAGTTTACCAAGCTAGGGGTTTAAATAAGCAAAATGTTGCCATTCTTATCTCAGAATGGGGGGAGGGGGCAGAAGCTGGGATTTTAAATAGCTGCTGCTGCCTAGCCAACAGAATGAATTCTGAAGCCTATTGATGTTTGAAATTGCTATTGTCTCTCATGAGAATTTAAGTCATTATTACCTTTACCCTTAAGTCTAAGGAGAGGAGGTGTAGAGAAAGTAGAGACATTTGAAATCCTCTTAATGTTCTTTTTCCCCTTGCTTTTTTATTTACAACAAAGGCGTCATAATTAATTGTAAACTTTGCTGACACTGTTTTCCTCTGGGGTTAAATAATAAGAACCCTTTCATAGTTGCTACCGTATGGAGTATTAGCAAGAGCTCTAATTGAAGAGTCAAGAGTCCCAGATTGGATTTTCAATTCTTCTTCTATTACTCATTTACACAGGCCCCAAACATCAGTGTTAACTTTATACCTCTTTCTCTATATTACCCATCCATCCCTTCAGTCAGTTCTCCCCTTCTCTACGATTACTCAGTCAAAGTCCATGTTACCCAACATCTTTTCACACATCTCAGAATGATCTTTTTAAAACAAAAATCAAATTAAATTACTTCCTTGCCTCAAGCTCTATAGCGGCTTCCCAAATCACTTACAACACTCCTCAAAGTTCTTACCACATCCTAAAAGACATGCTTCCTGGTTAGTTTTCCCACTTCATTTGCTAACTCTCTTGATCTCGCACATGGAGCTCCATTGGCTCCCTTGCTCACCCTCAGGCATCACTCAACCTGCAGCCTCCCTGAGCTGGTGACTCTGCTTGAAGCTCTTTCCTGAGCAACTCCCAAAGCTTGCCTTGGTACACCATCTCCTCGCCACTAGCAGGGGTGCCCCAGCACTCTCCATCTCTTACCCTGCTGTCTCTTTAGTCATTCCTCTCTACCTGGCATTACCTTTTACTTTATTTGTTATTTCTGGTCTTCTCCATTAGGATAAACGTTTCAGCAGAGGATGAAGTTGTTTTTCGTTGTTTCAATTGCTATTCTTTTTTTTTTTTTATAGATTTTCACTGTAGGGCACATGCGCTCGCCAGACAGACAGAGAGAGACATAGAGACAGAAAGCGAGAAATCACCCCCCAGGGGGGATGGTCACGCCGCAATCCCTTCTCCTCCATTCTCCTCTCAGGATCTTGGGCACACACGCACACGCGCCCGGAGTGAGTTTTAAGCCACCGGGTCCGGGACACGAACCACGGTCGACTACGTGGGAGTCCAGCGACATAGCCATTACGCTAACTGCTGGTTCCCTCAATTGCTATTCTTGATCAGGTATTCTCTGTGCCCACAACAGTCTGGCAGAGCAGTCACCGTATGAATGCAGTAACTATGTTGCTTAACCTCATTTGGTATTAGTTAATTCATTTTTGCAATTAAGGTCTTAGATTCTAGGGTCTCTAATACCATTTTTAAGTAATTTTCTAGAATTCTAAATCTTTTTATTGTTACTAGTTGACTCTGATGCACAAACAATAAATAGGTAAGTAATAAAGATAATTAAAAATGAAAAACACAGGGCTGGCCACATGACCTAGTGGTTAAGGGAGCCAGATCCCACATGACTGACTATGGTTCAAATCCCAACACCAATAGCTTGAAAAACACATTGGCTGCATGTGTGTGCATGCCTGAAATCCAACAAAATAGAGAAGCAGAGAAGGAATTGTGGCATGACCTTGCCCCATTGATGGGTTTTCTCTTTTTCTCTCTGTGTTTTTGTCTTTCTCTGGTGATTGCATATGCCCTCTGGTGGGGGAAGAAAAAGAAAAAGTACTATTTTCAGGAGACAGGCATGGTTAATGCTTTAGTGTATATTCCTTCCTGTTTGCCTCCATATGTGTGTATCTTGGGACCCAGTGTTGCCCAGAAATAAGGTGTAGACTGAAGATCCAGAATGCTTGTTTCTGAGTTCCAGAAGCTGAATACGTGTGGCTGTGGGTAAGTTATTTACTTTCTTTTGTGCTTCCATTCCTTAGCTGGAAAATGAGAAATAATAATTATTCTTATTCTAATGGGTTATTTTGAGAAGTAAGTTAACACATATAATGAACTTAGAACACTGAGTGGTGTCTTGTAAGGGCTAAAATCGTTAGCACTAACGTACTCACCTTTCATCACATATGCTGTCATATTTCCTTTTCACCTGAACCTTGCCTGATCTTGCTAGTCCTTTGCCTCCTCTTGCAGTCCCTCCCCCCACCCGCAGCAAGCCTTGTGAGCTAATCTGCATGGAGACTTGCTCTATCTGGTTCACAGTAGTGAGTTGAATGTCATGTGAAATTCATTGGGATTAACTAATCAATCAAAAATATTGATCCAACTCCTACTTGGTCTATACACTATCAAGGGGCATTTAAAGATCTGCAAATGCTGATTGTTTCCTTCCAGGTGCTTATACACTAGCTGGGAACATGCAACTCACACATGAAAAGATAATAATACCCAGAAGTAAGTTCAAAGTCGGTGGTAAATACTGAAGGACCTCTGAGGAGGAAAGGGGCCCTTGCGATCAAGATCCTTGACTTACTCTAGGTTTCCATGGTTTGGCATGATCAAGACTCACTTACATTTCCTATCTTGTCTCCATTCTCCTCCTTTCAAGCTCCTTATATGTCACAAGTCAAGTATACTAAGCTTCTGTCTCAAATGCTCCATGACTGTTTTATATCTAAGTCTGTGCATACTTCTTCACAGAACTTATTCTCCCCTCTTTTTACATCCAGTTAACTCCAACTTAACTTTCAAAGACCTTAGACAATACTTTCCCCAGGAAGTCTCCCTTGGTATCTGAATTTGGGGTTCTTCCTATCCACTGTCATAGTACACTTTCAAATTGTACCTACCTGTGTTCACCACACCCCCCTTATCTCTTAAAGATTATTTATTCATTTCCTTTGAGAGAGAGAGAAGGAGAGGGAAACATCCTTGATAGGGTTTTATGCCATAATCTCCCCACTGCCTGGTAGCCAGCCAGGATCAGGTGTGCCTGATGTGCTGAGGTAGAGTCAGGACATGAACTCAAAAACCTTTTTACATGGTCTCTAGTGTTGTGCGGCATTACCCCTACTGCCTGTCCACTGCAGATGGGCCCACTACTTGTTTTATTTATTTATTCCTTAAAATTTACTATAGAGTTTGTGTTCTCACAGGAGAAAGAGAGGGAAAAATCACCCTCCATGGGGGATGGCCACATTGTAATCCCTTCTCCTCCATTTTCCTTTGGGGATTTTGGGCATGCATGCACATGGGTAAGGCAAGCTTTTGAAGCCTCAGGGTCTGGGACTTGAATCATACAATCAGCCATGTGGGATCCAGTCACCTTAAGCACCACGCCACCAACTAGTCCTGTTGTTGTTGCTTTTGGTACATTCCCTTACTAGACGAGTACTGGCAGTCCCTTTCGCATCAGAGTGCATGGCACAATGTGTGTTAAGAAACAAAGGTTAAACACAGATCTATAGAATAAATGACCCTGGATTGGCTGCTGCTTTGGAAGAGTTGTTTATTTTAGTTCAGAAAGATGCATTAAGGGACATAATAAAAAATCATTCTTCCAGATAAATAAGAAAGTTATTTCTAATAGCCAGCAAAACATTGATTAGAAGACAGCCTCAGGGCTCAGGACTGACATAGGGGTCTTTATTTGCTAATCTGTCATCTCTCTGAATCTCTTTGCTTAAACATTCCACAGGTGCACAATATCTCAGCCATTCTGGAAAGAATACTCATTTTTCTCTAGCAGCTAGTTATGGACGAATCAGGCTCTTCTAGGGTGCTGTCCTGTCAAGCCTCTGAGGGTGTACAATGATCTTTCTGTTCTCACTTTAGCAGAGCTACTTGGAGCAGTGGAATTTTCCTGTTTTTTTCCTCATCCCAAACTGTTTTCCATGAAGAAGGCAGACAGAGAGGTGATACGTACTGGCTACACCCCATTTGGCTTGCCTTTTCCCATAGATTCTAATCTCCAGGGCTTGGATCCTGGTTTGATCTTTGGTGGGGTGCCTTCCAACAGAGACTTTGGTATAACCTGACTTACTTTAACCAGCTCCAATGTATAACTTCTTATTCCACCATGTTCCCTCAGACATACTTTTCCTAGTCTGGATGTCTGTCTGAGGACTAATCTGGATTTGTTCCATCCTCATTTGGCTGCAGTCTCTGATTATTAAATCAGTCTTAGAGGTTGTCACTTCTGTACTATTTTGACATACATTATAACTAATTTTCTCACAAATTTCCAACCATGGGATTCCACTGCTCCATGTCTGCTGTAGTGCTTTCTAATCCATTTTTTTGGAATATAAACTCCATCATAACTAGAAAACATAGCACATCCTCTATTTATTCTGTATCCCCCCAAATCATAGAGAATAATGCATACAGAAATCACTCAAATTGTGTGTGTGTGTGTGTGTGTGTGTGTATGCATTTGTTTAAGGAACAGGGTAGGGAATGTGAAAAGATTTGTCTTAGTTTCTCCTTGGGCTGCTCTGATAAATTACCATAGACTGGGTGGCTTAAAGAACAAACATTTATTTCTCAGTTATAGAGGCTGGGAAATCAAAAATAAGATGCTAACATGTTCTGTGCCTGGTAAAGTCCCACAGCCTAGCTTGCAAATGTTTATCTTTTTGTTTTATTCTTATGTAGTAGAGAGCAGGGGATTAATGTTGGGGGAGGGGGAATAGAGAGACAAAGAGAGAGAGATCCTGTGTCTCCTCCTTTTTTTTTTTTAAATAAGGGCATAAAATCCATTAAGAGCCCTGCTCTCATGATCTAACCCAACCCTAATTACCTCTCCAGGGCATTGCCTTCAAATATCATCACATTAGGGGTTAGGATTTTAATATAAAAATTTCGAGGGTGCAAAAATTCAGTCCATAATAGGTGACAAATAAAATTTCAAAACAATCTGTTTTACCTAGTTAATGTTCTTTGATGTCCAAATAATTCATAAGACTGGGACAACTCTGCCAACTGTTACAAATTCCCCTCTTTTTGAAAATGCTGCAAGGAACAAAAGTTGTTCTTTTTCTTCTTTTTTTTTTTTTTTTTCCAATATTTTTGTAGCCAGGCCTCAATTTTTCTGGCAGGTGCAACTCTGACAAGAGGTTATGCAGTCCTTAGGGCTAGTGCTTCTTTCCCGTATGCCAATTACTGCTAACTCTGTGTGGACATGTGTGAGAGCCATCTTCTTGCTGATACACATAGACACCTCACAGAGACCTCCAGTCCTACACCTGGAAAACGATTAGGAGGCTGAGATTGACCCTGGAGACAAACAAAGATGATTCTGTTTAACTTGAAGACTTTTCAAATGGTGCTCAGGGAATTATAGACTGCTAGTGGGAAAAGTACATTTGTTAATATTTAATTTTCTTAAGCTGTGGCTTCTTATTAAGAACTCCCTTATGACAAGTATGCTGCTATTGTTTGGAAATAGCAAAGCATCCTTAGACTGTTGGCCTTTGTATTTGAAGTATACCTTGTGGTGCTGGGACTTAATTACAAATCCATAATAGTCAACCTCAATTACATCTTCTTTTTTAAAAAATAATTAATTTTTAAAATTATTACTATTTTTTAAAAATTTTACATTCATTCACTGTATATCATTGCAGGATATAAAATGAGTTATCCCAGTCAGAATATACTGTATATTGACTCAGTCAAGGATATTGCCATACATGTTTATGTCAACAAATAATTTTTCATTTTCTTGTTTCTTATGTATTTTGCTTCTTTGTTTTTTCCCCTTTGATTCCTTCCCTCTCACTCATCGTCATTTCCCACTCTCCTCCCACACTGTCTCTGGTATCTATAGTTGCTTACCATGCCTTTTTTGGGGGGCACATTTTATTGATTCACAAAAAAACATCTAAATTAATCTAAATACTTTCAATAGCAAGTGCAGCTGATATAAGCATATCTATGAACACATGTCTGACTTTAGGCATAAAATTCAGTGAGTAGAATGAACATACTATAATGTAGCACCTAGCTGAGACTATATAGCTTACTGTGGTCATGAAGTAGGTATGCTTTTCTAATGTTTTTTTTTTTTTTTTAATTTCAAGCAAAGCAGTTTTAGCTTTAATAAATCAAAATTTAAAAATGTTAAGAAAAATTTGCTTCTTTTATAACTGAGGTCTTTCAAATTACCCATGTCACTTTCCTGGAGATCTTAACTCACCTATTAACCCTGACCTTTGTACAAGATCTTGTTCCCAGCATTTCTTTTCTTTTCTTTTTTTTTTTTTTTTTTTGAGAGGTTTTTGCTATAGGGCACATGCGCTTGCCAGACAGACAGAGAGAAACAGAGAGATAGAAAGCGAGAAATCATGCCGTAATCCCTTCTCCTCCATCCTCCTCTCAGGATCTTGGGCACACACGCACACGTGCCCGGCGTGAGTTCTAAGCCACCAGGTCCGGGACGTGAACCGCAGTCGACTACGTGGGAGTCCAGTGACATAGCCATTATGCTAACTGCTGGTTCTCTTGTTCCCAGCATTTCTAATACCTTAAGGATATATTTAGTAAGTATCCATTCTGTGTTAGGCATTGTGATAAATGTAAGGAATCCAAATAGACAGGAAAGGAACAAATAGGAAATAGAAATTCTCATCTTCTCCCTTTTTTATACTTTTTTCTTTAAATATGCAAATGAAAATCTAGTCTGTTCAGGCATTGTTCTAGGTCCTTGGGGTGCAGGAGGAAAGAGAGGCAAATTCTCTAGTTTTTTAGAAAACACATTCTCATCATAAAGAGACAAATGCTAGTAAAAACAACTTCAATAAGATGATCTTAGGTAAGTATGAGTATTATGAAGAAAATAAAGGATAGAGGGAAGAGAGAGAGAGAGACAGACTAGAGGGTGCAAGTAAAGAAGTTGGCTTTTGATGAGAGCAAAGGCATTTATTTCACTGCAACCAGAGCAGCAGAGATTTAGAAATAGATGCAGGTAGGTGAGAGACTAGGTTGTAGAAAATTAAGGGAGAATCTGCTTGTTTCTGTTTTTCAAGTGAAGTTGGAGGCTATGTCATCATCTGAGATTGAGGAAGGGAAAAGGGCAAAGAAGGTTTGAGAGGGACCAGCAATTAGTGTAATGGCTATGTCGCTGGACTCCCACGTAGTCGACCGTGGTTCAAGTCCCGGACCCGGTGGCTTAAAACTCGCTTCAGGTGCGTGTGCGTGCGTACCCAAGATCCCGAGAGGAGAATGGAGGAGAAGGGATTGCAGCGTGGCCATCCCCCCTGGGGGATGATTTCTTGCTTTCTGTCTCTCTGTCTCTCTCTGTCTGTCTGGCAAATGCACATGCCACGCCCTATAGCAAAAACCTCTCCAAAAAAAAAAGAAAGTTTGAGGATGTGAAATAATCATTTCAGAAAGTGGGAGTGGGAGAGTAAACATACTATTTAAGAGAGACTAGACAATGTTAAGGGCCTATTTTAAGATTAGACATCATAAATCAAAAGTGGGATCATTCAGATCTTACTAATATTTTATTTCAGTATAGGTAAATACAATGAAAAATTAAATATTCAAGGAATTATGGTTGTCTGCAGTGACAAAGTAGACATTTTAGTTAGATGGAAAGGAAAATGAGGAAATGAGGACAGTGGAAGAGGGGGCAGAGGACAACAGATGTGGAATATTGTTGGAGTTGGCATAGCGGAGAAAATGAACCACATCTAGGCAAAATTCTTCACTCATACCTTTGATTTGATCTCATATTCATTTCCCTGGGATATTGTTCTATCAATTAAACCTACTCCCAATTGAACATTTAACACTTCTGCTCAAATTTCCAGTTCACCCATATTTGAATACATTAACTAAAGAAAGGCACAATAAAGCATGCTTTTATCTTGTTCTCTCAAAACCCCAACAAATCTCTACTTGTATTTTATTTGATATTTTCTTACCCTCAGTACCACTGATATTTGGGTCAAATAATTCTCTGTTGCAAGGGACCATCCTTTGCATGGTTAGCAGCATCCTTAGCTTCTACCCACTAGGTGTCACTAGTAAATCCCGTTCCCTTCCATTGTGATAACCAAATTTTTCTCCAGATATTGCCAAGTGTTTCTTGGATCAAAAAATCACCTCTGGTTGAAAACCACTTTTCTACACTAATTAATCCATCTACTCTCCACCCACTTATTCCTGAGTCCTGTAATTTGGCTGGTATATCATTAGTCAATAATAATTTTCTTTCTGTGATGTTTAGTCTACAACCAAGTCCAGGGTCTATTTGGCTTATCTTCATTTTTATTTCCCATGAAGCTTTTAAAAAATCTCTCTTAACTTGTACCCTAATTGACATCAATAATGTTCTGTCTTTTGTTTCTCATGCTACTTCTAAGATTATTTTCACTGTCAAATCCCTGCTCCTTCTGCATTTCAAATGTAGGACTCTGTGGACCTGACCTTAAATCAATCTGTGTCTATTATTTCTTTATATAATCTCTATAACTTCTTTTATAATTTAAATGTAAATGGGATTCTGAGTGCCTTTTTAGAGCTTCAATCTCTCTCGTAAGTTAGAAAATTGTATTTCTGCCTACCCTTCTTTTACTTATTTTTATAAATTTCTTTGGAACATGGAAGTTCAAATCCCCAAACAGATCATTTCACTCACCTTTACTGTGTACTTCAACATAATTATCTCCATTATTGATACTACTTTCTTCTAATATTTTGGTGTCAGAAGGCCAGTGTAATTTTTGATCTGACTTCCATGGTGTTCTCAATTACTTTTAGTGTCCTAGCTACCTCATCTATACAGTCATTGCTTGAGTTGAGTCATTTGGTGGTTTTCCCTGGTTCTTTGCTCTGGTCACTACTTTGGATTCCTGGCCTAAAGTCTTTCCTTCCACTAATCAGTCCCCAACATGGCTTTCCTACTAATTTTCCTTAAGTACATGCATGGTGGTGAAATTGTAACATCTCTATCCTTTATCAATAATCACCCATAATTCTCTGTATTGTTTTGTTTTGTTTTGTTTTAAGAGTTTTTTGCTCTAGGGTACTTGCTCTTGCCAGAGAGAGAAAGAGACAGAGGTAGCAAGAGGGAAAGTGACAAATCACCGCCCGGGGGTTGTAGCCAAGTTGTAATTCCTTCTCCTCTTGGGATCTTGGGCAGTCACACACATGTGCTCTGCATGATTTTCAAGCCACCAGATCTGAGACTTGAACCACAGTCGGCCATGTGAAAGTCCAGCAATGTAACTGCTATGCCATCTGCTAGCTCTCATAATTCTCTGTTATACACACAAATCTTTCTAAACTCTTTAGTTTAATTTTATGTCCTCCATTTGGTTCTCAACTGTCCTTCCAAATTGGTTACCATTTGTAATAGCTTATCTCAAACATGCAATTCACACTTTGCTGCTTCTCAGTATTGCTTATGATTTTCACTCTATTTGTATTCACCCTCCCTCCTTCTCCCATCTAACAAACACATCTTGGCTCTGATAGATTTTCCTAATCTTTCCAGACCCCTTAGCTTGCTGTTTATCTATGGTCTCTTCTTTTATCCCACAATTTGAAAGAAAATATTATTTACAGAGTTTTCACAGAATGTTACTGACTATGAATACAAGAGGCTTTAAAAAGTTTGTGGAAAAGTAGAATTGAAATATAAGTTTAGAGACAGTCCTGTAGTCTAGTGGTTAAGGAAGCTGGATCTGATGGGGCTGACTACAGTTGGAATCCTAACCCTGGCAGCTTGAACAATACACTGGGTATGTGTCTGTGCATACCCCAAATTCCAACAGGATGGAGAAATGGAGGAGGAAGTATATATCTCACATATATGATTTAAGATATTTCCAACATAAAAAATAAATTTGATCTCCATTTTATAGGTAACGGAAACAGTAGCATAATGAGATTAAGAGACTTACTTTGCTTTACATAAAATTTAGATTAAATAGCTGGACTTTTTCCTACATCTGTGTGACTCTAAAATTAGTGCTTCACTACCAACATGACTTCAAAGGTAATAATACTACCTTATCCTTAATGCTTTCTACTCTTTATCTAAATGTCCCATTTAATACTTTTACTTTTAATGTTGTGTAGTGGTTATGTATGTAGACATTTTAGTTTTTCCTGAGTCCCTGAGGGTCTGAGATGCGAATATCCACCAAAGAACCTAACATGGATCCTCACCCAATTCAGCCAAGACTTATTTAAGTTTTTCCAAATTGTTTGTTGGAAAGACACAGTTTGCAATTGTTTGTATCATCATTGAGCTGAGTTGTACACAAGAGTTCCCATTCCAGATCCAACTAGAGTGACTGACCTTTGCAAACATCACAACTTGAGCCTTAGACTGTACCATGTAAACAAACACCAATAAGCTTAGTTTTAGAACTGGGTGGAATTCTTGCCTGAATTGTCTAAATTTTCACCAAGAGAAATGTATTTCTTGCAAGAAAAGGCATCATGAGGTATACAAAAATTATATTTGAGTAGAAAAATACATTAACTTGTGATCAGGCAATATCAAAGCCAGGAATTGTTTTTTGTTAGAACAAGATCCTGTGTAATAATTGTAACTCAGATGTAGAAGTGAGTCTAATAAAAGTTCAAACTCCTTCTCTGGTATTTATTAGTTATGTTGCCTTGCCCAAATTTCCTTAACATTCTAAATGTCAATTTCCTTTTTGGTAAGCAACTAACAGCTATTTTATAGGACTATGGAGAATTTGATTAGAAAGTATGCATGAAGTATTTTTCGTGGTGCCTAATAAATGAGAACTAAAGAAATGATAGATGGGCCAGCAGGTGACACAGTAGTTAAGGTGCTGTATACTCCCATGTGACCAACTACAGTTCAAGTCCCAAACCCAGCAGTTTAAAAATTGCACTGAGTTGCTTGTGTGTGCAAGCCCAATATCCTGAGTGGAGAATGGAGAAAGGGTTATGGCATGGCTATCCTTTCTGAGGGGTGATTTCTTCCTTTCTCTTTTTATATCTTTCTGACAAGTACATGTTCCCTATGGCAAAAAACTAAAAAGAAAGAAAGAAAAAAAATAGGTAGTAGAGATATTAATATGCAAGAAATTTGCCTATAACAGGGATTTCTCAAAAGAGAAAGGAAGAAGGGAAGTAGATCAGAAAGTATAAAGCTTTCAAATATAAATTGTGGGGTTTTAATTTATCCAATCTCTGGCTATGTTTGGTTCTCCTGTGTATGCATGTATGTGTACACACCATTTTGTAGAAAAACATAATGCTCCTATAATTAATAGTTGTATCATGTAGTTTCTCACTAGGATGAGTATTTGTCTTCAAAGGCAATGCAATATGATGACATTAGACAACGACCTTGCATCTTTGGGGTGGCCTAACGCTCTCATATATTCTATTTTCTTTTCTCCCTATCAGTACTTCTTGTACTGAAGATCCTGCTCATGGGCAGCAGTCTGGGTTGGTCTTTTGTAGGATCCCAATACTGGTGGCAATTATGTGTGATCATT
Organism: Tupaia belangeri chinensis; assembly: GCF_000334495.1. Classification (NCBI taxonomy): domain Eukaryota; kingdom Metazoa; phylum Chordata; class Mammalia; order Scandentia; family Tupaiidae; genus Tupaia; species Tupaia belangeri. The sequence continues at coordinate 5,689,659 of NW_006204113.1, forward strand.
TGATCTGACACTAAGTGGAAGGACTGAGGTTGCTTTCAGCCTTTCAGAGAGGTCTAGCATTTGTCTCTTGAGGCAGATAATTAAATCCCTTTACAAGTTAGGATTAAGAGCCATGTACCAGGGACCAGCAGTTAGCGTAATGGATATGTTGCTAGACTCCCATGTAGTTGACCATGGTTCGAGTCCCGAACCTGGTGGCTTAAACTCATGCCCGGTGCATGTGCGTGTGTGCCCAAGATTGCGAGAAGAGAATGGAGGAGAAGGGATTGCGGCGAGGCCATTCCCCCTGGGGGATGATTTCTCGCTTTCTGTCTCTCTGTCTCTCTCTGTCTGTCTGGTGAGTACACGCGCCCTATAGCAAAAACCTCTCCAAAAACTAAAATAAAACAAAAGAAAAAAAAAAAGCCATGTACCACTTCAATAGAGCCATTGTGTATTATCAAGTGATGCTGAGAGGCAACCTAAGATTAAGGACGGGAAGCTTACTTATGAACTAAGCATAGACATGGTGAT
>NW_006204113.1:5690194-5699287 GCF_000334495.1 Tupaia belangeri chinensis
TATAACTCCAGATTGCAAGGCAATGCCAGAGTAGTCAGTAGCCACAGAGAATGGAGGCCAGTTCCAGAGCCCCAGAGTGAATTAAGGCCAAGATTCCCAGCTCATTTGAGCTTCATTTTCTTATCTGTAAAAGGGTAATAATAATGTAAAGCTCACTGTATTTGTTGCAGCACAAAAAACCAAATAGGCATTTAAATGTGCCATGTAACTAATTTTAATGAATTTTGACTTTATAGGACTGCTATGATTATTTTTGAGGCCATGCCTATTGTTCTATGAGAACAATACTCTGACAGACTCAGTGTCTGTGATCTGGAGACTTTTTATTTCGTCTATACCAAAGGAGTTTGATTCCTTTATTAGGAGATGTAATTAATAGCCCCCTAGGGAGCTGTCCAGTGGCTGGTAGTTGGGACTGCTAGATCACACATGGTTAACTATATGTGTTAACCATGTACTTGTAGTCCTGGACCTGAAGGCTTGACAGACATGCCATGCAAGTGTGCAAGCATGCCCAGGATCCTGGAAAAAGGGAAGAGCTGGTGGGCTAGGATTGTAGTGTGGCTGTCCCTCATAGGTGATGGTTTCTCACTTTCTCTCTTTATCTCTGTCCCTTTCTTTCTGGCAAGCACACACACCCTCTGGCAAATTTAAAAGATATATATATATATATATATACACACACACACACATAATTTAATCTCCCTAGGATCTCATATTCTGTACAGGAAAGTACTCCTGGTTATTTGCTTCATTAAATGATTTCTCCTTTGGGAAACATGTTATTTTCTTGTATTAGGAGAACAGAAGTAATCAGAAACCAAAAATCAGACTCCAATGTATGTGATCATTTCCAGAAAGGCATAGGAATAGGCTAGAAATAAAGCCTCCTCAAATTCTCATTTGTTTCTTTCAGACTGGAAATGCTTTTTCTAAAATGAAGCCTGTTTTTCTTATCTTTGTTACTTTTGAGTCCTTATCATTTTGGTAAGATATTAATCAGCCAAAGATAACATATAACCATGATCCTATAGAAATCAAAGTCCTTAATCAGTCTTTTTAAAAATATGTATTTTGTGTCTACTATATACTAGACTCTGTGATCCTCTTAGTTTAGAAGAAAAAGTGGAAGTGGTGGGAAAACACGTAAATATACAAGACATAGAAACACATAGAGATTAATTGCTAAGATACTGAAGTTCAGTGGTTTGTAAGAAAACATCTAATTCAGACTGACCATTATAAAACATCTCAAAGAGTGTAATATCTTTTTTATTTTTTTATTTTTGAGATTTTTTTTTGTCATGGGGCACATGCACTCACTAAAGAGACAGAGAGATTGCATGCATGTCCAGCATGAGTTTCAAGCTGCTGTGTCAAGGACTTGAACTGTAGTTGGCCACGTGGGAGTCCAGTGTCTCCATCACTATGCCAACTGCTGGTCCCAAGAGATTTCTTAATTGAAACTCAAGGATGAAAGCCAAATAAAGATTAGAGAGGAAAAGTTCTCAATATAGAAAGAGAGGTGTGTTGGGACCAGCAATTAGCGTAATGGCTGGGGCGCTGAACTCCCATGTAGTCGACCACAGTTTGAGGTCCAGACCTGGGGGCTTAAATTCACGCCGGGCGCGTGTGCGTACGTGCCCAAGATCCCGAGAGGAGAATGGAGGAGAAGGGATTGCGGTGTGGCCATCCCCCCAGGGGGTGATTTTTCACTTTCTATCTCTCTGTCTCTCTCTGTCTGTCTGTCGAGCGCACGCACCCTATAGTGAAAACCTCTCTAAAAAAAGAAAGAGGGGTGTGTAGTAAACATCATGTATTTGTGCAGTTATCTAGATGACTGAAGCATGTATTCTGAGAAGGCGCATGATTACTGAAGAAGCTAAGAAGTCAATGGGCAAAGGTCATACAAAATCATACCAGTCATGTTAATTTCAAGCTTTACCTTAAGAGCAAGGGGTGGTGGGTGGAGTGGTGTTACAAAGATGTGTGTAAGTGTGTAACTCCAGCTGCAGGAAGGTGAAGACTTGGAGGAACTGGGATGTCCAGACAGTTATCTAGGAAAGAGATGGTGGTAGCCAGACCTAATATAAGTTAAAGACCTAATAGATACGATTTGGCAAGTGCATAGTGAAAATGTATTATTTATTATGTCACAAGTTTTGTTCTGGATCTTGCAGGAGAAATAAATAGTGCCTGCCCTTGGGAGAATTCATCTGTTACCTTGTCATTGTTTCCCCAAATAGTTCAATAGCTTAATGGCAAGAAAAGGGCTGGAATATGCTTATAACTGGCAGAACAAAAATTGCACTGAACAAAGGAAACAAGCATGTGAGATTATTCAAAATTAATGCAATATGGAGCAGAGATTAGAACTCAGTCTAAACTCAACTTGGTTGCAACGAGAATTTGAAGAGATTTTAAGAGCCGGGATGGGGTCTACTATTTCAACCTCTATATAAGCAATTGGTCTTCTCCAAAGGAAAAGTAAACTTTCTTGTATCTTCATGATAGCAGATATTTTTATAACTGGAAACAGGGTATCCACAGCAGTTAGACTCCTCTTCTCTGTTAGAGATTTGGAGATAAGATCACTGTTTTCCTAGGTGGTTAACATTATAAAAAGATGGCTCCCAGGTCCTTGAGAAAGACATTTCTGCATTGTAAAACTGATAAGAGTTTGGAAGAAGATTTACATCTCAAAGAGGCAGATAACGAATTTGCAATTACAAGTTTTCTAAAGTAAATACTCTAAGGAAAGTGAGGTCAAGAGCTTAAAGGTAGGGGAAAAAATCTGTCTGAAATTTGGTCAAGTTGAGAAAAACTTTAAAGTTGACTTAGAACAGTCAGAAACAACCTGGCACATAGAAAATATTTTTCCTGAAATACAATTTTATTCTGATAGCATATTAAATATGTATTGCATTTCAAAATATACATGTTTATAGGCTCAGCATAGATGGTGCAGTTGGTAGCTTACTGAAACTGCAGGGGTAGAAGTCACATGGCCAGCCACCTGTGTGCATGCCCAGCCATGGGGATCTGAAACACCCGGGCATATGCATGTCCAAGATCCTGATGAGCTGGAGGATTTAAGGAAGGGGATTCTGGTGCGATGAGACCCTATTGAGGGTGCTTCCCTCTCTTTTTCTCTTGCATGTTTGTGTGTGCTCATGCACTCTTTGTTAAATAAAAAAAGAAAACTTAAAAGATATAAAATATATATTATGTATCTAAATTACATAGAAGAAATATATGTATTTTCCATGAGAGAGAGAGAGAGGTGAGAGAGTGTGTAAAATATGAAAATGGTGCTTGTCTTTGTTTGAATGTCTTCAAGAATAGAGCTTGTGGATAAAACTTGGTTGGGGTAGTTTCTGTAGGAAATAATTCTGAGAAGCAGCAATGAGAGCAGGGAGCGTGAGGCAGAAAAGGAAGACAATTCATTAAAGATGTATTCTGAAGGTATGTCATTGAGTTGCTAGTGCTGGCAAAGAGAGCTGAACTTCGCTCCTTTAAGAAGAGTACCCAAAAAAGAGAAAAAAAAGAAATTAAAAGAAAAAGAAAAGAAAACAGGCAATGCAATGAGTTTAATGGCATGAGATATAGCTTTCCTGTTGTAATAAGTTCTGGGATCAAAATGGATTCATTATGCCCCTTCTTTACCACCCAAACTAGATTTCATTCAAGTCCAGGGAGAAATTCAGACCCTAGGTTGCTTATGTAGTGCAGTGATCCAATTTTTTAACACTAGGCAATAATCTCTATCTTTTATTTATTTATTTATTTATTTTCTACTATGGGCCACATGCTCTTGTCAGAAAGAGAGAAAGTGAGAAATCATCCCCCCTGGGGTGATGGTCACATCACAACTCCTCTATTCTTCTCTTGGAATTTTGGGCATGCAAGCACACACACCTGGTATTATTCTCAAGTCTCCAGTCTGGGACTCAAACTGCAGAGTTGACTCTGGGATCCAGATGCCTTAACTTCCACCCTACCTGTTGGCCCCTACGCAATAATCTCTTGATTTCCTTACACTCATCAGACAGTTCACCTCAATTTTCTTTTCACTGTTAACCAACAGAAAGCCCAAAGATACATTCTTGTAAATTCCCATATTTCCACATATAGTTCTCACCTCCATAATATAGTAGCATCTGCAGTTTACATAATATGCAGGCTGCTTTCATTTAGATTGTTGTAACAAACACCCTTGACTGGGAGGCTTAAACTACAAATATGTTTATCTTGTAGTTCTAGGGGCTGAAAAATCCAGTAACAAGATAACTGGAAATTTGTTTCCTAGTGAGGGACCTCTTAATGGTTTCAGATAATCTGTCCCTCATTGGATCCTCATATAACAGAGAGACAGGGAGAGGTCATCTTTCCAGTGTCTCTCTGTAAGTGCACTAGACCCATCATGAGAACTCCATTCTCATGAACTAATCACTTCCCAAAGAACCCACCTCCAAATACTATCACCCTGTCAATTAAGGCTTTAACATACACATTTTAGCAGAACACATTCAATCTGTAGTGAACCTCAACCTTTCCTTGCATGTTGGCCTATCTGCATGTGGAGCCCAAAGTGATCAAGCAGAGTTGTATCTTTGGGTTCAGTAGAATTCTCACTGTATTTCTTGTTAGAAATATTTCTTGCTGGAAATCAGGACTTTTAAGCCAGTGAAGTTTAACATTGTAGGGGCAAAATAACTTGCTCTCTCAGTTTTGCTGAAATATCACCAACAAATATGCAGCTTAATGAGAGAAAAGACATACAGATTTCTTTTATTGTACATGTATGCATACAGGAACCATACAAAGTATGGCTCCAGGAAAGGTCAAATGACTTAGAGTTTTATACCCTACAGGACAAAGGAGGTTTGTAGTTAAGCTAAGGATGAGGTAAAGGAAATGCAAAGAACCTTGTCTTTCTGGACCTACTGTCAGACCTCTAATCTTCCTGTCCAAAGAAAGGTAAGGGGGCTTCCTGCTACTTTACTGGTGCAAACAGGTGGACATTTTCTTTCACAAATGTTAGCAGTTTGTGTTCTCTGACCTTCTGAATAATTATTCCAAGATATTCCAAAGAAGTATATTTTGGGGGGCATAATTTGGCTCCCTACATCACAGGGCCAGAAAGTACAAATTTTGCAATTGGCTGCTGGGAGTAATGAAGAAAGGGCCAATCATTGGTGGGTGTCCAGTTTAGTGCCTTCTAGCTACTGATTCTGCCATTGGTCTAATGCATTCACGGCACCCTTGAGAACAATTTCCTACCCCATAGTGTGTCATGTACAAGCTGATGCCTTGGATGAAGTTTTAATAATTTATTAAAATCCTATCAGGACATCTGCTTTTAGTGATAAAGTAGTAAGACTTAATACTGTGATGATGAATCAACCCATTGTCACATCTCACTTTCTTCGAAATACATCTCTGGGGTCAGAGCAATATTGTTTAGGATCTATGTCACCAAATCAGGTTAATATTAGTAATTTCGTAAGTATTTGGATAGGAGAGCTGGAAAAGTATGGTAATAAGGGATGCCAGACCTATATTTAAAATAATTGTCATTTTTAGGAAAAAAAAAATCAACCTTCAGAGGTCAGAGTCCAATGGATTCAACTTGTCACCAAGTGGGCATGTGGTCTTCTTCAGGAATAGTTGAAATAATTAATACTCAGATTCTGACATTGTGGTTGACTGAACAGATATCAGCAACAGTGACTATATCAGCTTTGATGAGAAAGAGCCAGTGGAGTCCCATTCCCGGACACCATGACTGCCCCTTTCATAGCACCATTGCATAAGCCTTGCAGTGGTTGAGGACAGAAGCTGGCTGACACTCACTAGATGACTAATTCTGTCTACCTGGTTGTTTAGTACCTCATCTGCCCTTGAAACTCTCTGTTGGGCATTGAAGACACAAAGATCTGTTTTTGGTTTTTCCATGTCTTTAGACCCACCAACATGCCTCTTTCCTACATATTTTTTGTTTCTATCTTCCAAAGCTGCTATTTCAGGCCCCTGACCCAGCCAGAAGGTGTCAGATAGGAGCACTCTGTCAAGTAGGCAAATGAACAAGGCTAGTTATAAAATAAATAAGAAAGAACATGTTATAGGAGTATAGGCAGAAAGGAAAGATCACTTTATCTGGGAAAGGTTGGATGGCTTCACAGAATAAGAATCAATTGATTTGGACTCTGAAAGCTAAAACAATAAATTTATTGTTTTAAGAGGCCAAGGAGATTTGAGACGACTTCTCTAAATGGAGGGAACGACACAAGTGAAGAAGGATGTGCCAACGTGTGTGATCTCTGAATATCAAGCAGCTCTATCTGGGCTGGCTCCAAGATGAATTCATTCTTTTTTAGAATTAGTGGATGCAGGAAATAAATACTGTCATAATTTAGAGGAAGAAATTCTTTGTGAATAGTCCTAAGTCTTAATGATGTCACTTTGTGATCGGGAGTGAAGATCATCCATGAGAATGGACTGGCCAGCCATGAGTTCCAGAAGCCACGAGGCACAGACTGCTAACTCCGAGGTTCACATGGCACAGCCTTGAGGACGTGTCCACATTCTGAGCTGCATAATCTTAGAAGAAGAGGAAAGACTGTGGTTTCCAATAATGTCAAGGTTTTGCCAAGGAGAACACAGAAATGGAAAAAGCAGCAAGGCAGAACTGTGATTTTCTCTAATTATTCATTCTTGAAACTTGAAATTTTTCTCAAAGCAGAACAGAACTGCTTTTTTAAATTTATTATTTTTTCCCCCAAGGGCTGGGCTGAGGTTTCAACTTTAAAGTGCAGGTGGGCTTTCAAGTTATAGCACGGTAGGTTTCCCTGTTACCAACAACAAAATTTCTTTCATCACTGCTCTATGTTCAAAGGGAAGAAAAGCTTCAAATGCTTATGTTTTCAAAGGGACCAAAGGGACTGATCATCTGTAGAGCTAGTCACACCTGTGAGCCCATGCCAGCCATAGTCAATCTATAACCATAGTTGGAAAAAAAAAAAAAGTCATCTCTTAAAGGGCGAACACCCTGTTCTTTTTGGAGCCTGTGCTTTTCAGACACTCAATCCCAGGGGGTTGATGTGAAACCAGGCTACAACCCTTTGTTTTCTTTAGAATTCATTATCAATACTAGCATTATTTGAAATGACCAGAGGAAGTGAAGGAGAAAGCAGAGACGAGGGACAGAGGAGTTTTCTCATTAGAGCTGGTGCCAGACTCAGTTCTGGATTTAGGCCAGTGACCAAACTTTTCTCTCAATTTACTGAGTATACCACATGGCATCTGACACTGGACATTATCCCAGAACCAAGCATAGGTTCAGCATGCAGCCAGTTGGTTCCTGGTCCAATAAATAACAAAGAATCCTCATTAAGATTTTTCCATTAGGTATGTTTCCATCTAGCAGAGAGCAGAGAGAATAGGGCATATTCATAGGGGCTGTCTGGTACATTGCATTATCTAGTGTTCTGAGCTATTCTGTTGCTAATAACAGAAACTATCTGAGACTGGATGATTTATAAAAAAAAAAATAGAAGTTTATTCAGCTCACAATATCGAGGTCCAAATCCAGGGAACACATCAGGTGCGAGTCTTAAAGAGTCTCAAGGCATCCAATCACAAGGGAGAGAGCAAAGAAGATTGTTTATTAGTTCTAGTCTCAATCTGCCTTCCTATAAACCCACCAAAACTCCACCATGGGGTATCTGATTCCTAATCTCCTTCCAAAGATCCCATCTTTCAATACATAATAAGATTACATTTTTACCCTCTTGATTATTATTTATTTATTTAGAGAGGTTTTTGCTATAGGGCATATGTGCTCATCAGAGAGACAGAAAGCCAGAGAAATCACCCCCCCTGGGGTTATTGGCCATGCCACAATCCCTTCCCCTCCATTCTCCTCTCAGGATTATGGGCCATGCACATGTGCCTGGCCTAAGTTTCAAGCCTCTGGGTCCAGGACTCGAACAGTAGTCAGCCATGTGGGAGTCCGGTGAAGTAACTGTTGGACCATCTCCTGGTCCCTCACCTTCTTAATTCTGTCAGAACCAAACTTCAACATGTGACTATTTAGGGAACACTCACACTAGAGCATCTGGATTGGTTTAGACAATCCCGCTCCACTGCCATCTCCCTCTCATACCCTACAACAACACTGAGAGTCTTGATAACAGCCTTTCTTTTTTCTTAGAGAGATTTTTGCTATAGGGCATGTGTGCTTGCCAGAGAAAAAGAGAGACAGAAAGAGAGAAGCCATACCCCGGAGAGGTTTTTGCTATAGGGAGCGTGCACTCACCAGACGGACAGAGAGAGACATAGAGACAGAAAGCGAGAAATCACCCCCCAAGGGGGGTGGTCATGCCGCAATCCCTTTTCCTCCATTCTCCTCTCGGGATCTTGGGCACGCACACACACGCACCCAGTGTGAGTTCTAAGCCACGGTTGACCACGTGGGAGTCCAGCAACATAGCCATTCTGCTATCTGCTGGTTCCCGCCCTGTGTGAGTTTTAAGCCCCTGGTTCCAGGACTCAAACCACGGTCAACTATGTGGGAGTCCATCCACTGGTCCCTTGAGATCTGCCTTTCTTATTTCTGGGAGTAAATAATAAAATTGTTCTGGTGGAATAGAATAACTGCATTAGTGCAGCAAGTGATCTGACATGTAGCCATGTCACCCTTGGATCAAAGGGGGGTCATGGCATAGGTAGAGGATCTAGCAGAGTTTGACAAGTGTTACAATACACGCTATCTTAATTCTAAGGGAATCTGACACACAAAATATACAAGTTGGTTAATTAGGGCATCTGTGTTTATTATTCCAATTGAAAGCAGATTCTTTTAAGTGTTTATTTTGTAAGGATTCTTATTGAGGGCTGTCCCTGCTGTGTCAACTCTTCAGCATGGCTAGCCTGCCCTAAACAGGGACTGAGCATAATCTCCCAACCAGGGGAAGGTCTCAATAGAGTCATCAGTGGTTTCTATCATAGCTCTTGGTGGAAGAGTTAATGCCAACATGCCATGGGTAGGACAAGGATGGTAAGAATTATGTCTGTTGCTTCAACACCATT
>NW_006204113.1:5699300-5722972 GCF_000334495.1 Tupaia belangeri chinensis
TAAAAACAGGATGCATTTATCAGTTCTGGTTCTTTAATAACCAGTGAAAAAATATTAGTACCAGTTCCTAATGGGACTCTCCAGTTGCTCATAGACTGCCATGCCAATTCTGTGACTTCCAGCCCTGTCACAGGGAGATAAAGTTTTTTTTTTAGTGACATTTCAAAGCTGTTCAGACAATTACTACATGGACATTTTTCTCTTGCTAGAGATAGAGAGACCAGCCTACCCTGGCACCAATTAAGTAAAGGAAAAAAAAAAAAAAGAAGTTAGAGTTTCCTGTACTGCTTCATTGCTTTACTTAATTGACTTGTTTGAATGTGTGCCAGAACTGAATATATCTTGTTAAAGTGGCAAAGTTTAAAAATCAACGTATATTTCAATTCCATGCAGGTTTTAACCTAGGGGAGTTTATAGTTGTTGTTGATGGGGAGGGGGTGGTAACAATGTGCTGGGAGGGAGAATGAGTGTTTAGGAAAAGGAAACAAATCAGTAGGTTCATGAGCTGAAGTCTTTAATAATACGGTAATCTAGGGCTAACTTATTATGAATTCTGAATAAACGTTGTCTGCTGTTTAAAATTTCCCATGGCTTACTGTCAACTATATTAAAATGGATTTGGAAAGTCTGTAAGCCTTCTAATCATGGATAAAATATATTCTTTTACAGGAATCTAAATTTGTGGTAATTATGTGCCATTTAGTTAATCTCCCTATATTATTTACCAAGCATATTTTGTATTCACATACTTGAAGAGTTGACAGGGTAATGTTCAACAGCAACTAGGAGCGAAAATGGAAGACAGCGAGGTTAGGGTAAAAAGCATCTGAATGTAAAAATGATTTGTTTTTGTGTTAGTTGTTTATGGATTCAATCATTGAGGTAGTTAACAGAGTCACCTGTGTTCCATTAAACATTCTGGCTTAGGTTTGTGTGAACACATGCTCTAAAAAGTACAGTCTTACAAATATAATGGCCCACAAGACAAAAAGTTGATTTAACAAGGCTTAGTTACTAAGCACTCAATTGTAGTGCCAATGTCATAGATACTGGTAAATAGCTCAGGCGTTATGAGGACAGCATAGCTGCCTAGATATTCTGAAACCCCAGAATAATTGGCCACAAAACAAAGTTTTTCTGAAGCTTCTCACAATTGGAAGGAATTTAGTTTCCCAAATAGTAATTGACAGAGATCAGAAATGATGGTATATTGAGCATTTGGCCAACTGCATATTTCCAGATCCTTCTTGCACAGACTTGGTAGCTGAAAATTCCTTGGTGTTTACAAACTTCTGATGAAAGCTATGGTGGGAGCACTCAGAATAGCTTCATGGGAACTGAACAAAGAGAAATTAAGATTCTGCCATTCAAATATACATGTATATATATATGTGTGTGTATGTGTATATATACACATACATACACACACACACATATATATTATATAATTTATTTATTTATTTTTTTAAGAAACTTTTATTGTGGGGCCAGTAGGTGGCATGGTGCTTAAGACACTGGAACCTATATGGCCAACTCCACATTTCGAATCCTGGACCCAGTAGCCTGAGAATCATGGCAGGCACATGAATGCGTATGTCCAAAATCCCAAGAGGAGAACAGAGGAGAATGGATTGTAGCATGGCCATCTCCCCAGGGAGTGCTTTCTCACTTCCTTTCTCTACCTCTCTCTGCCTCTCTCTCTAACAAGCACACACACCTTATGGCAAAAAAATCTAAAACAAAACAAAGATTTTATCATGGTAAGAAAATTTGAGGTCTACCTTCACATTGTATTTTTAGGTATACAATACAATAGTGTTACTTATAGTCACAACATTGTACATCAGATCTCTAACAACTTATTCTTGCATACTGAAACTTTATATCTATTGATTAGCATATCCCATTTCTCTCTTATTTCTTCCTTTGGGACCTAACTTCCTACTCTATGCTCCTATGAATTTGACTATTTTAAATGCCTCATGTAAATAGAATCATTCAGTATTGGTGCTTTTGCACATGGCTTATTTCCCTAAGCATAATGTCTTCAAAGTTCATCCATGGCCCACATTGCAGAATTTTTTATGTCAGGATGGGGAGTACTGCCAAAACAAACTAGCAAAAAAAAAATAAATAGTAAGTATTGGCGAGTATGTGAAAAAATTGAAACCCTTGTATACTGTTAAGGGAGGATACAAAAGAGTGTATTTATTATGGAAAACTGTATGGAGGAATCTACAAAATTTAAAAATAGGACTACTTTATGATTTATTCTGGAGATATATACAAAGAAGTTAAAATTGAGATCTCAAAGAGATTTTAGCACTCCATTACAACACTATTCCCAATAACCAAGATATGAACACAACCTAAATGTCCATTGATGGAAGAATGGATAAAGAAGATACACACACACACACACACACAGATTCTGCCATTTTAAACATATAGCTGTGGAACGTATAAGATCAAATTTAAATGAGAAGTTGCCTGGACTATTGACATACAAAAGCCACTTTTTGTTTTGCTTGTGATATGAGATACACATAATTCCTGGCCAAACAACTCTAATCACACATACTTAGTAAGACTTTTCTTTTGAGAGACAGATTTTTGCTATAGGGCACATACACTTGCCAGAGAGACAGAGAGACAGAAAGTGAGAAATCACCCCCCCCCCGGGGGGATGGCCACCCAATGATCCTTTCACCTCCATTCTCCCCTCAGGATTTTTGGTCATGCAAAAACATGCCTAGTGTGAGTTTTAAGCTGCCAAGTCTGGAACTTGAACCACAGTTGACTACGTGGGAGTCCAGCAACGAAACCATTATGCCATCTACTGGTCCCTGGACATTTTTATATTAAAATGAATATTGCAATAGTACAATACATAGATCACTTTAGTAGACACTCAGCCACTGATACAGTATTCATGCATTGCATTTTACTAAGCAAATAAAAAGCCCAGATGTAGGAACTTCCTTAAGGAAGTTCATTCTTAGTATTCAAGTGTTGTCTATCACACAGGATCACCACAACCAGGTAGGTTAGGCTCAGGATGTTGAGCAATGTAAGCTACCCTGGAACCCTTCATTTTTTCCTTGGTTCTCATGTGAGGTCAGTTCATTCTTAATACTTAGGCATCTTCTATCACACAGGATCACCATAACCAGGTAGTTTGGGCTCAAATGTTGAGAAACATGAAAGTTACTCTGGAAACCTCATTTTCTCTTTGGCTCTCATTTGAGGTCTCTGCCTGACTATGCTTCTTGTCTTAGGGTATTTCTGTGAGGAGAAAAATATCAAGATTAACTACATTAGGTTGGAAGCTCTTGGAGAGCAGTCTTAATTTTATGACTTTCCCAGCACCTTACACAGGCTTTGTTCCAGTACATGAGACGTGAATGTTTGTTGACATGAGTTAGCACTAGATGCACAGAAAGGTGACCTGTCTTTCTTTTTAATCTTAAACATCCTAAGCTCTAAACCAACCATGAAAGGTCAGAACACTTGCGTGCTTGAGTAGCTGACTTTACCTTAAACCAGAGGCATTTGTGGTTTTGTGAAAATACACTATGAATGTAAATGCCTGATTTTGAGTCAGTAACTAATATGCTAAAGGAGATTCTCTAAACAGTTGGAAAAGAAAAACTCAAATTCATTTAGATAAAAACTCCAATGTATGCCACATTTGGAAGTGAGGGTGAGGAGGAGGTTGGGTGGAAATAACCAACACCACCCACCCACCATTTGAATCTAGAGGCTTCTTGGCTTTAGAGATGTTGGAATTTATCTTAGCTGTTTGTGAATTGACCTAGTAAAGTATCCAGGGAAATGGCAATTGCACATATTATATTGGGTTGTTTGAAAAGTCATGACACATTTTTGCATGGAAAAACAGAAAAAAAAGTCAAGACTTTACCGACAATTCAATACATTTGGCAAAACAAGGAGATGCAGAGAGAATTATAGTTCTAGTTTTTACCAAGTCATTTAAACTGCGGTGATGATGAAAAAGCAACTCACCCTGAATTACTGTGAGTTCAAGACCTTTCTCACAAACCACATTAACAGTGACTTTTCTGTTCTCCCTAGTTCTATTCTCTGATCAGTAGCTAATATGTTTGCTTGTGCTCCAGGATCAAATGAGTACATCTTAAAAAGGAAATAGTGAGTCTAAAATTGTACATTTCATTTCAGTTTGTATAATGGTAGAAAAATGGTAAGAACTTTTTAATGTTTGCTTTTTCTGATTTGTAACATCATCATATGAATCAGTCTTGTAAGTAATAGCAGTGTTTACTAGCCTATATGGAGTACTTTTTATTCAGGGGGACATATCCAGGGGACAAAATAGTTGTATGTGTATGTGTTTAATTGCATGTGCTGTTTTATTTTTTCAACTCTCACCACAGTAAATAGTAGGCATGACTGAATCCACTGTTTTTTGTATATTCTTTAAATATAACTCACCATGGGAGACAAACAAATGGCACTTTTAAAATAAAAAACGTGCTATTCTCTCTTAACATAATATTTACTAGGTGTTCTTTTACATCCTTTTTTATTATTTAAAGAGAGGGTTTTTGTTGTTGTTGCTTTTTGTTTTCACTATAGGGCATGTACACCCCCCAGAGAGAGAGAGAGAGAGAGAGAGAGAGAGAAAGTGAGAAATCACCCCCCATGGGGGATGGCCACATGACATAGCCTTCTTTTCCATTTTCCTCTTGGTATTTTGGGCACACATGCACAAGCATCCAGCATGGGTTATGGGTTTCAGGCTGCTAGTTTCAGGAGTTGAACCACAGTCGGCCATGTAGGAGTCCAGCACCTTAACTACTATGCCTCTATACCAACTGCTGCCCCCTACAATTTTTCTTTTCTTTCTCTTTCTTTCTTTCTTTCTTTCTTTCTTTCTTTCTTTCTTTCTTTCTTTCTTTCTTTCTCTCTCTCTCTCTTTCTTTCTTTCTTTCTTTCTTCTTTTTCTTGTAATAAACACTACTTCAAGGGTATACCAACACACTAAATATAATGTCAAATCATAACTTTGTCTTTGAAAGGTCATGTAGAATGAGAAAGTAAAATTTGAAATGACCTTAAAGAACTTAACTAATATGGTCTGATACATTTCATGAAAAGAGAGTAAACATTTCAAGTGTTCTGGAATACTAATAAACTTGATCTTATAATATTGAAGAAGAATTCATTGCCTTTATTATTTTAAAAAGTGGAAATTGTATAGATGACATTCTTTAGTCAAGAAAGTCAAGTGTAAGGGCTAGATGGTGGTGCAGTGGTAAGATGTGAGGCTCTGTTAGGCAATCCCACATGGAAAGTTCTTGGTTCAGGCTCAGAGATGTCCCTGAGTACACTAGACATGTCCTTGCCCGTGATCTGGGGCTGGCTGAAGGCTGAGTTAGATTGTGGTGTTGTGACCCTGTTGTGGATTTTGTCTATCTCTCTTGTGAAAGAAGGAAACAAATAAACTTTAAAAAATTAATAAAACTACAAAGCTAGAAAATGAAATGGACAGGGAGAGAATAAAAACTGAAATCACAGGTCCAGCCCTCGTGCACAAGTAGGAGTGTGGGGCTATCAGTGCATGAAGCTACAGGTTTGATTCACAGACAACTAGAAACAGGTTGGGTTTGGTGGCATGTACTTGTGATCCTGGCTAACTGGGAGGCTGGAGCAGGAGGACCACAATGTGGTGAGACACACCACACCGCAAATACCTCTCTCTCCTTCTTGTACCCTTTTTTGTTTTCCCTCTCTTTCTGTCATTAAAAAGGAAACAAAGCGACAAAACTTAAATCATATACTTTACAAAAGTAAAATTTTAGGTGCAGTTACAGTGTCATTGCTGCTGATACTGCTGCTCTTAGGCTGGGACCACTTAGAGGGCCTAGGCTTGAATCTCTGTCCAACCTAAAGGCTGGGCACAGTGGTGTACTCCTATAATCCCAGCAACACAGGGAAGTTGAGGCAGGAGGCTTGTGAAACAGTGACACTATGTCTTAAAAATGAATAAACTTAACAATATTTATATTCCGGGACCAGCAGTTGGCATAATGTCTAAGTCGCTGGACTCTCATGTAGTTGACCATGATTCGAGTCCTGGACCCAGTGGCTTAAACTCACACTGGGCGCATGTGCGTACGTGCCCAAGAGAATGAAGGACACGGGATTCTGGTGTGGCCATCCCCCTAAGAGGTGATTCCTCGCTCTCCATCTCTCTCTGTCCTTCTGGAGGACGCACACGACCTATAGCAAAAATCTCTCAATAAAAGTATATTCCAACATATAAGATACAGCTAAAACAAGGAAAAAATGTAAATAAATTTTCAAACAATAAAAAATAAAATAATAAATAATACCAGCAAGTGGTGTGGTAATTGAAGCTGGATTCCAACGTCGCCAAACATGGTTCGATGCCCAGATCAGGTGGCTCAAAAAGCATGCATGGTGCATGTACATGTGTTCCTCAAATCCTGTAGGAGAATGGAGGAAAAGGGACTGTGGCATGGTGATTCTCACTCAAGGAGTGATTTCTTACTTTTTCTCTTTATCTATCCAGTGAGTGCATGTGACCTAAAACCTTAAAATAATAAAATAAAATATTTAGGGCCAGACAGTGATGCAGTGGTTAAAACAACAACAAAAACATGATCCTCCGTGAGGCTGACACACATGGAAAGTTTTCATATTTGTGACCAGAGAACTCACTAGTATGCCAGATGCACGTATACCAATGATCCTGACTGGCTGAAGATGGGACTGGATCATGGAATGAAGACCTGGTTGAGAATGCTCTCTCTCTTTCTTTTTCTTTCTCACTGTTTCTCTCACTAACAGAGCATGAATTAGAAAAGAGGAAAAGTAGTAAAAATGAATCTATTGACTTTTCATTTAAAAAACTAAAATAAAACTTATAAGTTGGTATCTATTGTTAAAACTAAAATAAAGAAAAGGCACACACATGAAATAAAAATTGGGAAAATAACTATTGGTACAGAGAATTTTACTAAACTAAAACACCTTAGCTCATGTCTGTGAAAATAGATTCAAAATCCATATGAAATACTTCCCTTAGAAAACATAAATTACTGAGTCTAACCACTGAAGAGAATAAAATAGCCAAATAAAACAAAAGTGGACAATTATTCAAGGAGTATAATCAAAAGTATAGTAGGATTGATGGTTTTGCAGGTAAATTCTACTAAAGCTTTGGGAAAAGATAAGGCAATGTTATTTAAACCTTCTGTATGAGAAAGAATATTTTAATATCTTTTTACAGTTTTGCTATAGGGGGGAACCAGCAGTTAGCGTAATGGTTATGTTGTTGGACTCCCACGTAGTCGACCGCAGTTCGTGTCCTGGACCCAGTGGCTTAAAACTCACACCGGGTGCATGTGCGTGCATGCCCAAGATCCCAAGAGAAGAATGGAGAAGAAGGGATTGCAGCGTGACCATCCCCCCTGGGGGGTGATTTCTTGCTCTCTTTCTCTAGGTCTCTCTCTGTCTGTCTGGCGAGCGCACGCGCCCTATAGCAAAAACCTCTCAAAAAAAAAAAAGTTTTGCTATAAGACATGTATGCTCACTGGAGAGACAGAAAGAGAGAAAGAGAAAGTGAGAACACACCCCGTGGTAGGGATGGCCAAGCCTCAGCTCCCTCTCCTTCATTCTTCTCTTGGAATATTGGGCATATTCACAAACATGCCTGGAATATTTTTCATGCTACCATGTCTGGAACTTGAACTACATAGGCAGCCATGTGGGATCAAGACAACTTAACCACCATGCCACTGGCTAGCCCTAAAATCCTTAAAAAAAATGAAAAAAACCCATAATATATACGACTAACATGTACCAAAAATTACACTCACCTTCAAAAAGCTGAAAGCTTAAAGTCTTCTAAAATCAAGAATAAGACAACTATCCCTACTCTTGGCATCTCTATCCAATATTGCACTAGAGGGAGTAAAAATTGTCTCAGTTTGCACATGATATTATATTTAGAAAATCCCAAAAATACCACCAAAAATTTTAATAATATTGTAACATACAAATTAACATGAAAAATCAGCTGTGTTTCTCTACACTAACAATGAAACAAATGAAAAAAATTATGGAAATAACCCCATTTACAACAGCACCAAATGGATAATTAGGAATAATTTTCACAAAATAGGTGAAATATCTGTACATTGAAACTATAAATCATACATGAAAGAAACTGATGAAGAAAAATAAATGCAAAGATTTCTCATGCTAACAGATCAGAAGAATGGATATTGTTAAAAGTCCATATTACCCAAGGAAATCTATGAATTAAATGCAATCTATATAAAAATTATTCTATTTTTTCACAGAAATAGGAAAACAATTCTAAAATGTATATAGAATGACAAAAAGATCCCTAATAGCAAATGCAATCTTGAGTAAGAAGAACAAAGTTGAAGGCATCACAATTCCTGACATCAAATTATATTACAAAGCTACAGCAATCAAAGCAGTATGGTGCTGTCATGAAAACAGACATCCAGGCCAATCAAACAGAATAGAAATAAATCCACATATTTATTGTCCATTGATTTTCAAGGATTCCACAATTACATGAAATGGAAAAGGTAGTCTAGTCAATTAATTATGATGGCAATACCAGCTATTCACATGCAAAATAATGAAATTAGACTTGTATCTAACTTTATACGCAAAAATTTACTTGTGATAAATTTCAGACTTAAATGTAAAAGCTGAAACTTAAAAAGTACTAGAAGAAAATAGAGGAAAAAATTTTTGTTCTTTTTTTAAAACAATAACATCTATTCATTATTTCATGTTTCTATAGGACAAAATTCCAAGGTGATTCAAATTGTTTCTTTCTTTCAGATATCATGCAGTAAAATCAAAGTGTGAGCAGGGCTGTACTCCTTTCTAGAGGTTCTGGAGATGAATCTGTTTCTAAGCACATTTATGTTATTGGCTAAATTCTTCCTATGGTTGTAGGACTGAAATCCCTGCTTCATTGCTGGGATGTCTTTATTAATATATAATAATTTCACATATTTGTGGGTGTGCAATGTGATTTTTCAATACATGAACATAATGTGTAAAGATTAAATAAGGATAATTAATACACCCATCATTTCAACATTTTTTTTTTCCTTTGGAGAGGTTTTTCCTTCAGGGCACATGAGCACGCCAGAGGGACAGAGAGAGACAGAGAGACAGAAAGCGAGAAATCAACCCCCAGGGGGATGGCCACGCCACAGTCCCTACTCCTCCATTCTCCTCTTGGGATCTTGGGTACGCTTGCACACGCGCCCGGCGTGAGTTTAAGCCACTGGGTCCGGGACTTGAACCGCGGTCGACTACATGGGAGTCCAGTGACATAGCCATTACGCCAACTGCTGGTCCCTCATTTCAACATTTTATACCTACTTTATGTTGGGAATATTAAAATTCCTCTTTTTTAGATACATAGGAAGTTGTCAATAGCTATATTCATATAGGCATTCCCCTGTATTAGTCCTAGGCATTGTTCCTTTTATCTATCTGTAATTCAGCTTCTTTTAATCAATATACCTCTATTAATATCCCCAATCCTTTCCAGCTTCCAGTAGTCATTCTTCATCACTCTACTTATGGTGTTTTTGCTTTTGTTTTTGCTATAGAGCATATGCACTCACTGGAGAGAGAGACAGAGAAAAAAAGTGAGAAATCACCACCTAAAGAGGACGGCCACACTTGCAATCCCTTCACCACTATTTTTCTCTTGAGATTTTGGGCATGCATATACAAGCAACTGGTGAGATTCTCAGGCTACTGGGCCCAGAACTTGAAATGCAGTATTGCCCATGTAGGATCCAGCACCTTAACCTCCATGCCACATCTGGGCCCACATCACCCTACCTCTGTGAGAACATTTTTTTCCCTCATTTATACATATAAAAGAGAAAACTTGGTTCTTTCTGTTCCTGGCTTATTTCCCTTAATGTAATGTCCTCCAATCTTTGCCCATTTAACTTCAAATAACAAAATGTTGTCATTTTTAATGGTTGAATTGTATTCCTTTGTGTATGTGTATGTGTGTGTATCATATTTTATGTATTTGTTTATTGAAGGACATTCACCTGTATTCTCATTGATTGTAGCATTATTGACAGTAGCCAAGATACGAAAACTAAGTGCTCTTGGACAGATGAATTGATTAAGAAAATGTGATAGCTGGGTGAGAGGGTCAAGGAGAAGAAATCCTTAGCAGACCCAAGAATGTAATATTCTCCATCGAAAATGATGTATATGGCATTATTTTCATTCAATTGTCAAAAATAAATAAGTAAACAAAATATAAAAAGGGAAATGTGATATGTGGTTATGGATATGGATAAAATAGAATATTATTCACTATAAAAAATGGAGAAAATTCTGCTATTTGGAATAATACGAATTAACCTGGAAGATACTAAGCAAAGTGAAATAAGCCAGGTATAGAAAGATAAATATGGTATAACCTCATTTATATGTGAAATCTAAAAAAATTGAACTGCGCAAGTAGAAAATAGAATGACATTTACCCAGGGGCTAAAAGTTAGTGGGGAAAGGAGAATATTGCTCAAAGGCTAAGAAGTTTTAATTATTAAAAATAAATTCTGGAGATCTAATGTACAGTACGGTACTATAATTAACGAAACTGTACTGTATACTTGTAAAAAAATAAAACCGTCATACCATTTTTACTGAAATTTGATAACAATGTTCAAAAATATATTCAATTTCTTATGAATGCCACTAAAAAGTCCAAATGAGTAAAACCCAGCAAGTTAAAATAAATAATTGACATTTCAATGTATTTTTCTTTTCGGGGGAGGGGAGAGGCTTTTTTTTGCTATAGGGCACGTGCGCTCGCCAGACAGACAGAGAGAGACAGAGAGACAGAAAGCGAGAAATCACCCCCCGGGGGGGATGCCACGCTGCAATCCCTTCTCCTCCATTCTCCTCTCGGGATCTTGGGCACGCACGCACACGTACCCAGCGTGAGTTTAAGCCACCGGGTCTGGAACACGAACTGTGATCCACTACGTGGGAGTCCAGCGACATAGCCATTACGCTAACTGCTGGTCCCTACATTTCAATGTATTTTAAAACAAGAATACCAAGTGCTGGTCCCAGCTGGCCCTTGTTTTTAGATTTTTGAGGAACCTGCATACTGTTGACTACAGTGCTTATACCAAGCTACATTCCCACCAGCCGTACACAATTTTGCCAGCAGTAAAGTAGACGAATCTAGAAGATATGATGAAAGTGAAATAAGCTAGAGTATAAAAGACAAATACCATATGTCTCCATTCAACATGTACTGAATGTTTTCATCCTATGGCGGAAAGTGAAGAACTTGAAAGCATAGACATAGAGGCACTAATGGCAGATAGTAGGAAAGGCTTGCAGGAGGATGGGCGTTTTAACAAAAGAAATTTATAATGGACTCAACAATGCATGCCAGTAAGGAGAGGAGAAGACAGGATGGTGTGTCACAGCAGAGTAAAACACATGGACAATGCATATTTTAAAAAATCTAATGGAAGTATTAACAAATCGGTACAACATAACGGACAGACCGATGTTGAAGATGAATATGAGTATATCCCCAATTTAATTATTATGTAATGTATTCCTAATACAAGAAGCATAGTCATACAGAGATCCCACATGGCAGCCAAGGAAAAATATTGAGGGTTTCCTGAATAACTTTTACATTTCTCAACAGCATGAGCTTAAATTATATTATATGCATACCATTAAGCCAGTCTGAAGTCCACAGGTTATACATCAGTTATATGTATACTGCAAATCATAATTTTTTAAAAGAGAAACATTAAAACTCAACAATTCATTAAATTCTAAGATCTATTCCCCACTTAATGCATGTTTTTATAGCTTACCTATATTTTAAAAAATAATGGTTTTCTTGCATATTTAAAATATTTAATATAGATAACATCAAACTGTGCATCTTTCTGAATCATGATTTTCAAATATGATATTATAATTCTCATATTTAACTATATGGTGGACAGGAAAGTCATGATGCATTTTTTCAGAGAAAGACATAGAAAACTACATCGTGGATTTCCCGACAACCTAGTATTTTGATACTCATAACTTCAACTTATATGTTTGATTTTTAAAAATGTTTTTAATTAGGATCAGCTAATGACATGGTAGTTAGATTCACTAGACTCAAACATGGCTAATGCAGTTCAAGTCCCAGACCCGGCAGTTTGAAACTTACACTGGGTGCATGAGCGTATGTGCCCAAAATTCCAGGAGGAGAATGGAGAAGAAGGGAATATGGCATAACCATCTCCTCTTGGGGTTATTTCTCACTTTCCTTCTCACTGTCTCTGTCTCACTGATAAATGCACGTACTCTATATCAAAAACCTTAAAATAATAGTTTTTAATTGGCAGAGGTCACATATGCTCACCAGGGAGAAACAGAAGAACAGAGAGAAAGAGAGACAGAGAGAGGGGAAAAAGTCACCCTCCAATGGGTTGTGATCCCATCACAATTTCTTCTCCTCCATTTTTTTCATCTTGTCAGGACTCTGGGCATGCACATATGTACCTGAAATATTCAACAATCTGTTGAGGCTGGGATTTGAACTGCGATTGGTCATGTGGGAGCTAGCTCCCTTAATTACCAAATTATAGGTCTGGTACACTATAATTTCTTAAATTTCAAACATAGTTATGGTACCATTAATTTATCCATTCTCAGGTTGATAGACATTTAAGTTGCATTCTTATTTTACTTTATAATGGTGGTTCTAAAAAACATGCCTTTATAAGCCTTCTTATAACTAAATGTTTTTGAAGAGGTTCTTTATGTTTTGTTCTCGAGAATGTAATTGATGGCTTATAGATATATGCATATTAATATTTACTAGAATTTACTAAATTGCTCTCTAAATTACTGTTAGTAAACTCTGTTCCTACTTGCAGGGTTCATAATGCCACTTCTTTCTTGCATGTGGAATTGAGAAGTTTCATTTTTTCATTTTCATCTGATTTGTGTGAAATGTATACCATGGTTTTTAGCTACATTTTCCTAACTCCCAGTTCCAGTGTACAGAAAAAGAAGAGCTTCCTAATTCTTTTACTATAGCCAGTATAATATTGGTATAAAAACCTAGCAAAAAATTACATAAAACAGAGAGAGGGGAAGAAATCACCTTCCAACGGGCTATGGTCACATCATAATTTATTCTCCTCCATTTTTCATATGTGTCCCGGCCTGCGGGACGTATCGGGCAGAGAACCCGAGTGAGGGGGCAGAGGTCTGGAACCGGCGCAGCGTCTCAGCACAGGAGCAAAAGAACTGTCACAGCTCACACAGTGTCACAGCTCTTGATGGTATGAAGGTTTCGCTCATTTATTGAGGGCCAGAGCACTTTCTTATATACACAAGGCAGGAGAAAGTAGACGGGGTTTACAGCGGACCTAATTGAGGACCTGTCAGTTTGTCTGAATCAGGAAGTTCTGTGTTCCTGGTGTACGTGTCAAGGTCGCACCGGCCATTTTTGTTATGTGAAGGTCATGGCAGCCATTTTGATGTGGGTGGCTTCCCACACATATGAATAGGATAATTAATAAACAAAGCTATCTAAATAATTCAGAAACATATTGACATAAAATACTTAGGTGAGCATGCATGTAATTTTTACCAAGAATGAGGGATGGGGACAAGACAGGAGCACAGAAGTAAAATGCAAGGATTTGTGAGACTGATCCATGACCCATGTGGGATAGAATATATAATTTATAATGGCAAATATAAATGATCTAGAAATGAGTGTATGAAGAAATATGAAATATATATATTTATGAATAGCAAAAGCGCAGTAATGATAGCTAGCCCAAGTTATTAAAGCACATTATATAGGGAGAGTAATTAGATAAGGATAATTGGGGACCGGCAGTTTTGCTATGTCACTGGACTCCCATGTAGTCGAACGTGGTTAGAGTTCCCGGACCTGGTGACTTAAACTCACGCCAGGCGTGTGTGTGTGCATGCCCAAGATCCTCAGAGGAGAATGAAGAAGGGATTGTGGTGTGGCCATCACCCCTGAGGGGGGTGATTTCTCACTTTCTGTCTCTCTGGTGAGTGCACACACCCTATAGCAAAAAAAAAAAAAAAGAAACTCTCAAAAAAAGAAAAAATGAGGATAATCAATTAGCACATAATTGACAAAGTTCAGAGATTACAGAAATCAGATAAGCATATATTTTAGTCCACTAAAATGGAATTCTAGATAGAAGAGGTTGATTTGTTCAAAAATAATATTGGAATACTTTTAAGACTTTTGGGAAAAAATGGTATTCTCACAAAACCAGTTGCATGTAGATATTCTACTTCTGGCATGAAAAATTAACTTGTCCTGAATATATGTTTTCAGAAAACAAAACAAAACAAAACAAAAACTTTAATACTGAAATGAATGAAAAAATGTTATCTATGTAAATAGATACATTTAATTTTTTAGCCATTGACTATGGGCAATACAAAATTTTCAAATGGAAAGAAGAGAAGGTATTTATATGCATAAATATCTGGTAAAAAATAAGCAGGATATATAAATAAATAAAAATCCACCTAGGCACATTATAGTTTAATGTATAAAACCCAAATGTAAATAGAATACATTAAAAGCAACTAGGGTGAAAAAAGGCCTTTCACACGCAGGAGGACAGTGACATGAATGATGACTGATTTCTCCTCAGAGACAATACAGACCACAAAGGTGGCATCTTCAGCATGCTATAAACAGCTCAATTTAAAATTCTATGCTCAGTGAAAGTTTCTTCCAAATTATGAATGAGGCAATAGGCTTACCATTATTTTTGAATTCTTTGATATAAAACATGGTATGAATGGTTTTAAAAATTCATGTCATAATTAGGTGATCAAATAAATGCTGCTAGAAGATACTGTCTGTAGATGTGTTAAGAAAAATACATTATGTTTTAAATTAAGCTAAACCAGAAAGAAGCAACATTTGCCACTCTCTGTCGGTCAATGTCCTAGAAATGCTTTTTTCTTCCAGATATGTTCTCTACCATTTTCCTCCTGCCTGTCTGCCCTGAGAAGTTGACCTTTATAGATAACAACCGGCCTTCCAGCTTCCAGTTGGGTGCTGCCAATGAAAGTTACCAGTAGACAATGGATAGAGAGAAGAGATAATGGCTCCTCATTATCCCAGCTCTCTCTCCAGGGGGCTAAGGGTTTCCCTTGGCTATTTTCCTCCATCACCAGCAGGTTTCTCCTTGTAGCCATATGCTATAGCTACAGGCCTCATTCTGAATTCTAGTGACCATCTCTGCCTTCCTCAGAGGTGGGACTAGTATTGACTTTGCTACTGATAGCTTCAGAGTAAGTCATGATCCTTTGTAGTTTTCTTTAATTACTGGCCGCATCTTTATCAAAAGCGTTTCTCTAAGCTATCTCCAATCATTCTATTGATTGTGTCATCTGTTTCCTATTAAAAATCAGGACTGTCACAGGAGTTATTTGGAAGCAACTGGAAGTTGTAAGCAAAGGAGGAATTATTAAAACTCACAATCTGAGTGTGCTGGAATCAGGTTAGACATCAAGAACAATATTGGCTGTGGTGCCAAAAAACTGGTCCCTGAAAACTCTCATGTTGGTATTGCTGATTGCAGATAACACCAGTCTGTACTGCTGACTCCACCAGTGCCAGACTGGACACTGGTGATCCCTGATCCAAACCCAAGGAACAAAGGTGATAGATGATGGTGATCATCTATAACATTCACCATTTGGGCTGCCCACACAATCTTCTTCCCAACTTCTAGTTCTTCAAAGAAACATAAAGACAGTTTTTACCTAGCTTTATGTATCTTCCTCTTGTAACACGCTTGCTGTCTCATCCAAAAAAATGTTTAAACCAGAAACTTATTACATCCCATTGTAGGGCTAGAACCTGCATGATGCTTATTTTTTTCTTATTCATGATGAGTTTTTAGTCTTGGAAGACAAGTACAAGATAGTATTAAATATGCAATGCTTTTATGCATATTAAATCATCCAAAGATTAAATATAGGAGAGGTTTTCTGGAAACTCCTATAAGAGAAAATGAAGAGAGAGCTGAGAGAAGTTGAGTGGTAAGAGAATGACGGAGGTTTTCACCTAGTTCTCCTTACAAAGAAAAAGCGTGGGCTAGAAGATTAAGTGGAAGTCCTGAACCATAGTGCAGTCTAAGAAAAATTGGGTAAGTCATAAAAATGTCTTAAGCTGAAGCTTTGCACTGGAAGCTATCTATGCAGAGCACGGCCTCAGCACAAATGTCGTGTTGAATTTCAGAGCACAGAAGCTGGGAACTTTGGCAATTATAATCCCTGTCATGGGGAACATTGCTATTGCCACTGCGAAGATCCTGTCTTAGCATTCTGACTTAACATGTACCATCGGCCACTGATGTACCACCACATATCAAGTAATGGAGAAAATTAGTTATAAGAGATAACTATATAAATGGGTAAATATGTATGTGTCTATACACATGGTAAATAAGCACACAAACAGGTAGTCACCACAGTTCTTATTTCTGTAATTGGTTCCATAATTGGCACTTACAATACCTATTTTTCTTTTTTTTTTATTTTACACTGCTGACTTAACATGTAAATTATCACCAGTAACTACACAAACCAGAAATTCTCCTAAGGGATGTGAGCTTCTGTTGCTACCACACATATAAGATACCAACAGTCTTTCATTAACATCATTAACATTTATTCCTAAATAAAGCAGGACTAAGATGTAAAGGGATCCTCTAAGATACTTGTATACACTTCCTTGCCTCTATTATGGAACAGCAGCCTTTAAATGCTTTATGAAGAATTAACCACTCTGGGTATCACTGTCATCCCTTCTGCTATTTTTTCCTGTTCTGTCTGGTTAGGAATATCTATTCAGGTGGCAATCTCAGGTTCATTTCAAAGAAATCATTGATTTTTTTTTTCTCATGGTGGGAGAGTTCTCTTGTGATCTGATATTATTATCTTTTAATTTTGCCACAGGGCAGGTGTGTTTCCTAGAGAGAGAGACAGAGAGACAGGGAGAGAGAGAGAGAGCAACAGGGAAAATGAGAAAACACACCCTATGGAGGATGGGCACAATGCATTCCTTTCTTCTCTGTTCTCCTCTCAGAATTTTGGACATGCACACACATGTGTTTGACCTTTTCAAACTGCCCAATATGGGACTCAAACTGTGCTGTTGATCATGTGGGATCCAGTCACCTTAACCATCACGTAACTACGCTGTGATTGGATATATTTTTTTTGAGCCAACAGCATCCAGTTAAAAATGGAAGCAATTTTCAAAAATACCGCAAGTGCAGCCTTTATCTAAAATACTGAGAACTGCACACTCTCCTCTATCTCTTAGGCAAGTCTCAGAAATAATGCCCAAAGCCTTGCATCTTTCACTGCTTGTGATTTCCTTGGTAAGAAGTTATGTAGTACTAGAAACCATAAAGGAGAATATGGTATCTGTGACTGCATAGAACATGTTGTTAACAGAAACAGTAGGCAGAAAAAGATAACCAATTTTAAAAAGATGTCATTTCCATGAAAGACTAATCACATGCCTCTCCAAGATAGAAGGAACCCAGTGTGTTAACCCTCTCCCTTTTCATGGGAATAGAACCATTTGGTGACTTGTGTTGGTGCTGCTCTTGCAAAATCATACCTACAGTGGCATTAGCTAGGGCCATAAAAACATTTAAGGTATTGTTTTGTCCAACCCTGCTGCAGAACTTTTCAATCACTAGTCTAATCAGGATAACAAGATAGGGTATTCCTAGACCTTCAGGTGCCTCTGATTCTTGGGAGATAAACGAAAGTTCAGGATTTGAGGATGAGGTCTTTAAAAAGCTATCTATTTGCAACCATAAATGCCAAAAAAAAAAAAAAAAAGGAAGAAGAATGGACATAGTGAGGGGAATAAAACTGGTCTTTCTCAGAAGTACTTCACCTGAAAACATATTTTATATTCACTTAAGGATTGGGGATTAGCAATAGGAACATAGAGTAGCAGTTAAATATTTTGGAAATGGATATTGATTTTAAAATTTTGGCTCTGTTACCAGCTACATGATTTTGGTAAATTAGCTTTTCCAAATCTCAGTTTTCTTACTGAATGGGCAAAATTGCAATTCCTGTTTTGTAAGATTATTATGAGATACTTGAAATAGTTTCTCTAAAGTACTTAGCACAGAGCATGGTACATGCTAAGTGTTCAATAATGATAGCTATTATTTTTTTGAGGGGGCCATAAATTCTGTGAAAAATAAATTAAAACTAAAGCTTTTATAACTTAAATCAAAAAATATATATTTTTAAGCAGAATAGAGATGACTTTTTCAGGAGAAATATCTCCTGAAGAGCACATTCTCAACTTTTCAAGTGTGAAAGATACTTTATATACTATAAATTTTCTAGTCCCTTGAGGCATATCATTTATCATTGGGTAGACCAGTTTCATCTAGCTTTTCCATAATTACAATAAACTTTCCTCCTCAAATAAACACATCAGATTTTCTATATGCTACACAACATTCTACAGATATACAAATTTTATTTTGAAATTCCAATAGCTCTGAAAACCATTACTTCCTTTCCTTTTCTCTTCTCTTTCTTCTTCCTCTTTTTTTCATTTACTGTAATTTTGTAGAAAAGTCATTCTGTGGCAAAATCCTAACTGTACTGAGTATGGCTGCTTTTAGATGTTTTTGCCTCTCATCTTCACCCCTGTGACAGAGCTCAGAGATTATAGATAAGCTACATAAAAAGTACATCAGCATTTGAAAAATCAAAAACCTGATTCCTGAAACACATCTGCTTTTATGATGGTTTAGATAATGATTTTCCTCCGAAGGCTCATGTTTTGGAATTTGTTCTCCAGTGCAACAGTTTTGGGGGTGGTGAGACCTCTACAAGGTGAAGCCTTGAGAGTGGTGATTGAATCATGGGGACATCATTCTCATGAATGGAATGGTTCTCCAGAGAACAGATGAATTCTACCACACTAAAAAGAAGCTCTTCCTGTGAGAATGCGTTGTTAGAAAAGGAAGATGGCTGACCCAACTCTCTTTGTATTCACTAGTCATCCTCCCAGCTTCTGTTGGCCATGTTCTAATACCGTAGCACAAGATGCTGGTCTGATGCCAGCCCCACACCTTAAAATTCTGTTGCCAGAATTTTAAGCCAGATAAACCTCCATCCTTAGAAATCACCTAGCCTCAGGTATTTCTGCTAGTAAAACAAATGTGGACTAAGACAGATACTAAGGGGTTGGGACAAGGGTATGTAAACCTGGAATTATCAAATTGGCTTTTCAGGTGCTCCTGACATTGGAATGGAGTATCCTGAAAGTAGATAAGCATGTTCTAGATACAGAAAAAGCAAGGTTTCTATTTAAACAGTGAGTCAGTTTCCCTGATCAAGTGAGAAATTCTTTTATGGATCTGCTGAGCAGAAAGTTTTCACTTTAGGTTGTGCCTCCTTCAGGTGCTTTCCACGTGAGTTACTCCTTTTTGAGCAGCAGTTCCATTTTGCCATGAGTTTCTAAGGCTTCACTCCCAGGGCACTCTCCTCATGGTTTTCTACCTCCCTCAACGGCAAGGTGGTACCAGCAGTACAGGGGACTTTTGGAACTATTGGCTCATTGGTGCTCCATATGAGATGCTACTGCTGATAATCTAGTATTTCACGTGCAACAAGATTAGCTTGGTCTTCCTGGAATGGCTCTCTTCATTTGCCTTTACTTAGAAAATCTCTTTGAAATAGAACTTACAGAATTCCAAAATGTAATATTGCAAACTGAATCTTCAAATGATTGTCAAGGCGGACTTTAAAAAATACATGTGCCCACATGTCCCTCAGTCCCAAATTAAGTTTATATATTCTACCAAATGCATGATTATGATTAGAAAGATAAAACAATTAAAATAGTAATCACCATAAAGAATGCAGGGGTGATACTAGTCTAGTCATAGAAACAGCAAAAGTCATGATAATAACTACAACTGCCACGGGGACCAGCAGGTGGTATGGTGGTTAAGGAGCTAGACATTCCCACATGGTTGACCACGGTTCAAGTTTGCGACCTGGTGGCTTGCTTTCTCGCTTTCTCTCTCTCTGTCTCTCCCTAGTCAAATTAAAATAAATGAATGAATAAATAAAACTAAATGAAAAAAAATACAATTGCACCACCATCATCACAACAGTTACCAGGTTTTCAGCACCTATCTCTATGAAAGATATTATGCGAAGTGGTTCACAGATACTTTCTGTGAGCTATGTCTTAGCCCATTGCATTGCTAATAACAAACAGCCTTTAGTCTGGGTTATTCAAATAAAGAAAAATAGAGGTTTATTTAGCTCCTAGTTTTGGTAGTCCAAGGTCAAGGGGTCACACCTGATGAGGGTTTTGTTGGGAAATCCCATGGTGGCTCAGGGTGTCATGCGATGCAACAGAGCAAGAGCAGAGCATGTGCTTCAATGTGTCTCATAAACCCACCAGGAGTCAGTCACCAGGGCCCTACCCTAAATGCTTTAGTCCCAAAGCTCCCACATCAGCATCATAACCAGATTAAGTCTCCACCCTCCCAACACAGAAGCTATAGGTCACCATTATTTCAAAACATAAATTTTCGGAGGACCTATTCAAACCATAACATTAAAAACAAATGCACCCTTACCTAAAGAATCCTGTAGCTATTTTACCTACAGAGAAATGACATTTGAAGTGTATATGCAAATTTCTAAAGTTCATGTGGCTATTAGGTAATACAACTAGGTCTTGATCACAGGTGTATTGAAATAAAGCTGATGCTCATTCTACTTTATTTTGTTCTAGGTTGCCTTATGTAACTTTGCCCTTTGGTATGTGACTTGGTAAGCTATTTTGCATGCTTTCCTGCCCTCAGGTCCCCACCTGTGGAGTAAGTCTCTGCACTTCTATTTTCTTTTCATCACCTTCCTATCCATTGAACCTCTGAACACAGAGTTCTGAACACAGCAGTTGTTAAATAAATATTTGTTAACTAACTTTCCCTTTTTCATTCAAATAAAACATCTCCTACAGTGTTCACCACTCTGCCAATTACCTCGTTTCAAATCTCAAAGTCACTCCATAAATTAAAGCTTAACACGGCTGACACAATGTACAAAAGATTTGTTCATTTTACGGACTAAAAATGGTAAAAATCACCAACGAAGTTCCTAAAAGAAAACAAAGGAAAAGAGTTGGTGCTAAGTAGGTAAATACAAACTTGAAGCTTGCTGTAGTTTAGCTAAAAAATAGGATGGGGAGGAAGAAGCAAATAAATAGATTTGTAAATTAAAATATGCAATAAGGCATTAGAACGGTTTGACATTTCTCAAAGTAAAAAAACTCTATTGGTCTATTATACCAAAGGAATTAGGTAAATACTCATTTTCTTCATTTCTAGTTTTTAGTTAATGCCAAGGAATGAAATTATATTTGCTGAAGAACTTACAGACTGCTGCCAATATTTTCACTAGGGTTAAAAAAAAAATCTTGAAAAAGAAAAGATTTTAGCCCTGCCAAAGCTCTTTGCAGAGAACTGTAGCCTTTAAAAATGAAGTTCAACAGATGCTTTCAAAGTCTGAAATTAATTTTAAAAGTTATGTAATTTGTATTGGTTTGTTGACTGATATTTTCCACTCAGGATAAGTGATTAGGAGAAGGCTTCACAGGACAAATAACAAATGGCAGTCTGATGACCAGCTTTGCTCAAAAAGGAATGAAAGAAAAAAAAAATCTGTTTTGGTCAGTTTGATCTCAGATAGCTGAAACATGTAAGTCTGATTTGGGGCTGGCATTTGGCCCATTAATCCCAATCTCTTAATAAATGTAGACTTCCTACCAAATAAGTCCTACTCCTAAACTGTCTAATCAATATAAGGTAAATTAAAGAAGCCCTCCCTATAAGAGTTGCAAAATGAAAGAGTTGTTTTATTTTAATTTACACAAGCCATGCCCATTGGAAAGAAATAATTCTTGCATACAAAATGCTAGGTCTTAATTTGAGTAATAAGAACAACAACAACAAAAAACATTGTTTATCAACAGTATTAGTCTCTCCTTTTCAATGATTGTCAATGATAAGGAAGCCAAAAGATATTTCACTGAAGTTAGAAGAGAGTTTAACATTTTTGATGTACAAGTCTCTCTATAAATTACTTTAAAAATAGTACAAAAATTAAGAGCTATAATTAGGTATGTACAAACAGCTGCTGATAAAATAAGGTTAGCAAATTTAATATGATAACAATGAAATAAAGAAATGTATTACTAAGAAGCAATAGATCATGGGTAAACATGCACCAGATACCCTCCCAGGTACATCTTTGTACTCTGAGTGTAGTCTTTTTTCTTTTTTTCTTCTTTTTTGTGAGAGATTTTTGCTATGGGGTACGTGCTCACCAGATAGACAGAGAGACAGAAAGTGAGAATCACCCCACAGGGGAATGGCTACGCAGCAGTCCCTTATCCTTCATTCTCCTCTGGGGATCTTGGACAAGCACGCACACATGCCCTGCATTTGTTTAGGTCACCAGGTTCAGAGTCCAGCGACGTAGTCATTATACTAGCTGCTGGTCCCAGCAGAACCTTCTCCTTCACTCTCCTCTTGGGATTTTGGGCACAAACACACAAGAGCCCAGCATGAGTTTTAAGCCACCGGGTCCGGGACACAAACCGCGGTCGACTACGTGGGAGTCCAGCAACATAACCATTATGCTATCTTTTGGTCCTAGTGTAGTCTTGAAGTCGTTTACAAAAGAGAATGTAGTATTGTACACGCCTTGCTCATAGAAGATGCCCAATATTTGCTTGTTGAGTGAAATGGGTAACTCATTTAACTGGGCTTATTTCTTTCTCTTTCTCCATTTTAGTCTTCTCTAAGAAAGGAAGGAGAACTGATTTTATTTAGAGATTAGCACATTAATGTGAAGACTATAAAGAGATTGGACAAAAAATAAATCAAGGCTTTATATTGGGTATGCCACATCCCTGACAGGGTTTGTAATCATAGACAATACACACTTTAGTAAATTTGAGTATTGCTGACAAGAGTATACAACTACAGGGACCAGCAGTTAGCGTAATGGCTATGTCGCTGGACTCCCATGTAGTCGACTGCGGTTCGCATCCCAGACCCGGTGACTTAAAAAACTCACGCCAGGAGCGTGTGCGTGTGTGCCCAAGATCCCGAGAGGAGAATGAAGGAGAAGGGATTGTGGCATGGCCATCCCCCCTGGCGGATGATTTCTTGCTTTCTATCTCTCTGTCTCTCTCTGTCTGGCGAGTGCACGCACTCTATAGCAAAAACCTCTACAAAAAAAAGAAAAAAAAAA
Source organism: Tupaia belangeri chinensis (assembly GCF_000334495.1). Classification (NCBI taxonomy): domain Eukaryota; kingdom Metazoa; phylum Chordata; class Mammalia; order Scandentia; family Tupaiidae; genus Tupaia; species Tupaia belangeri. The sequence goes on from NW_006204113.1 coordinate 5,722,776, forward strand.
AGAGTATACAACTACATAACATGGAGTTTACATAAGTGCCTTAATAACATTTAATCTTCAAAAATGCATGTGGGGTAAGGAAATTAAAGCTCAGAGATGGTAGGTATGTAGATGTGCTTTGACTTCTGAGACTACAAATATATTTTATGAAAGCCCTTTACAGTTGACAAAGACCCAAAGACAGAAGAATATATCTT
>NW_006204113.1:5724389-5751635 GCF_000334495.1 Tupaia belangeri chinensis
GTCCCGCACCCTGAGTTTTCTTTTCTAAGCTACACAGTACAACAGTGGATGGCCCTTAACCATGGCCAGAAAAACACTTTCCATCCACTGCAGGTTCCAGTCAGTATGAAGGCCCCGGGAGTGGGATCCATTATGTCATGAGGAGATTGTAGCATGACAGTCACAATTCCCAGTGGAAATACAACACAATGCCCCACATAAAAAAGTGGCAGTGACACAGCACAGAGTTATACATTATAAATAGAGAGACCTACAACCTTAGATCTTATCACAGCTCTGATGTAAGTTTGAGGTATAACCTTAGACAAGATCTTTCATTCTTCTGTGTTTCCAGAAACATCTGTTCTCTTGTCAACTTTATATATCACTTATAAGGATTAAATAAGCAAATGTACACGAAAGCACTTTTAAAACATTAAATCTTCTATAGGTCCTAGACCACCTAAACCTATAAGAAGTTTGTCAAACGAACAAACAGACAAAATAGGTGGTGTGTTTTAGACCAGCGTTTCACTGACATGGTAATTTTGTACCACTCCAAGAAGACATTTTTAGATATTAAAATTGGGTGGATCTTGTCTCCTATTAGTATCTTTTTGGTAGAAACTAGCAATATTGCTAAATGTACTAAACAGAACAGCTCCCCTGAACAAACAATTATCCGGTCTGAAATGTCAAGAGTGATGAGGTTGAGAAATCCTGGTTTAGACAAAAGTCCACATAGGCTGAGAAGAAAAATAAAACTGTTGTAACTCAGTCTGCATCATCCTCTTCTACTTTCCAGCTCCTTTTTAAGGTTAAGAACATTGTGTCATTGTTTCAAAGGCTAACAGATTCAGATTCAGAAACAGGGAAGTCCTTTAGAAGCCTAAAATGAATTCAGGGATGTGTATTTCTACCCATATAAGTATCTTCTAATGGGTCAGCTAGATAGCAAGTGTCTAAAACAACCTTTCCCTAGGAGCTCTGCATTTCTCTAATCTCTAACTTCTAGGCTTCTATTAAAAAAAAAATACAGCATCTTTTAAGCAATTTGGAAGACATGATTTATTTGCTTATTTGGTTGACTGTCCACAGGCTCAAGCTCAGGGCATTTCTCATCTCAGCTGAGACTATATAAAGTGCATTGCTCAAACTCCCATTAGTGAGGACTATCTCCTTCCCTCCCAGACACACTGAGTGGGAGAGATGAGAAGCCATGAGGAGGTACTGGGGAGAGCAGGAGAACAGTTAAGTGTTGGGGGATAGCTAATTATTCTGTTTTGATGTGCCCTTTTCAGTTGAATCCCAGCACCACAACAAGCCATTCATTTCAGTAAATTTAATAGAGTTGTCAATTAATTCGGCTGAAATTCTGACTCAGGGCACCTCTCCAATATAGAGCAATTAGCTGATTCCTTTGTTGTCGAAAGGGTATGAATACACTCTGTAAGGGGATATCATACTCTGCACATCACACAGTAGGAACCTCAGTGTCCTTACTTGACCTTGTCAGATCCAGCATGGAGCTCAAAAAAAGTTAATGTCTGCGATGGAAAGGATGAAGGAGAGGAAAGGGCAATGTGGGGACAGATGTGGGTGACATAGCCTCTTCGTGAAAGTGAATTCCATCTTTCTCCAGTGCTCAATGCATAAAACACCGCATCTACAAGGAGTCTTCCATTCAGTAGGTATCTTACCTAGATCCAGGAAGTTGAGACATTAATTGGAGAAGGTTCTGGAGGAACTGATATCTAAAACTGCGGAAAGTGGCAAGGCCTCTTTTTTAAAAGGCAGGAAACAAGGTGAAAGCAAGCCTAGAAGCCAGTGAATTTACAGATTCTATGGAAGTATAATAGTTCTCAAACCTTTCTAGCTGTTCAAAATCACCCTAGAAGCTCTTAAAACCTAGAATAACCATAATCATTCATAGAGATTGTGATTGAATTGGACTGGAGAGGGAGGCACAACCACCTATGCCTTTTAAATGCCCCCCATGTGATTCTACTTAGCAACTGGACTTGAGAATCACTAGAATCACTACTATGGGCCCCAGACCAGGATCCTTGCTGGGTTTCATCTGAGAGCTTGATAGAAAGGGTGATATTGGGCTCCACTTCAAACATGCTGAATCAGAAACTCTGTGGGTTGCATCCAGCAATTTGTTTTACTAAACTCTTCAGAGTATTCTGATGTATGCAGAAGCTAGAGAACCACGAGAATAATGAGCTGTGTTTTCTTACCTCTGTCTACTCTGGCATTTAAAAGTATGGGTTCTGGTGAAGTCCTAGATGGTATTTCCCTCTAAGCTTCCTAGGGTTGAAACCCATTCTTCTAACCTTTATAATTAGGATCCTGTAAATTCTACCTATGTAATTCAAATTCTATACTTGAGATAATCCCAAGCCTACATTCTCCTAAAAAGTGAATAATAATGATGATGGATAGTTATTAAGCATTAGTTGCAAGTGCTGATCACTTTCAGTGGCCACTCTTTCAAAATTATATATAAAGGTTTAATCACACTGGCATCCCATCTTTTCTGCTGGGGAATTCTTTGACGTAGAGTTACTTGAAAGGAGATGCAACTCTTTCTGATAAAACACAGGTTAGGAAGGCTCAGCAGGGATACAGACAGTAACATGCTGCTGTATGAGGCTGAAGTTCCAGGACAGGTGTCAGTTTGGTTCTGAGAACAGCCTAAACAAGCAAAGTGTTTGTGCATCCATAAGTCTAGCTAACTGGGAGGTTGGGGCAGAGGGTTGCAATGGCAGAACCCTGCTAAAAAATACTTCTCTGTTTCTCTTTTTCTTATTAAAAATAATAACAACAACAATGAAACCCTGATTATTAAGTTGTACACTGAGGGCCAGGGACTTTCTTTTATTTGGAAGGGCTTAGAATTTATAGCTACTCCACTATTCTTGATCCACAGTTGAAAAAAGAATAGTACAACAAATCACCTCTAATACTATGTGTTATGGCTGAATGGAAGGGAAACACAATGAGATCTGGGAGTTGAGGGTACTTTTCTGAAAAGTGTAACAGAATAAAATAAAAACTGAGTAAAAATGTCTCTTTCTACACGAGAGTAAGATTATCAAAATAATGCCAAAGACTGTTGGTACTAGACATAAACTTGAGTATCACCAAGGGAGCTTCATCTGCAAAACCTGTAGCAGACATGCCCCTGTCTGTAGGCTGGGAGTTAGTGAGGAGGTGATAGAAAGGCAGTTCTCCTCCTGGACTCTAGATTTCAGAAGACGAGGAGTGGTTAAAGGCATAGGGCTTGGCCTTGGCTGAGTAATGAGTACTGTATTGCTTAAGAAGGGAATATTCTACCTCAGGACTCCCAGGGGAGTGGATGTGAAGCTCCAGGTCAATGACTGCATCCTAGCAAGGGTCCAAATTCCTAAGAGTCACAAAGCACACATTCACGTTTGTGAATTGGTCACCCAGTGCACATTTATATTTGTGAGTAGATCCCTGGAGAAGCTTGGATAGGCCACATGGTGTGTTTGTTACTATGCACCTGCTGCCAGATTGTCAAAGTCTTATTTCTGACAATGGATTAAATGAAAATTAAGGGAAAACAAAACAATACATGAGTTTGCTGTCTGGCATTAAACTTTCATGAAAACAGATGGGTGAGCATAATCTCTTCGAGGAGCTCATCCAAGCTAAGGCACTTTCTTCTGGCTGCAGGTGTGGACATTTTAAGAGCCCCCAGGATCTCCTTCTGAAGAAAAAGAAACACAAAATCTAACAAAATTGAACTATACATACATATGGCTTCCTGCGCTAGGTATTAGAAACTCTTCTAATCATGAGTAAAAATATAAATGAGGTGAACTTTAAAAGTTTGTGGAGAAAATGGAATTAAATTGCAAGATAGTGTGGTAAGAGGGTGAAAGAAAGGGGGGAGTGAGGGTAAGGAAATCAAAGAGAAGAATAGAGGCAGGACATTTACAGTACACAGAAAGTGGATGGTTATCTGTTGATAACATGTATGGTATCTTCAAGCGGACTGGTGTGAAGTGTATTCATGTTGGGTAAATTTACTTTACAAGTTGTAGTGACTTATAGTTATTGAATGTACAAAATAAAATAATAAAATTTGAAAATCAGCATTAAAAAAATACAAGTTTATTTTTGTGTAAAAAAATTTGAAATTCATGCAGAGGTTGTTCATAATTCACACTTTCCATGAACTTTTTGAAAACCCTTTGTACCTCCATATTATGTAGAATATACAAGTCTGTGTCATTTGATCCATTGATTTTCCAGGCCAATTGACAAGTTTTTAAAAGTAATTATTCATTTAATTTTATTTATTATTATTATTTTAAAATTTGCTAGGGCATGTATGCTCATGAGAGAGACAAAGAGAGAGAGAGATGAGAAAGCAAGCTATCAGGTTTGGGACTCAAATCATGGTTGGCCATGTGGGAGTCCTGTGCCTTGCCACCTGCTGGCTTCATTGACAGAAGTTTTTACTGTACCATTTTCTTGTGCAATTAAGGCTGATCTCTCTGATCAGTCCCCCAATTAACTTATAGTTATTGAATGTACAAAATAAAATAATAAAATTTGAAAATCATCATTAAAAAATACAAGTTTATTTTTGTGTAAAAAAATTTGAAATTCATGCAGAGGTTGTTCATAATTCACACTTTCCATGAACTTTTTGAAAACCCTTTGTACCTCCATATTATGTAGAATATACAAGTCTGTGTCATTTGATCCATTGATTTTCCAGGCCAATTGACAAGTTTTTAAAAGTAATTATTCATTTAATTTTATTTATTATTATTATTTTAAAATTTGCTAGGGCATGTATGCTCATGAGAGAGACAAAGAGAGAGAGAGAAATGAGAAAGCAAGCTATCAGGTTTGGGACTCAAATCATGGTTGGCCATGTGGGAGTCCTGTGCCTTGCCACCTGCTGGCTTCATTGACAGAAGTTTTTACTGTACCATTTTCTTGTGCAATTAAGGCTGATCTCTCTGATCAGTCCCCCAATTATAAGGGGCCACTCAAAGAGGTAGGGTGCTATAGTGAATTATAATAGAATATGGCTTGATGGATATGGCTCGAAGGATGTGGCCTCTGGAAACAGAAAACATCTTTTTGAATCCTGGCTTTGCCACTTACTAACTTTGCTACCTAGGAAAAGTGAAACTTCCATTTGTATCAGTTTAATCATCTTTCTTTCTTTCTTTCTTTTTTTTTTTTTTTTTGAGAGATTTTTGTTATAGGGCACATGCACGCACAAGAAAGACAGGGAGATAAAGAGAGACAAAAAGCAAGAAATCAACCCCCCAGGGGGAATGGCCACACCACTATCCCTTCTCTTCCATTTTCCTCTTAGGATCTTGGGCACGCACGCATGCATATGCGCCTGGTGTGAGTTTAAGTCACCCTGTTCAGGACTCGGACCATGGATTGACTGCATGGGAGCCCAGTGACAGCCATTACGCTAACTGCTGGTCCCCAGTTTAACCATCTTTTGTTTGGAGAGGTTTTTGCTATAGGGCGTGTGCATTCGCCAGAAAGACAGAGAGAGACAGAGACAGAAAGCGAGAAATCACCCCCCGGGGGGATGGCCACGCCGCAATCCCTTCTCCATTCTCCTCTCAGGATCTAGGGCATGCACGCACATGCACCTGGCATGAATTTAAGCCACCAGGTCCAGGACTTGAACTGTGGTTGGCTACATGGGAGTTCAATGTTATAGCCATTACGCTAACTGCTGGTCCCGCCAGTTTAATCATCTTTAAAGTCGAGGTGTTTTGAGAACTAAATTAGATAATATCTGTAAAAAAAAAAATCAACTCATGTCTATTAGAAAAAATGCATAAACAATGGTAATGAAATTTGGGGCTAATTCTGAGAAATTATATTAGAGTCCTCTCATTTTTAAAAGAATTTTGAATTTAATTAATTTATTATTATTATTATTTAATTTGCTATAGGGCACATATGCTCACCAGAGAGACAGAAAGAGAAAGTGAGAAAGCAATCTGCCAAGTCCAGGTCTCAAATCACAGGCAACTATGTGGGAGTTCAGGAACTTAACCACCATTCCACCTGCTGGCCCCAAGTCCTCCAATTCTCAAACATCTCCCAAAATTTAAGGTAGTAATTTATTTTAATTATATTAAAATACATCTTATATTAATATAAATAACATTATCTAAAGAGAAAATTTAGCACAACTACATTGTACTTTCAGGGATTTTGATGCTATAGGCTTACCAAATTATCAGAAGATTAAACCCATACATTCAAATGCTGGCCTTACATAATTAATATGGAACATGTACAGAGAATAATTTGCAGAGAAAAAAGACATGCTCACTTTTGGAATGACAGTTCATTCTCTTCCTCACATATGTTGTTGCTTATGGGAATCTATTTTTAATTTATCATTCTGATTTTCTTGTTGCTACTTGTATTAGGTAATGTGTTAACTCCCACAGGTTCAGGATCTGTGAAAAGAAAGCATATATTAACTACTCCAGTAAACTGTACCTCTTCAGTCACCCTGACCTGAAGGCAACTGTTAATTCCAACTAATTCAGTCCAAATTTATTGCACTCTTACAAATGGGCACTGTACTGCAGGTATAAGAGAATGATAGAACTTAGCTCTTCTCCTAAAGAAACTTATTTTCCAAGACAGGAATATATATAAAATACAAGGCAAAATAGAATTGAGTGATACACGAACTATAGAAAGCTCTGTAAATTAGAAGAAAGGACAAACAGCTTCAATCTGTTGAGATTAAAACGTATTTAGATCGAAAGAGAAACAACATTAAGAGGATCTTAAAGAAAAGTATGGATTTCTCTGTGGAATGAGGAAATTCTTATAGGGAAGACTAAAGGTATAACAGTAGGAAAGAAAAGTAATATTTTAATTTAAAAATTCCAATTTGATGCCTAAAGGCATTATATTTCAGACCAATTTGAGATTGGATTATGAAATGTGTGGGGCCAGATGGTGACACATTGGTAAAGCTTGACATTCTATGAGGCTGGCTCACATGGGAAGTTTCCAGGTTTGTATCTTTTTCTTTTTCTTTTAAAGAGAGATTTTCATGCTATAGAACAAATAGGCTCTCCAGAGAGACAGCAAGTGAGAAATTACCCCTTCAGTGGGGATAGCCACGTCACAATCCCTTCTCCTCCACTCTTCTCTCAGGATTTTGGATACACATGCACACATGCCCAGTGCGAGTCTGAAGCTGCTGAGTCCAGGATTCACACTGCGGTTGACTATGTGGGAGTTCAGTGACATAACCATTACACTCTCTGCTGGTCCTCAAGGTTTGCATCTTAACGCCTCCCTGAGTATACCAGTCACGTGTGTGTCCATGATCCAGAGGTGGCCGAGGTTGAGGGTAGATTACAACAACAAGGTCCTATTGGGAGTGCTATCTCTGTCTCTCTCACTCATGGAAAAAATTAAATTAAAAAAATTTTAAAGACCTTTAGATTACGAAGAATGTGTTAGATCAAACACTGTTTTCCTAAAGACCATAAAGCAATGAGAAAACTTAAAGAAGTCAGTTGAGAGTGGTTAGGACTTCACATGAGAAAGATCAACATTAAACGTGAGGTAGAATTTCTTAGCCATCAAGTACAAAGAATTTTAGGCAAGCGAAAACGAGGTCCACAACTAAAATATAATGTGGAAACAAATAGACACCAGGCATGAAAATAAGCACAATGCCTTGGTGACTAGGAGCGGACACAGAGAAAGGACAGTGAGTGACAGAGAGGACATTAAGTCCAAGTCTTATTGATAATCTTTTCTCTCCCATTGCCCCTTATCACAGGAAGTGAAGGTTATGGAAACAAGGGCAGATAGACTGGATTTTGCATGTATTATAATAGTCTCTCTGGGCATAAATAGAGATTTCAAGCAAAAATGAATGAGTAGCTGTGTAAAGTTCAGGGAAGACTTGGCAGTACTACAGAGTTACTGTAAATTTGGGATAACTAAAGCTAGAGAGGACTCAGCATGGAAAAAAACACATCAGATTTTCTCTCTTACAAGAGTTGGGGAGATGAGGTTCTCAAAATGAATGTCTACTGAGTAGTATTTAATGCTGAAGGGTAAGAGAAGGCATTAAGGTAACAGAAAATACACGTAAAAATAATGACAAAATAACAGTGCTGCCAATCAAGAAAAGCAGGCAACAGCAGATCATTTACTTGAGTAAATATTGGAAGATAGAGAGCAGATAAAGTTAGATTGAAAGGTAAAATGAAGCAGAAAAAACTCAGTCACCTGGTGAGATGCTCAGACTTCATTTAGCTAGCACAAAGGGCAGCAGTAGGCTTTGACCAGTGCTCTGCATAACTGTTTTGCTTTCAAAACAGTTAAGGGAGCTGAATGTACCCTCACCTCACTACCATTGTGTTTGCCTGCATAGGAACTTTGTCCTCTGTAAGAAATCTTTAGAATTATTTTCTGAAGAAAAATACAAGGTAGAGGTACCTTCCTAGAAAAATATTCTGATTAAGAGTGGATGACAAGGTCTCAAAAAGCACATAATCCAAACCTTTTCACAAGGCTGTGGTGAAGAGAAAAAGACAAGTGAGGCAGGGGTTTGGTGACTCCACCAGGGATAAAATGAGCACTCTGTGTCTAGAGTGAACTACTTACACTGGAGTTGTGGAAACCTGCCTGCCCGTCTTTTCCACACCAGACACCCTACAAAGAAGACTGGTTGTGGTCCTGCCCATCTGCCAAAAAATACTCACCTAGATAATCCAGGATAATCTCCCAATCTCAGGATCCTTAACTCGATCATAAATGCAAATTGAGTTTTGCCATAAAAGAAAACATTTATAGGTTCCAGAGATTAGGATGGGGACTTAGTTGGGCAGGGCATTATTCTGCCTACACAAACACCTGCAGTAAAACGGTCTTTCCTTCATACATCCCTCTCGATCTGCTTTGCTTCTTGAGACTCAGAAGTAGAATGAAATGATTCCATACTCTAAAGGTCTAGAAGTCATCTGGTTCTTTTCCAACCTCACCTCAAGGAGTGTCTTAAACTACAATATTTAAACACTTATTCTGTATTTAAAAATAGCAATGTTCATATACCTTTCAGGTGATTGCAAATACAGTGCAGCTTAAATGATCCAGAGTATATCTCATTGGAACATTCATTTTGGACAGAATAAAGGTCAAATGATCAAACAAGTAACTCTTCGGCATTTTTTGCAATTAGTGCCTTACAGGACTTTTAGTTTGAAAACAGCTAGATCTGGTATATGTATACTTAATAATTAGAAAAAAGGGACATGATAAAAATGAGAAGTTTCGAAGTTCCTCAGATAGAATTATTGTATTTATTTATATAATACTTAATGATTCCACCTAACAGTAACAAATTCTTTTCTTTATTAGATCACTGTGTTTGGGATAGTTTTTCTTATGTACACTAGAAAGTGACTTTCCTATTCTGGACCAGTAGTTGGTCATGAGATAATTGTGTGCTGTTCTTTTTCCTTTTCTCCATGGGTTCTGCTTTTTTCTCATTGGTTGGTTCATCTTACAATCTCATTCCTTGACCTTCCCAGTAACAGATTCCTTCTGTCTTCTCCTGTTATTATTAGAAACACGCCTGTACTCTCCTCCCAAACAAGGTTTATGAGTGCCCTGATGAATGTTTTGGATAATACAGTTGCAATTGTAGGACCTCTGATTCTCTCCTCTTTGTCAGATGGGAAAACGTGGCTGCTCATGACAGACTGTGTCATACACTGGTTAGGACTAAGAGCTCTGCAGTGTCACCTGGCCAGATTTGAATTCTTACTCTGTCCATTGTGGGTGGCATGATTTGATATAGGAAATTACTTTCCTGGGCCTCATCTCCTCTGTGTAAAAGGAGGATAATAACCATACTTACTTTGTGGGGTTGTTGCAGAAATCAAATGAGATGAACCATAAATTTTAGAGTATAATAGGTGCTCAATAAATATTAAGCCTTTATAAAATTTTGAAACAGAGAGGACCACCTGTGAACATCCACAAAAGGTGGGGTGTGTCAGTTACTTACTCTGTGATTATGACCATAGCCACTGTAGTCTCTACAGTCATCTTTTCATTTCACCAAAGGGCACGTTTAACATTTCAAAATACTGCTTGGCCTTCCCAAAACAAGTTGCTGAGAGATAGTGCCATTATTTAAAATAATGTGATGAGCTCACATCATCTCTCTCTATTTTTTCAAGATGATAAAATACAGTCTTTGTAAAATAATATAAAAATCTTTAATTACTTCTTCTCACATATAAAAAGAAGGCATATACTCTAATCTTCTACACGATAAATATATTTTACCACAACAATATAAAAGTACAGCAAATCTAGGTGGGGAAATTAGTATTTAAATAGTAGCTGTCATCCAAGACTATCAGAGCACACCATAATTCCTCAACATTCTTTATTATCTATAAGTTATGACAATATTTTATTGTTTAAAAATGAAACTTTGTACAACTGGTCTCTCAAAAGAATGGAGAAGGAAAGAAAATAAGCAGATTTTATTTATTTCATTTTTAAAAGGAAAATCAGAGATCTGTTGAAGTTATCTAACTCGAACAAGATCTAAACTTTTCATAACATCTCAGCACATGCTTAAAATTAGAAAGAAAGAGACTTTTTTTTTTTTTTTGCTATTGGGCATGTGCGCTTGCCAGAAAGACAGAAAGAGACAGAAAGCAGGAAATCACTCCCCAAGGGAGATGGGCATGCCTCAATTCTGTCTCCTCCATTCTCCTCTTGGGATCTTGGGCACACACACACATGCACCTGACATGAGTTTAAGCCACCGGGTCCAGGACGTGAACCATGGTCAACTACATGGGAGTCCAGCGACATAGCCATTACACCAACTGGTGGTTCCAAAAATATGTTTTTATCAATGCAAAAGAAGGAATAGATATGAGCGATCAATCTATGAATTTTCTTGATATATATTCTTATTGATCCAGCTTGTGTTTGGGTAATTAGCCATATTGAAAAATAACAGTAACATAATAAAGTTTAAATAACATATCTCATATAACCTCATATAAACAGGTAGTTCTCAAGATTCTCAAGAAGAGATTAAAATTTAGCATCTGTTAATAATAAGCAACTATTTCATCTACATTCCCTGGGTAATTCAACTATAGTTCAGAGGCAAGAGGTCTCAAAAACAAACATACACAAATAGAACAAACGATCACTTATTTTCCTGCCTGCCCAGAGATATATAAACATCAGGTGGATTGCTTGATTTCTTAGTCTGATCAAACACAACTTATTTAATTCACCTATTAGCTCATCTGCCAAAGAGATGTCTAGATTATCTGGTATTTTAGCTAAATAGTTTGGAAGAGGTAAGTAGTCTTTCTTCACAAGAACCTAAATTGCCTTTGGCCTCCATTCTTTTCTAGATAAATATAACCTTTTTGTTAAGACTCTGACAAATTTTTCTTCATACCTTTCTGGTTTAAGTTCAAGTGACCTACAAAGGAATTTAGTGAGGCTTTTATTTCCTCCAATTTAAAGGTGGGTAAAATATTTTTAAAAACTTATATTGTTGAATCAATTTCTTGAAATTTAATGAATTCCCTAGGGACCTTATGTCTCAAATTAGCAAACTCCTTCCTAATTCACCCTTCTGAATTAAACATATCTGAAGTCAGAAGAGAATTGCTATAAAGTATTTCCCAATTAAATATCAGGAATCTATGCAATGTTTTTGGAAGAAAAAACTCACATTTAATGTCCATCTACTGAGTCCTTTAATTTTGGTTAATCTTGGTGGTTGGTTTATAGCTGATTCTTTACACATACTGTAATTCCAATCAGATTTTTTCTCATTTTTTTTCTAAAATCAAGTGAATTAATCCATTATCTAGAGACCTAAGAACTCAGCCTGTGAAGTTAATAAGAGAATTCATGTTGGGAACCAACCAAACCTCATGTGCATGAACATACATCATTTAATGTACAAACACTCAACAGAGTATACATTTCTTCTATCTTACAATGCCCAAACCCAGAGCTTTATAATCTGACACTATTCTGCTGTTTCCTCCCTGTTCCTCCCTGTTCTCATTTTCCTTATTTCCTATCTTAATCTCAAAGAGGCAAGTGTCATATGAATTTGCACCCTTGATATTATAGAAGAAAACTACAGAAATAAACTATTCATCTTGATAGCCATCTTAATAGCAGGTGGCTCAGTATGTTGTCCAGCCAGGAATGTGTATCTGGTGGCAAGTCATCAGACGAATACAATGCTTATCCAGAAGTTATGGATGAGAGATGACTTTTTTTAATCTTCAAGTTCATAGCAGGTGAACCTGTAGAAAATTCAGTGGATTCAAAGTCAGTTCTAGTCTATCTAACTAGCTGTGTATTTTGGGAAATTTACTTAATTCCTAGGACATCATCTTCAATCCTAAAAACAAGTAAACAGAACAAAACAAAAGCCTAATCTTTTGTCTCACTCTTCTGTACCTAGTCATTTTATAAAAATATAATATATATTTTAAGAACTAAAAAATATAAACTGTTCTTAAAATTTGTAACTGTAGTGTTAACATCTTTCTGTCATGAATACAAGAAAGATAAAAAGAGAGAGAGAGAGAGAGAGAGAGAGAGAGAAATGGTTTTTTGCTTCCAAGGAACTTACAACCTACGTATTAAGTCTCATACACAGGAAATAACTGGAGAGTAAGAGATTGGCAAAGAAGAAGACTTTGACTAAGAGGGAGACGTACCTACTGAAAGAAGAATTTAAAGAATATGTTGTGTGTCAAAATTAAATTACTTTCGATTAGTGACTGGTAAGAAGGGAGTGCATTCTAGATAAACAAAGAATATGAACAAAGGTACTGAAGTTGGTGTGGGATGCAACATTTGGGGAAAATAAAGAGTCACAATAGATCAGGGCATATGAGATGCATGCTGAGCCATGTAGAAATCAAAGTTGGTTTGGTGGATGGTATGGATAGGTCATGGAAACCCTTAAGCCCAGGGAGTGGTACTTGCACTGGATATCGTAGGGAATCAAGTGTCTGCAATTGCGTTTGAGGAATGTTGTGATAGCATCCTGCTGAGGCAGAGACCCAGATATGAGGTGATGTGGCATCACCTGAGACGATGTGTATGCTCCTTCAGGAATGCTCAGATACCAAGCAGACTTTTTCTGGGAAAGAATTGTCCATATTAAGGTTTAAAATGGGACTAACATTGGACAGACACAGATTATGAGTCAGTGTTATTGTCATGGCTAACTTGCTGATTTGGCCAAAAACATTTGCTTTCATTATTCTCTTTCCATGGTAGATTGGTATTTTTCTTTCATTGGGGCTGGTTGGTGAGGATTTTAGGGTAGGTGACCAAGAAACAGATTTGAGACTATGATCACAATCAATTGGTTTGCTACAGAATTGCTCCCATAGAAGCCAGTAAGACAGTGGAAAAACGGACAAGTAAGATAAAAAGTCAAGTAAAGGAGACATTTCAGGCAAAGAGTCAGCCTCAACCAACCCTGTCAAAGAACCCTGGGTGTGTGTGTGTGTGTGTGTGTGTGTGTGTGTGTGTGAATTGCACTTTAGATTTTGTTCTGAATTTGTCAATACAAAGGGGCTAGGTTTAACTTCTCCTGAATGAATTATTGGAATTGAGGAATGTCCTGGGAGGAAGCAAAAAAAGTAAATTTCCAGGTACTTCTAGCTCTCCCTACATGCAGGGAACATAGCTCTGGAGCAGTTCTCTGAAGAGGAACATGAGAAAGGTCTCAAAAGAATGCCGAAGCCAGGGGATGGGTAGTCAGATATGGTATGAAGGAATTTGCAATGAGCACAGCAAATGCTCCCTCAGGAGCACTGGTTTTATAAGAATACTATTTTTGCCCTCCTTTCACCTTTCACATTCACCAGAATGTTCCATTCCACCCCCATTACCTCCTCTCACCTGAGATACACAGCATTTGAAGACTTTAGACTCCCAAGATTTCCACCACCTCTTTCACATCTCCAGTAAGAAATATTTGGATTTAATCCTGCATCGCAGAAAATAATTAGGTCTTTAAAGCCTATAAATTACATTTGTCAGTAGCAGAGAAAACAAATGGAGTTTCGGGTTCTCCGGTGGCAATGATGAATGGCAACATTGAGCTTTTGCTATAAGAAGCTTGTGTGGACCTAGGAGCTTGTTTATTGACTCTTAACGAAAGACCATTAATCCGAACCATTTTAGATGGTGTTGGCCAAGCTCTGTGTTTAATGGGGCTGAGGGATCCTACTGACTTGGGAAGTTCTATGTGGCTGACATCCCTCCAAAGACAAGAGAAAATGCTGCCAGGACCCTAGTTTAGAGTAGAATATGTGGCAAAAAGGCACAGATTAGACAACCCATTAACTAAGATTTATATGTTGCTGCTAGGTATTAATAGGACTGATTGTATCTGTAGAGGGCATTGATTCCTGGCTAACATTCATGATGTAAACCCCTTAGCTTCTGACTCCACAATGTGGTTTAGCAGCAAAATTTCGAAGTGTAAGGTAAAATGTAATTGATTAAAAAATGATTGTAAAGGTGCAGAGTGTATAGGTTGAGAAGCAAAGCTAGATTTGTGCTAATGACTGCTAATAGGGTACTAAAACCAATCTGTGCTGTTTGCAGTCCTTAAGGAATGCGGGCCTGAAATAGCTCTGTGAGCTCAGGGAGGTGGGCAGACTCAGGGCCCAGGGATGAAGTTCAAGCAGATCATTATGCTGTGCATTTTGAAGTTACTGAAAATAGAATTCCCCCTACCTCAATTCTGGTCCTATGGCAGTCATTAATTGTACTTAGAACTATATTTGAGGTTGGGATTTACCAAGTTCACGTTCCTCCCCACTCCATGGTATCAAGTAAGGAATTTACAGCAAATAATTATATTGGATCATCTGGAAAGTCATGATGCATTTTCGCATAGAAAAATATGACTTTCTCAATGACCTACTACTTTGGCCAATATATGTCTGTAAGACTTTTTAATCAAAGGCGATTTGCATCCTATAATATCAATAGTAGATGTGCTGATGGAACATAACATTAGTCAGATATAATAAACAGAAAGGAAAAACAGAACAAAAGAAACCAAGCAAAAAGTAACTCTTAGCCAGCACCTGAGCTTGATTTTTAGCATTACACCTTAGCAATCATCAGAATAAGCTCAACTCTAATGGAAGATGTTCTCCTGGTTCAGTGCTCATAAAAATAGGAAAATCCATTCAAGGTCCATGTTCAATATGGTTCAGGGAAAAAGCCTTGCTGAATTCAAGTTTCTACACAATTCAGTTACTGTGTCACTATCCAGAAACCTACATTTGTATTCATGAGTTAGGAACATTACAGCAAAATACAAGAAAAGTCTCTAGAGTCTATGGGCTCTATGAAGAAAAAAAACAATTCATATTCCTTTGAATCACTGAAAGGACATGGTAAAGGTATCTAAAAAGCCCATTAAGGTCCTACATCATCTACCATTTCTGTTCACTCTCTAGACAGAAAGCTGTTCAGGTAGCAAGCATTTATTTAGCTCCATATTTTGGAAGGGTGTGTTGAAGCCTACAGAGGTTGTAGACGTGCTTGAGGAGGTGCTCTGGGTTTGGGAATCCAGACAAACACAGAAATAATTGCAATGACAAGCATTCCCATAACCACTGATCATACCATTGGAAGAGAAACCATGTACATTGGAATTGGGAAACTAGGAATGTCAGCAGAAGTTAAAATGGGCAGAGTGCTGAGTCTGCAAGCAATGCATCCTGTATAAACAAAGATGCTCAAGATATGTGGAAGTTCCACGCAAACCAGTAATGGAGATTTTCCATAAAGTAAAACACTTCTTAAATATGAATTCAGTATTTACAAATTAGATTAGAGACAACTTGTTTCTTAAGAAAATTAGAAAAAAATACACTGTAAATAGAAATAGATTTCCTCTCACTACTTCATAATCCACGGACAAAGAAGGTTCAAAAAACTGTTAGCTAGTTGATTTCTGCTTTTATGCGATGTTCATTTTAGCTTTAGTTTCCTTTTACGCTTTTGTGAATGAAACTTCTTGAGATGCATAATGATAATGGAAATGATATCTAAAATTTATCAAGTGCCTATTATGTGCCAGGTCTTATGCTAAATGAATCATCTTTTTTACACTTCAAAACAACCTTGTATCATCAATTATACCTCAATAAAGCTGGAGGATAAAACCCTAAGCGTGTAAGTTGTAGTTTATAATTAATCTCCTTTAATTAAAGGATCTAAAATTTTGATATTAAAAGAAATGACTGATTCTTGACAAGGATTATTAAGACATGTATAAATTACTTTTAGAACCTCAGTTGACTGTACATGCATTGATACATAAAAATTATTAAAAAAAACTCAATTAGCAAATATTTTTGCAGTGAAAGTCAATTACATTTCTTCACATGAGAGGATGTTGTCCACCTTAATGGAAGCATGATCAATTTAATTCAGTGCTAGTTTGCTGTAGTAACTTGACCTTTAACCTGATTTGGGTGAAGAGTCCTATAAAAATCTCCTAAAATCCTGATTTCTTTATTTCAGAAATAATTAGTATGACTGGGGGGTTTTGTTTTGTTTTGTTTTTAGATTTTTGCTATAGGAAAAAAAAAAAAGATTTTTGTTACAGGATACATGCACTCACCAGAGTGGGAAGCGGAGTGAAATATCACCCCCCCCCCAAGGGATGGCCATGCTGCAATCTTTTCTCCTCCATTTTCTTCTCTGGATATTGGGTACAAACACACAAGTGCCTGGCAAGATTTTCAAGCTACCAGGTGCAGAAATTGAAGAAATTGAACCACCATTGGCCATATGAGAGTGCAGCACCTTAACCACGGTGCCACCTGCTGACCTATGACTGATTTTTTTTTTTTTTGAGAGGTTTTTCACTATAGGGCGTGTGCACTCGCCAGACAGGGAGAGAGAGACAGAGAGACAGAAAGTGAGAAATCACCCCCCAGAGGGGATGGCCACGCCACAATCCCTTCTCCTCCATTCTCCTCTCGGGATCTTGGGCACCTACGCACACACATATGGCGTGGGTTTTAAGCCATTGGGTCTGGGACGTGAACCACGATCGACTATGTGGGAGTCCAGCGACATAGCCATTACGCCAACTGCTGGTTCCCACCCATGACTGATTTAAAAAAAAAAAATCAGTCTTTTTAAAAAAGTATACTCATTTACTTCCTCCATAAGAGAGGGAGCTAGAGACACAAAGGAGGGGGGGTGGGGAGAGACAGGTCTTCCCAACAAGTTCTCAATGCCCAGCCTCAACAAGCCAGGATCATGAGCATAAATACCTGCCCAGTTGTACAGGAAGACCTTGGGATGCAGACACAGGACCAATCCATTTGACTTCAGAATCACTAAACGCTGTGCTATTTCTGTACCACAGCAGGAGCCTTTAGTGGTAATCTTCATTCTTTTCCTCTCAATTATAACTTCAGATGACATCATCATACTCTTGAATTCTTAAAGATAGAACTATTTTTGTTATAATTTGAAGCTCAGTTTGTTTGAAAGAGGAAAATTGGAAAGTTTTCTACACATAAACCAAGTTATCAACTAACATTCCGGGATATCAAGAACTGACGTATTTCTTAGAGAAATTTCATTACCTTTCATGAAATTTCATTCATGACAACAAAAAATACATATTGCAGGTTATACCTGCTGCTGTCTACCCTGTAATATTTTCTTTACTCAATCAATCCTACAGCCCTGTGTTAGGTAGTATTAACAAACAGAAATAAAATCTTCCTTCAAGTCCTTTGACAACCTACGGTATGGGGAATACTAGTATTCCTCGTAACGCATAGGAAAACTGAGACTTAGAAAGGTTTAAGTTTACATGGACAGTAAATGGAGAAACCAGAAGTTTTTTTTTTTATTGGAGAGTTTTTTGCTATAGGGCTCATATGCTCGCCGGACAGACAGAGAGAGATGGAGAGAAGGCTGCCTAGAGGCTGAGTATCAACCACGAAGTTTTACTTCTATCTCAGAGGAAGAAACAGTCAATTACCAGGAGCAAAATAAATAAGTAGAAAAATCTACCTAAAGCTTCTCTCCATTTATTTCTCCTCTCGGGATCTTGGGCACGCACATGAACCCGGAGTGAGTTTTAAGCCACTGGGTCCAGGACGTGAACCACAGTCACTACATGGGAGTCCAGAGACATAGCCATTACACTAACTGCTGGTCCCGAGAAACCAGAATTTAAACTTGTCTCTAACTCTAGAGTTTTCATTCCTCCTTTGGTACTATTCAGTTCCGAACCTTTATTTAATATCAAGCTGACCCCATAAGACTATGGATTTCAGTCTTAACAATGTTCATGTGTCAAAACTAAGATTTTTCTAAAAGGCAATACAGTGCAGAGAACAGAGATGTAGGCTAGGAGATAATCCCTGATTTGGTGATTCCTAGCTACCTGATCTTGTTATGATCAGGACATTTCATGAACCTTGTACAAAATAGGAAGTCACCTGAGACATTTCATAGACTTACGGTGGCACCTGTTCAGTCTCATTATTGTACTTGCCAATCTGACATTTTCTTGTGTATTTATTTATATATCAGCACCACCTCCCCACTTCCAATCTAAAATGTAAGTTCTAGAAAGCATTTACCTCATTCATATGTTTTCTACCACTGCATGTCAGCACCCAGAACAGTGTCTGGAACAAAAGACATGATTCATAAGGTTGAGTGAATAAAAGAGGGAAGGAATCTATCTTGAGCCCTTTACAATGTAAAGGGCTCCTCTATTATCAGTAATTGCTAATCATTGTCTCCATTTTGCATGACAGATTTGGGCTTTGACTTGATTTGGAATCTTATCTGTCATTTCAGCTCATGGTATGTGTTACTTTTAGATTATACACTTTTTTTTTTTTTGGAGAGGTTTTTGCTATAAGGCACGTGCGCTTGCCAGAAAGACAGAGACAGAGAGACGGAAAGTGAGAAATCACCCCCCAGGGGGTATGGAGACACCGCAGTCCCTTCTCCTTCGTTCTCCTCTCGGGATCTTGGGCACGCACGCACACGCACCTGGCGTGAGTTTAAGTCACTGAATCAGGGACTGGAACTGCGGTGGAATACGTGAGAATCCAGCAACGTAGTCATTACGCCAACTGCTGGTCCAAAGATTATACACTTTTTAATCTATTTTATTTTTTTCTTCCAACACAAATTTACTCAGACACACAGATAATTCGGAGTAAAGACTAAACATTGAAATTCATCACTATCAAGAAGCAGCAGATAGACTGTTTGGGGCACAGTTATCATCTGGGAAATGCTAGAACATGAAATAAATGGAGAGAAGTTTTAGGTAGATTTTGCTACTTATTTATTTTGCTCCTGGTAATTGACTCCTATGAGATAGAAGTATAGTTTCATGGCTGACACTCAGCCTCTAGGCAGCCTGTGAACAGAGACTCATCCAATGAGGAAGGAGGGACAATGGAAGTCCTGCTTTTTCCTTTGATGGCTCATCTGTTTCCATTGCCTCCTGAAACTGTGTTAAAGCACTTATAAAGCAATTAGGTGACTGGGCTACTAGTGCCGTCCAGGGTCTGTCCTTTTTATCAGGCAATTCCTGCCAGGGACAAACAATCTGGGACTGATTTAATAGCACACTAAGAATAATCACTATGTGAGTTTCTTACTTCCTAGAAACCTCAAAGCATAAACACACAGGTTTTATTGAGATAAAAGTCCTGCCGGTCTTGGAATTTTATTATTGTATAGTTCCTGATAGATAAATAGCAGCATGAAAGCAGATTTTTGTCTGCATATTCATATTCTCAGGAGATGTTAACTTGGGACACTCCCCAAATTTTAATTGCTTATCATGATGGTACTACAAGATTATTTTACACATGAACTTCCTGAAAGATAGTCCTAGAATATCTTGCATATGTGAACCAGGGTGGAAGAAGTTCTACCTACACAACTTTAATTCTCACCAAGTTGTGTTTCCACCATGCCATAACCAAGTTCAGCTCAAATTCACAACAATAAAAGAAAAGATATAATTGTGTGTATGTGTGTGTGTGTGTGTGTATATATATATATATATAGATAGATAGATAGATAGATATAGATATATGTATATACACATACATATATATATACATGCACATATATATTTCAATAACATAATCATATCTACTTAAAAATATCTTCCCATTCACTGACATTCTGTAGAAGTATTCTTCAAGGGAAATTGTTCTGGCATTATTTCTGCCATGTTTTCAAGTTGAGGGAACTGGATCACAGTATTTAAGTCGTGAACATTTGCTCCAAGATGACACGAGTGATGTTATTTAATGTACAGAGAAGACTGAAGTCATGAGCTTAAACTATATGACTTAGCAAATTTCAAACTTTTCTTAACCTATAAAATAGTTATTCAACTTAATAGAATGCAGTTCTAGTCTAAGACAACCAGTCTGATGCAAATTAAATATTTTCAAGAAACTGAAATGACGCACTACTTTGCCACTTATGAGATACATCACATACATTAACTCATTCGAGGTTTGTGACAACTTCCTGGGAAAGGTCGAGAAAAGGAATTCTTCATTCATAATATGGCATCCCATTAGGTCTCAGTGACTTGAAATGACTTACTGCAAGTACCATAGAAAGGTGGTGGCTAAATTGGGACAATTTCAAAGGTATTACTTGCTTTTGTAAGATTTTACTACAAAATTCTTTCAAATAATGAATCTCCTAGTGCTTTTCAAGTAAGGTTTGATATGCACAGATTTGATTTACTGCCGTCTTTTTCTTCTCTGCTTATTGTTAAACAGATATTCCAGTAGGCTGATGTAACTATTCAATTTATACCCAGCTTCAGAAAGCATCAGTAGAATTTTTCTAAATCAGGAGAGAAGCCAGGTTTTTGATGATTGCATTGAGGACCATAGCACATCCAGCTTTGAATTCCTCTGAGCCTTTCCAGGCCTCCATGACTCACCTACTCAGTCCGAAGAAATCCTGAATCAGCACTCAGATCAGTTCATAGCCTCCAGTCAGCTTAACTCCCCTTTTCTTTTCAAGACTCCGTCTGAGCATTACCTTACAAAAAATTTTCCTGCCACTTTATTTGTAAGTCATCTGGTTTAATGCCTTTGTATTTTGTTGAGATAGATATTCACAAATGAGAGGAAAGAATGACTAATGAGTATCTTTCTCTTTCACTTGTGTTTTTTCTTTCTCTCACAGCTATTCTTCTGGAAAATTTCCTCTTAGCCTTTAAGGATCATCCCCTCTTTAGAATTTGTCTTTCATTTATTTGCTTTGCTCTTTTTCCTAGTTAACTATCTTGTGATTTATCTTCCTAAGATTATTGAAAGTCAGGTAAGGATAGAGATAGTTGACTATATTATTTTATATCAATGGCATTAATCTGAATAGTGCCTTCCATATCAGAAATACTAGATAAATATCTATAGAGTTTTTGATTTTTCCCCCAAACTAACTATTTCCAATAAAGATATAATTATATTTCCCTTGGTAGAAAACATTGTTAATCTCAGCTTACTACAGAAAATAAACAATTGATAATATCTCTACATTTGCAAGGATGTCCAAGTGCATACTTCTAAAGAATATTCATTTCTCAGAAGAATCTATTGGAAAACCATCCATGGTTATTGTATGTTAATAATAATTATTATCTCTTTAGTAAGTGCTTACTATGTGCTTGGTTAGAAATTGTTCTAAATATTTCACATGTATTAACTCATGTAATGTTCATGGAAAACCACCTTTGGAAGAGCTGAATAGTGAAAGTGGTTTAGCAGGTGAACTCTACCGACAGCTGTGGTCCATTATCCTGTGCTTCTAGACCAAGAAGTCTTTGAACATAGGAAAGTTTTGATAATCAGTTTCTGGTGTATATTAAATGCTTCATAAATATTTAAGAAATTTAAGAATTAGTAAGTGAATGCCAATATTGCTCAAAACCTTTTTTTTTTTTTTGGATCCCATGTTGGAAATTGACATGCAAAAAGTCAGTCTCATTATTCACTAATCACTCCTTATTTCAGTCCCAGAATGGTATTATCTAGCTTGATGAAGCACCTCAATCATAGGATTTAGCTCCTACTGACCTTTGGATAATTCCACAAAATCAACCATATTTCCCCTTGAAGGACATCAGTATAAGTCAGATTTCTACTTTATTGATGCTACCGTATTGACTTTGGAACTGGGTAAGTCTTTATTGTGAAGCGTTGTCCTGTGCATTGTAGGATGTTTCGTATCATCTTAGTTCCTACCCATTAATGTTAATAGTATCTTTCCCTCCAGACTCCAGTTATGACACGTCTTCGGTCTTTGCCCAACGTTCAAAGGTAGTAGTGGGAGCTAGGAGAAATTCAAAATCATCTCTGGTTAAGAACCATTGTTATAAAGTATGACAAAGAAGTTGTTTATTTAGTGTTTTTTTTCTTTTTCTTCTTTCTTACTTTCTCTCTTTTTCTTTCTTTCTTCCTTTTTTTCTTTCTTTTTTCTTTCCTTTCTATATCTATAGGGCCCTTGCACTCGCTGATGAGAACCAGAAAGAGAGAGATGGAAAGAGAGAAATAACCCACTGGGGGAATGACCATGCCACAATCCGTTTTCTTCTATTATCCCAGGATTCTGGGCATGCATGTACATTTGTCCAGCATGCTTTTCAAGCCTCTGGGTTGGAACTCAAACCACACAGTCAGCCTTGTGGGATTCAGCCACCTTAACCACCACATCGCTGGCTGCCCTGTTTATTTTTAAAGAGCTGCAAATATTTCTTTTTCTAAGAAATCTCTAAATGAATGTCCAGACATGACTTGAGAAACAGCAGCATCTTTGCAATAAGTAACAACTTCAAGGGGGGGACTACACCAATTTTGATGCTTATGTTCTTGCTAGTTTATATAAATTGATAAAAAAGTTAATTAGATTCCTTTGATTGTTATGTAGCACATCATCCTCCATCAAGGTCAGCAATGCTCCTTAATGAATTCTCTCATTTGTCAGGTGGAGGTGCATCCAGGGGACATGCAGTGACGGCTGAGTTAACTGAGCTCAAATCTTAGCAAAGTGTCTGTGAGGCACAGATTTCTGTGTACCTTCTCTGACCTCCTTCTATTCTTCAGTTGCTCCTTCTACCTTCACTCTAGATTCTGTGCCTGTCCTCCAATGCATGACCTCCAAGGATTCACATTCCTCCTCTAGAACCACATCAGCTTCACACTTCACCTCAGTTGCCTCACAGTCTGTCAGAAAAGATGAAAATGTCTTCCCAAGAGTGGCAGCCTCTTGCCTTTCCACAGTCACAGTCTTATAACCAGCCCTGCAATTACCAGTAAACACTGGCCATCGACAGCCATGGGGATGATAGACTGGTCATGGCAGACTGACCAAAATGCCATAGTAAACTCTCCTCATCCTCAGCCTTGAAACCTCAAATGAGAAGAGCAGACGGCTGAACAACTCACAGCCTTTAGCTATCAATTTGATTTAGCAACTGTGCTGCTACTCTGACAGCCCAGCATCCAATTAGTGGCCCCAAGTCATCAGCATTAATTTGTTCACATTTCCCCCTGCAAATTGGTAATTGGTTGAACTGAGCAGTGGTTGAGCAGGGTTACTGGGGAGGAAGGACAGGTTTGAACTGTATCATTTTCTTGCTAAACATATTTAGATTAGAGGGGATGCTAAAGGACAAATTGCTCTGAACTATATTTTTTTATTTTATACATTCCATCATTGTATATCATTACAGCTTATAAAATGAATTTTCCCAGCATGAATACACAGCATATTAATCCAATTAAAGATGTGATCATACATGTTATTAACAACACATTATTTTCCATTTTTGTGTCTCTTAAATGTTTTCTTTCTTTTTCTCCTTGATTCCCTTCTGAGCCCTTTAGCAACTTAGAATGATAGTTCTTCTAGCAGGATGTTATTAATTTGCAAGTTCTAAATGATATTCTATTTCTTTCACATTAACCAGCATCCTGTTTGTTGGAGATGCTTAAAGAATGAGTAGACTAAAACATTGTTACTACCACTTCCTTATTAAGTATTTCTGTGTATTTACATTTTATCCTAATACATTAATATTCAGCTCTAAATAAGACCTTCCTTAATACGAATGTGTTGATTATTCATCACAGCTGGCCTTTCCTACTTCTTAAATATTTGTTCTTCTCTGCTTCACTTGGAACCCTTGGGTACCAACCCCTCTGAGTTGTATCACTCACTCTTTGTCTTCTGGATTACCATTGGATTTGTTTAATGAGACCATGAAGATTGGACTGCAGGAGGAGACAGGCAGGCTTTCTTTGGCCTACTTATTCCTGTTTGATGTTCATTTCTAGTATTAGCTGCAGCCCTCCATGGCCACATTCTCTTATAGGTGGTAACTCTTCCATGGCTCTATTTATCAGCAGGCCCCAGGAATACTCTTCTCTCCTTGCTTTTCAGGTTTAGATGTAACAATAACTTCCTACCGCTCTTAGATTCTAGGGGCCTTAATATAGTTTGATGCTCTCTTTAAAGCTGCCCATGCCTCTGGTCATCCTATCATTAAATCCTCTTTAAAATATTACCTGGCTGTTATTACCTATTTTATATGCTTAGTGTTTTCTACATGCTTTTTTTCAATAAGTGTTCATTTTGCTCATTGTGTTCAAAGAATTGGGTGTTTCGCTGTGAGTGGGACAGGTAGGTTTACTATGTTCATGGAATTTGTAGAATAGTTGGGATGTAAGAAGTTGAGTAAATAAATGGAAAAATAAATCTTTTGTTACAATGAAGATTCTAGAGCTGGGAGTCTAGGGTCAGTAGAGCTTGGTTTCTGTTTTAAGTTCTATTTATTTTATTCATTATAAAAAGTTCATGCGTGTGCATACATGAGAGTGAGAGAAACCTTCAACAGGGTCTTGTCACTGTGATATCCTTTCTCCAGCACTCCAGTTCATTAGGATCTTAGGCATGAGTGCTCTTATTCAGTAGAGGATCAGGGTGACCTGGAAACCTGACCTCAAGTTCAGCCAAGTGGTTTCTAGCACTGCAGTTTAGTATGCCACTAACTACTCTACCAGACTGGGTCAGTTAATAGTGTCTAGTTCTAATTGCACATCTATTACCTTCTGATTATATAATCTCAGGCAAACTATGTAACCACCTTGGAATGCCTTAGTTATTCTTCCTGTAAATGGGCAGCTGTTTATATTGGTTTGCAAATTCTGCCATGGTGAAATACTATTGTTTGGGAGCTTAGACAACAGAATTTATTTTCTTATAGTTCTGGAGCCTAAAAGTCTGAAGTCAAGATGCCTACAGGTTTGGTTTCTTCTAAGGACTCTCTCTTTAGCTTGCAAATGACCACCTTCTGCCTGTATGTCCATATGATCTTTCCTTTACACACATATCCCTATTTTATTTCCTATGTCCCAATCTCCTCAGTTTACATGGACACCAGTCAAATTGGATCAAAGCACTCCAATGACCTCCTTTTTTAATATAATCACCTAATTAAATGTCCTGTTGGCCAAAATTATCACGTTTTGAGGCAGTGAGTACACACACATACACATACACATGTCAGTGAGTTAAAATGACCAAGACTTGGTTTTCACTGTTCTTTCATAAACCCTTGTCATTATACTTAGTCTATGGCCTAGACTAATGAAGCAGCCACTATTTCGAAAATCATAGGTAAACATGCTAGAGGGAAAAAGAGAAAGGCAAATCTTGCCATGGGTAAGAAAAACTTCTGCAACTCATGATTCACTGATAAAGCAGTTCACAGAGCTAACTATGTCTTTAAAGGAGCAAGAAGTATACCAAAAGGTAGAAGAATTAGAAATAACTGGTGAATAGAACAAATGGCCACTACAATATAATTATCTTTATTTCACTGGTGATGAAACTTAGTGAAGTCAAACATAGTGCTCTGGGTCACAAAGTGACTATATGGTGGCATGGAGTTTTCCAAGTCTGTTTATTCCAAAGCCAACACTTGTAGTCACTGAAATACATAAAACTCATGTAATTCTAGGTATAGTCCCACAGCTTGAGTTAACAGGAACCTTTAAATACATTTTGATTAACTTTAAAATACACAGTCACAGGAATGGAAATATCTGTTTATACTTGGTTTCCTTTTGCAATAATAAGGCAGTGTCTGGTTTTTATCCAATCCCATGAGTAAATTATTTATTCACAATAATTAAAAACCCAAACACTATTTCTCTGCTTTCTCATCCTCTCTCTCCCTCTCTAATTTGTATTTTTATTCTCTATTAACATTAATATTATGAGGGTCCAGTACATCTGTAATCTGGAGGACTCTGAGAGACCATTCATTGGGTACAACTATTTTAGAGTGTGGTTGAGTACTTGATGTGACAAAGTTAAATGTTTCTTCTTATGAGAGCTCAAAATTAACACATTAATTTAAGGCTAAACCTAAGAAGGGGAGAACTAAGCACTCCGTTCCTTCCTAAAGGAACGGAGGAAGGAAAAAATAGTTTCTAATACATCTTTTTTTAGAATATTTAATTCCATTTGTTATTATTATTATTATTAATTTGACCAGACAGAGACACAGAGAAAAGGAAAGTAAAAGAATAAGCCACTAGGTCCCAGACTTGAACTGTAGTCGACCATGTGGGAACCCAGCACTTTTAACCACTACACCACCTGCCAGTCCCATCTTTTAGGTATTATAGAAAGAGAATGGGATAAGAATCAGGAGACAAGTTCCAATGCTATTCACTATCCATGACAACTAACCATATTGATGAAATCTTCAGACCCATTTCCTGTAAGAAGGAACAAAACTGGGACCAGCAGTTGGTATAATGGCTATGTCACTGAACTCCCATGTAGTCGACCGTGGTTTGAGTCTCGGACCTGGTGACTTAAACTCACGCTGGGCGTGTGTGCATGCATGCCCAAGATCCCGAGAAGAGAATGGAGGAGAAGGAATTGTGGTGTAGCCATCCCTCCTGGGGGATGTTTTCTTGCTTTCTATCTCTCTGTCTCTCTCTGTCTTTCTGGCAAGCACACTCATCCTATAGCAAAAAAACCTCTCCAAAAAAAAAAAAAAAAAAAAAAAAAGAAGAAAAAAAAATACTTCCAAATTAT
>NW_006204113.1:5752058-5762047 GCF_000334495.1 Tupaia belangeri chinensis
GTTTTGGGGAACCCCACTCACCCAAAAACAAAAAAACCCCCCCAAAAAAAAAAAAAAAAAAAAAAGAAGGAACAAAACTACTTGCCAGTTACAATATTTTACAAGTACAAGTTTAATATAATAATACTCCAGTGCTATTTTTTTTCATTATCTCCAACAACTTTAGTTTTTTATTCTCCCTCTCTCAGCTGGATTATTTCCTAAACTCAAAATCATGCTGTCTATTTACCTTTTAAAATGAGATTAGGTGTGTATTTCGTTCCCACTGACTTGTATGGAGGTTCAACCATTCCATTTCTCTACCTACTTTGTACCAAATCTCCTTCAAAGAGTTATTTACATTTCAATTTATCTCCTCCAATTCGCTGTTCATTTTTTATGAGGATTTTATTTTTAAAATTCCAATAAATGTACTCTTATCAAAATGACAATGAATTCCATGTTCCTAAATCCAGTGGTTCATTCTTAGGTCTCATCTTCCTGGGTCTACTAGAAATATTTGACATTGTTGATTATATGCTTCTTTCCAAAGTATTGTTTGCACTTGACTCGGGACCATGACTTCCTCTTGGTTCTTATCTATAATTATATATTTCTCTTCATCTCCTTTATTTCTTCTTCAGTATTTCTCTTATAATATTGAGGGTATCCCAGAGTTCAGTTCTTAGACTTGCTCCTTCTCTCTGTACAACCATCCAGTCTCATGACTGTATACACAATCAATAACTGACAAATTCAAGACTTAAATCTCTCAACTAAACATATGTGAATTATACAATTGTAAACATACTGTCCTCTGAACATCAACACTTGACTGACTGAAAGGCATCTCAAACTTAACACATTCAAAAATGACTTCCCAAACCTCCTCCACCCTATTCATTCTACAAGGTCCATAAATGACAACCCCATTTCTCATGCTGGTCACAACAAAAGCTGTAAAATTATCCTCGACTATCTACTTTTCCTTATACCTCACATTTCAACAGATCTTGTCATTGTCACCTTCAAAGTATATTTATAATCCCTCTACTTCTTAGTTCCTCTAATACTACCACTCTGTTGCACTTAATTATCATTGCTTACTTGATACCATGATAACCTTCCCTGTTGCTCCCTTCCTCTCCTTTTGTCTATTTTCAACACACTAACAAGAACAATTCAATGAAAATGTAAAATACATGCTATGTGCCTCAGCTCAAAACCTTCCCTTTGGTTTTTAATTGACTTGGTATAAATGCAAACATTCTTAAATTGGCTCAGAAGGCCTTCTATATTCTAATGTCCTGTAGTTCTCTGACTTCAATGACAACAGCTTCCTTACTGTTCATCAAATACATAAAGGTTTCTAGCTCAGGGCCTTGGCATTTCCTTTCTTCTGTCCATAACTATTCAGTTAGATATATGGCTTACTCTTTCAACCTCTCAGAGAAGTTTTATA
Organism: Tupaia belangeri chinensis; assembly: GCF_000334495.1. Lineage (NCBI taxonomy): Eukaryota > Metazoa > Chordata > Mammalia > Scandentia > Tupaiidae > Tupaia > Tupaia belangeri. The sequence continues at coordinate 5,753,500 of NW_006204113.1, forward strand.
ACTTCCCTATGCAAATAGTGTACTCTTTCTCCCCTTTATACAGTTGTAGACTGTTGTTACCTTACATATTTATAGGTTTGCTATCTGTATATTTCTGCTAGAGTGTAAGTTCCTTGACAGGGACTTTGTTTTACTTATGGCTACAGTCTCAGAGTGTACAAGAGATAAGAGGAATTAAAAAATACATGTTGGATGAATAAAACAATGAAGGACTGTAATTAAGAGAGTGCTTTGAACTTTGATATCAACACGCATTTGCACAGTGTTTTTTTTTTAATGGGTCAGAGAGGAGAGAATGGAACACAGAGGCTGTGAATTGAAGTTTTCCTTTTGTGTCTCCAGCTTCCTGTCTTCAGTCCAGCCCTTTTTTTTTCCTGACTTTAATGATGTGCTTTGTTTCAACCATGGACCTTTCTTCTTCTATTTGCAGAGTAGGAAAGCATAAGGATAAATGAGTCCAATCTGTTTCCAAATATACCCAGGAGACCACACAGTACAATGTTTTAACAAGGTGGTGAAGCCAAAGGATGCTCTTTTTAGCAGAGAAATAAGCACAGAACACAGAGGAGAATAATAGCACAAGTCAATCAATCTATCTGAGGAAATCTGTGATGATTTACAGACTTGGCTATTTTTCACGGATTTATCTACCACCCACACGGTTTCCAAGGAACATAAATCTGAGGTTTTTATTTCATTTAACAAGTATTAATAAGTTTTGAATGCAGCAGAAATTTAACATCCAATTCTGTAGTGGAGGGATGAATGGACACTAAAGAGACTGGTGATGGTGGAGGTTCTTGAGGCTGAGTAATAGGAAGGTGTGTCAGCCAGGAAAGCAACACCCTTTGATGAAGGGCTTTACATGTCAGGCAAAGGCACTTGGGCTTGATTCAGTAGGCAGTAAACAAAGAGTCATTGTATTTTCTTAGATGGGGTGGAGGTAGTGACATGGTGAAAGCATTGTTTAGAGTGATTGAGAAACCCAGCTGTAAACTATCTGAGAATGTAGTCCTTGAACAACCTGCATCAGAACTACACCAAGATAGATGTTTTAGCTGGTCTGGAGTGAGATGCAGTCATCTTACTTTCAATTTATGTTAGTAAAGCTTGAGAGTTTGCATTTTTAAAATCAACCAAGCAAAACTGTTGTATACTAGCTTATTGCATGCTTTTAAACTGTGGGTTGCAACCTATTAGTGAGCTATGAAATGAATTTAGTGGACTGCATCAGTAACACAAATGAATACATATTCTGTGACTCATAATAGGCACAACTGATCTATGCCCAAATGTATTACAAATGGAATCAGAAAGGTTTAGTCTGGCTCCCTCACCTGTATCTTATCACGGTTGAAGGCTACAGGGTAAACAATTTATGCTATTAGTTGCACTGCACTTGCACACTTGTTATGCAATTATGACTTTGCTGTTTTACGCCACTGAATCTAACACACACGTGTGTGTGTGTGTGTGCTATGGTTTGGCAATGAGCCACTATGTCTGCAGCCCCTTTAAGAAAAAAGGGGCACCTGGTCAGCCAGCACTGCCCTTTTCAGTGCTGCCCAGAACTGCCCTATTCAGTGCTGAGCTGCCCTGCTCTGCACAGCCCTGGTTTAGTCTGGTGAGCCCTAATGGCTTTGGCTTGGCCTTGGTTCTATTCAGCTCAGCTCAGTGCACTGTGAGCTCCAAGAGGAAAGGAAAGCACTCTGTGAGTATTCTCTATGTATATTGCTAGCTTCGAGGGGGAAGAAGTACTTGTGAGTGCTGCCATGGGCTTTGTGAACCTACTAAGAGATCTGTGAACTCGCACTAAACTCAATAAATAAACAACATAACATCAGTGCCTCATGTCTTTTTCCAACCCCCTGCATCTCGGTTTGACCCACCCTTCAGAGGAGGAAAGAACCTCCCAAATCACCAAAGAAATCAGAATAGAAATCGCATAGATGGGGTGACAATTGATTGAAAAGGGGTAAAAGGAAAGTTTAGGAATGCTGGATATATTATATATCTTGATTTGGTTGATGGCTACCTATATGTCAAAATTTTTGTCAAAACTGTATACTAAAAAATGTATGCATTTAACTCTGTGTAAATTATTTCTTAATAATGACAGCAGTGGGAAGATTGTGTAGAAAATATCAGGACATTACCTGATTTAACAGTAAGGAGGGGTGTGTGTGTGTGTGTGTGTGTGTGTGTGCTGGGTGATTATCAACATGAGGGTAGATGTTGCGTGTGGTTGTGTGTGTGTGTGTGTGTGTTTGGAGCATAGTAGTAGAGACACATGCCAACAGCTAAGCAACCATTTATGTTTGCTGTTCTTCCTTCTTGCTTTGTATAGGTTGGTAATTTGATTGCTTAAAAGTACCTTGTTATCAATATTTCCAATATTTTTTTTCTACCTTTCCTCCAAACAACTGAGTCTAATTCTAAGTTCCATGAGGTTTCACTATAGCACTTTTCGCGTTTCTTCGGCAAGTGTAGTAAAACTTAACTACAAAAAGGTTGGTTATGTGTGTTCAATAGGATAATTGATTGCTTCTGAATGCTTTATTTAAATGGGTTATAGGTTTACAGAAAATCCATTGTCATCTCCAATAAACACTGCATTTTAAAAGCAATTAATATACTATCTATTCAAAGGGAGATGTTTGGAAATCACTTATTTCCTGTTTATAGACTTGAAAGAGTGGATACATAGACTTATCTGGTAATCTGATAAACTAGACAAATAACTTGTGCTTATGCTTGTTTTCTGATAAACAAAGTCTTCTGTTGAAATCTCTCCTTGTTTTTTTTTCCTCCTGGTAGTACTGTGGACCTGCAGTGATTTGTTAAATTTGTTAAAAATAAGGCCTACCTTAGAGATGCCAAGTGAAATTTAGAAGACAAGAGGGTAAAACTTATTACTATGCTCAGAAATACTTGGTGATTTAGGATAAACGCAAGTATAGCACACACAAATACAGGATGATAGTCGATGTAACTTAACAGAGCTATCATTTGTCAGACTGCTTATGCCCACAGAGAAGGGGATATGAGTGTCTACACAGCTTATGCACACGAATTACCAAAACACCGTGTGAAAGTTGGCCTGCCAAGTTATGTGTCTGTGTATTGTACTGGCCTACTTCTAGCCTGCAAGCTTCTCAAGAGATTTGGCATAGAAAAGATCTAGGAAGGTCAAGTGGAAGTGAATGGAGATGAGTACAATGTTGAAAGCGTTGATGGTCAACCTGGTGCCTTCACCTGCTATGTGGAAGCAGGCCTTGTGAGAATTACCCACTAGCAATAAAGTTTTTGGGGCCTTAGAGGGAATGGTGGATGGAGGTTTATCATCTCTCATACTACCAAGTAATTCCCTGGATGTGATTCTGAGAACAAGAATTTCATGCAGAAGTACATCAGAAGTACATCATGTTCAGATTATTGTAAATTTTACATGGAAGATGATGAAGATGTTTATCAGAAACATTTCTCTCGAGGCCAGGAGGTAGTATGGTAGCTGAAGCACTGGACTCCCACCTGGCAGACCACGGTTCTAGTCTTGGATCTGGCAGCTTGCTTTCTCACTTTCTTACCATCTCTCTCTGGTCAAAAATTAAAATTAATTAATTAACTAAATAAAATAAATATTTTTTAAAAGTATCTCAATGCATAAAGAACAATGTAATTGCAGACATGATGGAAAAGATGTATAAGAAAACTCAGGCTACCCTATGAGAGAATTCAGTCCATGAGAAAAAGTCCAAGAAAGAAATGACAACGAAGAGATGGAATCATCCCCAAATGTTTCTTGCCCAGAAGAAAGACTGAGCAGTTCAAAAGAAGGCTCATTCCCTCAGAGTTTAGGACAAGGCTGCCGAGAGCTGTCCCAAATAATGTTCTGTAGAGCTTTTTCAGGTAAAGACAATAGACTTACCAGTGAAGAAAGAGAAGTCTGTCTTTGCTGTAAAAAAATTATAAAACTTAAAATGTTCAAGTTTATTTTCTTGGGGGTAGTAAATATACTGGTATGCACAAAATGGAATTTACCCCGAATATTTTGAATATTGTTGATTATCAGAATGAAGATTCTCTTTGTATAAGGATAATTAATGATGTATCACTTTGGGTAGAGATGTGTACTGTTTTAGTCAAATTTTAAGAGAGTCAAATTTAATTGAAATAAACTTTGTTGCGTATCCAACTTACAGGACTATAAGTTGTTAACTGGTCAAAACCTGTTTTTTTTTTTTGTTTGTTTGTTTGTTTGTTTTTGTGGCTTTCTGGGTGTGTGACACATCTGACGTCCTGCATTTCCAGAACTAGATAATATATGTGTCCAAATGAATCTGAAATGATTAAAGGCTCTAATGCACACAAATAATTCATAGGAACATTGGCAGCAGATATTGGGGAGAAAAATAGATAAAGTTTCCTTTTCTGTTTTTCTTGCTAATGCCCTTAACTGTGAGAAATAGAATTCTATGGTGATAGGAGAGAGTAAAAGATAGGTAAATGTGGTTGGTTAGAGAATTGAAAGATTAGAGGAAATTCCTTCAAGGAGGAAATGAGACATCTGTGGATTAAAGCTGGACTGAGGCCATCATGCCTTCCCTTATGAGTACACAAGGTCAATAAATTTTCCTAAGATATTATAATAAAGACTGGTTCCTTTTGTCTTTTATTACCCTGACATGCCCAAAAGGTCATGTTTAAAACCAAAAATTCATATATCTCACCCACAGAAGTCTCAGATTATTATTTTTAACCCAATCATCACTATGACCCATTTCTCAAGATGGAGTACAAAAGCCCTAACAGCACACACCTCCTCTAAATTAATTAAAGTATCTAAGCAATTGCCTTATAAAAATGTAGTTTTCTCTGGATGGTTTTCTTTTCCTGTAGAAGTGTTAATACAGAGATGCCAAGGGTTTAAAAAGAGAAAAAAACAAACAAAGAAACAAAAAAAAAAGAAAAAACATGAGCACGTTAAGAAGACTTTTAGCTTATACCAAAGATTCAAATTGCAGAAGAAAGCAATTCCAAGTTTGATGATAATCTATAACAAAGATACATTTCCCAATGATGAAACAAAATGGTGTCCAATTTGCAACAAGGATTCTTTGTTGCAAGCAAGAGAAATCAACTTTGGTTGTCTAAGTAACAGGATTACTGAGAGATTATAAAATGATGAGTGTCTGGAAAAACAAGCATGGAAAAGGGGTAGAATTAAGAGAATAATAAGGTATTAAATAAAATAACACACTAGGCATGCACAGAACATGCTAGATGAATTAAACAAAACTACATCAACACACAGAGCCACGTCTGCTAGACATCACCTGTGCTTCTAGATATCACATTTGGGTATTCGCCTACTGCCACTATAAGTCACTGCTCCCCTACTCTAGACTCAAATCCCTGGGGAGGATGATACAACTATTTATTTTCAGTTCATGTGCTTAGATTCCAACCATAGGGAGTTTGGTGGAGGAATGATCATCTATATTCTATTTCTATAACGAGAAGAATATTGAGCTCTACTGCACCCTATTCACTCGAGAAAATTACTTTCCAAAGAAAAAGGAAATTTATTACTGTGCAGGAAGAAAAAAAACACACAGATAAGTGCCCATTAGAATGTGTCTAGTAAATTGGAATTTTGAAGCAGATGTTGAGTAGGCAACTAGAAGCAATACTGTGCACAATATTGCTGCATTGGAAAAGAAGTTAGAAGATCCTCCCCTACAAGCCCCTGGTCTAATTCTAGGCTTCTCTGAAATACAGAGACTTTGAAGTCACTGCAACATAATCGCTAAGCTATAATAAGTAAAGCTGGGCAGCAGCTGTGTGCTTTCTACCAAAACTTCATGTTGCTTCTGAATACACTGCCACTCCTCCCCATTTAGGTATGGTCCTTAATTAAACATTGTAAATTTGGTCTATTACCGCTAGGGGTCATTCTTTTACACATGTCATTCACAGTCATTTTAGAGGAAGTGCCTGATTGTGAGACAACCTGAGAGATTTGTTTTCTTTCCAAAAGTGTTAAATACTGCTACAGATTGTATGTTGTGTGTTTTTGGTTCCAGTGACTGGGTACAGAATTAATTGCTATGGGACTTGTACGGCCAATTGAAAATAAATAAATAAAGGACTTGGGACTGAAATTGGCAATTCTTACTACATTCTGCCTAATTTAATTTTAAACATAGAATTCCTGTCTCTTTAAGAGCTTCCTTCTTTGTTCTATCTAACACACACACACACACACACACACACACACACACACACAGTATTTCAAAAGTCTAGTGAAGTCTGGGTTCTTCACAATAATAAATTTCTATTAAAATATTGGGAAATATAAACAGAGTTAAAACTTAAAAAAGTATGAAGCCTAAGAAGAAGAAACATGCGTAATAATTCACAAACTGACATAAAAATGATATGATTCTACATGCAATCCTTTTTGGATATAATAGTGAAAAAAATGTCTGGATTTAAGTTTCTTTGTCAATATAGGGTCAGACACTTGTGCCTCAGTGCCCTGTCCCAGGATGGGTGGGCCTACGTGTATGCTCACCATCCATACATATCTGCTCTAGGTATCCCACTTCACCTCAAGCCTTGAATGACTTGGACTTTGACTTTTTTATAAGGATAATAAGAGTTAGCAGATGGTCTTCATTTTACAATGAAAAGTTACCTTTATACCCTTGATGAGCATAATTGATGAAAAAAAAAAAAAGTGGAGTCAAATACAACATGGGAAGAAAGGAGCTTCACCTTGTTCTACTGTGCTTCCTGAGTTCTGCCACTGCTTTTTCAAACATGCTGATGTGTTGAAAGTCAATTCTCAAAATGTGGACTATTTCACTTGGTTGGATGAGAGGGGAAAGGTGTTTCTGCAGACTAGAGTCCCGATGTTGCTAGCCCAGGCTGCAGGCCCTTGGAATCCCATGTCTGAGGAATAAAGCCCCCACCGTGGCTGCCAGGCTGCCCTGTCACTGTCATTCTTTTCCTGCATCTTTTCCCTGGCATTCAGTATTTAATCCTCTCCTCTTCCTTTCCTCTTGCCTTCAACATTCTCACTCTTGGGGACCAGCAGTTAGCGTAATGGCTATGTTGCTGGACTCCCACATAGTTGACAGCAGTTCGAGTCCCGGACCCGGTGGCTTAAACTCACACCGGGCGTGTGTGCGTGCTTGCCTAAGATCCCAAGAGGAGAATGGAGGAGAAAGGATTGTGGTGTGGCCATCCCTCCTGGGGGGTGATTTCTAGCTTTCTGTCTCTCCATCTCTCTCTGTCTGTCTGGCGAGTGCACGTACCGTATAGAAAAACCTCTCCGAAAAGGAAAAAAAAAATTCTCACTCTTCCCCAGCCATTAGTCTTTATGCCGAGGGAGAAGAATCTCTTATTTTCACCCCACCCCCATTTTTTCTGTCATGGTGTTGGTGGGTGACAATGGCAGAGCAGTAATGTGCAGCGACACTCGATTTGACGTTTAAGAACACAACACTGAGAGACTCTTCTGAGGGTTTTAATGGGTTCTGTTTTCCCGGAACTACAGAGAAAAGAAATAAAAAATAGTGCACAGAGTTCCCGCTTTTTTTCTTATTGCTGACATGTGGATAAAGATCAAAGTCTTTATCCGTGATTATCCATCAGACAAATGCAATAAAATGCCCACTTTGCAGTCAATGCTAACGCTAACTGTGTCCTGTCTTTCAGGACACACTCATCTCCTAATCTTCTAGAAAAATCTTTCCTCCCTGAGGCCTATGGGGCCTGTGAGGAAGCATCCCTGCCACCAGCAGCTCCAGGATCTATAGATTATTATTAAATAATAGATTCCCCTGGGGAAGGGCCAGGTCCTGTACAAAGACTTACCACATGTTCGAGGATCATAGGTGTTTATGGAATCTCCATGGTGTGCTGGAATGGATGGTTGTGGAAATATGCAGCAGCCAACCAATACTTTGCATTCCCTTTAGGATCCTCCTCTAAAGTTGGGATTCAGGGGTAGAGTGGGTCATAGACATATGAGTCCACTAATCAACAGTGAAAAGTAAAATAAGGAAAATGTTTTTCACACTGAGACTGTGACCAAGCTGACTCTTGGATATAAGGGTCATAACCACCTTTTCTATAATGTGTACTCCAAATGATATCTCTTTCTGGGGAAAGTCTTTGGAGTAAAACATGGGAGATAGCTGATGCACACAGGGGATGTTGGGGCATAGGACAAAGAAGAAAATAGAATGTTCTCCAACTTCGTGTATTAATGGGAAGGAAAATGCTGTGCGTGTAAGAAGCTACAAGTAAAGCAAAGGTTAGAAGCTATTTTCATTGGCAGTCCATATTTCTCAGTTCTTCTCTCAATCTGTACATTTTCCTTGGCTATAAGGACTTCTTGTGTGATTATTGAGCCTAGGAGAACATGGTTTCTGTGAGGCATTAATAGAAGGGCATGCATAGCCACTGCCTGAAACCCCAGCAAAAAAGGGTCATCTTTCTCTTAGTCCCCTCTTCTCTTCATTTTTTTTTTTTTTTT
>NW_006204113.1:5762963-5773496 GCF_000334495.1 Tupaia belangeri chinensis
TTTTGGAGAGATTTTTGCTATAGGGCGCATGCACTCGCCAGACAGACAGAGAGAGACATAGAGACAGAAAGCGAGAAATGACTCCCCAGTCCGCAATCCCTTCTCCTCCATTCTCCTCTCGGGATCTTGGGCACGCACGCACACACGCCCGGCGTGAGTTTTAAGCCACCGGGTCCAGGACGCGAACCATGATCGACTACGTGGGAGTCCAGTGATAGCCATTACCCTAACTGCTGGTTCCCCCCTCTTCTCTTCTTGAACCTCCTACTTTCAAGAAGAGATAGCCTTGCTCAAGCAGTTTGCCTCTGGGGATCTAGTAGACTGTTGCTTTTACTTTCAAATTATCACCTATCTCTACTTGAGTTTGGGCTGTACTCAAGGCTAGATTGAGTAGGGAGGTATGAAGGCTTGCTAAGCCCTCTGACCAGCATGGCTAGGAGTTAATACCTATTTCACTCTTTGTGCCTTTTTCCAAATGGTTAAAACACAGAGGGGAACAGTGGGTGATTACAGAGCATTCTGGCTTCAATGACTTCAGTTGGGATCATAATATGTTATACCTTGAATGATGGTCCTGAGGGATATAGTCTGATCTAGTTTTTACTACTTTCTAAATAAATAAAGATAAGTTGACCAGTTTTTATTGTGATTAAATGTATATAGCATTAAATTTATTACTGAAGCCATTTTTAAATGTTTAATTCAGTGGCATTAAATACATTCACAATATTGTGCCACAATTACCACTATCCCTTTCCAAAACCTTTCCATCTTCTGAAATTCTGACTTATTAAACATCCTTGGCCCTTAACAACCACCATTCTATTTTCTGTCTTTATTTTGTCTTAATTTGGGTACTTCCGTTCGTGGAATCATTATGGTGACTGACTTATTTCACTTTGCATAATGTCATCAAGTTTCTGCCATGTTGCAGCATGTGTCAGAAATTCCTTTCTTTTGGAGGTTGGATGATAATCCATTGATATATATGCAACATTTCATTTATCCATTCATTTATTGATGGGCAAATAAGGTGAAATCAGTCTTGAATGCTCACATTTCCTTTTTGTCCAAATTTCTATTTATGCCTGTTTTTTTTTCATCGTTGTCAATAACATTACTTCTCACTCTCTAAGTCTCCCAGATTAAATAATAAATTATATGATTATCCTTGAAGCCTACTCCTCTGGAATTTCCATATTCCTTGTAACTAACCTCATGTCCAATGTAGCTTAGGGCTCTTCTACAAACATTCTCATTCACTAAACCTAGCACCAAATAAGCATATATCATTTAAGTACAGCAGAGCAAGTTAGTCGGTGTTTTCCTGAACGAAGGAGAACAGATAATTGCTGGCTTTCAGGCAGGAGGCAAGACTGCCCCATGTGTGTTCTAATAGTACAGAGTGCCTAACGAGTCTCGGAGATGGCCAGAAAAGGTGTCTGTCAAAAGCGCCTCTCTAATACCTGGGAGGGAAAGCAATGGAGAGCCATACAGAGCATGCACATGTGTCTCCCTTTCCACACTGGCATGAAGAATTTCTCAAAGCTGTGAAGGGGGAAAGGAGTATAATTTTTGATTCAGAGAGTTTTTCCCAAAGAGAATTTGTATCATTTGTTGACTCTATAAATAGGAGAAGCCATCTGATCATATAGCTGCAGGGAGTTTATTTCAGTGCAACAGATGAGACGTAATGTGTGAAAAGGATAAGAGTTGGAGAGACTCCACATGAGCTGCTGGGTTCTTCTGAATTCCCAAGCTGGAGACCAGGTGAGAGTCTTCGCTGCCACTGGGTAACTCCCTGGGATGAAAGGTCTGTGGGAACAGAGAGGTAATCTCGATTGTTTGCTGCACGTAGGTGGTGACTGGCCTATAGATGCTCTAATAAATATCCTTGGAGTGAATGAGTGAATAGCTAACTTTGAATCTGTCACTTAGTTACTCAAAAATCCAGGTGCTTTCTCTGTCAAATAGGAACAATATTACCTTGTTTTCCATTATTTTAGACGTATACTGTTTAATTTTCAGTTTTTTTTTTAATATAGAAAGGGCCTTTTGACATTCCTCTGTGGCAAGAATGGAGCAAATTTAATCAAGAAAAATATGTGTACTATACTTTCAATGAAATTTATAATAAAAATATCAGATTAAAAGGAAAATCTAACTATTGTTAAATTTTAATGACAATTACTAATATGTTTTTGCTTATTATTTTAAAACAGAACAATAATTACAACATGCTGGGACCAGCAGTTAGCGTGATGGCTATATTGCTGAACTCCCATGTAGTTGACTGCGGTTCGAGTCCCAGACCTGGTGGCTTAAAGTCATGCCGGGCATGTGTGCATGCATGCCCAAGATCCTGAGAGGAGAATGGAGGAGAAAGGATTGCAGCGTGGCCATCCCCCTGAGGGGTGATTTCTAGCTTTCTGTCCATTTCTCTCTGTCTTTCTGGAGAGTGCATGTGCCCTATAGCAAAAGCTTCTAAAAATAATAATAATAATAATTACAACATGCTGTACATAGTTTTAAAGAGCAAAATAATTTTATGAATCGTGGTAGGAATGTTATTTTCACACCTGCACACACTATTTTCCTTGACGCACAGCTAGGCTACATTTCAAAAACACTGTGGCTGTTAGGAGAGGTGATGTGACTCTCTCTGTCTTGCCCTTGAGATCTCACTGTTCACTGCTCTCTGCTTCTTGTTAATATTGACAGATTTGGATAGTGACAGACATGGCAACCTTAGAACTCAAATTGAAGAAGGGAAAGTTTCCATTGCTCAACTGAGCACAAGGAAGAGACCCATTCACATTTATCTCATAGGAACACTCATTTTGGGCCATTACATGAGGAAGAAATAAACTTGCGTTGTGTTTGAAGCCATTGTACATCTTCAGGTTTATTTATTACAGTAGTGAGTGTTAACCTGATATACCATCTGGAGCTGGACAGGGTGGTGCTGTAAAACATGATGCTTTGCTTGGCTGACCCCCATGAGAAGGTTCCCAGTTTACATCCAGAGACTTTTCTGGACATGCCAACCATACGTGTGCCCAAGATCTAGGCTGGCTGAATCTGGAGGGTTAATCAGTGTCAAGACTATTAGGGGTACTGTCTCACTTGTTCTCTGTCTCATTTGCTCAAAGAAATAATTATATGTTAAAAACATACTATCTTAGAGCTGTAGTACTCTCCACCTCCATTATCTGCTTCCCACAAGCAAACATTTTCTTCTCTAAATTGCTTACTTTGTTATTTACATCAAAATTTCTAAATAGCAAGCTTGTATTGCTTATTCTTTTCTTTTTTTCTTTTTCAGTTTTAAGAATTATGTCTTGACTTCTCACTATGGAAGATAAGAATGTAGCTCTTTCACCACCCTCCTGCCTACCCCACACCACGCTTTTATCCTCATCCTGCCAACATGGTGGGAACACGAAATTGTTTAAGTCACTGTTTAAATCATTCTATGTTAACATTTTCACAGCAGAGACATGTGACCATATTCACATGAGTATATTCACGTGAGTAATTTTTTTCCTGTATAAGAGTTTGTTTTATCTAGAATTAATATTTTACTTCTCTCTCCTCCTCATCTTCTTTATTCTTCTCTTTTCACTTTTGAATTTTCTAAGTGTTTATCATGAATCCAGCTACAATTCATTTTTTCACCAGCTGGACAAATCTTCTTTCAATACCTAACAAATTAAACTTTCATCAATTTCATCTTCTTATACAGCTCCCTTCCAACCACCCTCAATCTGAAAAACAGACCTCTAATCTTGCTATATAACTGTCATTGTGCAAATTATTTTTTAAATCAATTTTTGTCATAGGGTACATGCACTCACTGAAGAGAGACAGAGAGAGACGGGAGTGGGGGGAGTAAAAATCACCTACCAAGGGGTATGGCCAAGTTGCAATCTCTTCTCCTCCATTCTCTTCCCTGAATTTTGGGCATGTGCATACATGCAACCACCAGGTTCAGGACTTGAACCATGGTCGACTACGAGGGAGTCCAGCATCTTAAGTCCACATCACTTGGTGACCCCCAGTGCAAACTATTTTTAACATCATCATAAGGAATCATTTTGCTCTCTTTTGCTGAATCCTCTATTTTCCATATCTTGATTTGTCTCCTGTCTTGTTTGTTTTCGTATTGATACAACATATTTCCAATCACTTCCTGAGTGGTTTTTTTTTTTTTTTGTTGTGACTGAAAATATCTGGACAATATAGCATGTATGCAACATATAATCTTATGTTGAAAAAACTTCCTTAGCATTGTGAAGGTATTTCTTTTTGTTGCTCTAGCTTCTGGGGTTATTATTATGTAGAAAAATTCTGAGTCATATTAGTCTTAATTATTTATATGAATTCTTTTTCTCCTTATCTGGAAGCTCCCAGAATTTTTTTTCTCTCTCTCTCTCTTTTTTTAAAATTTTTTTCTAGAGAGCATGTGCACTTTCCAGAGAGAGGAAGAGAGAAAGAAAGAGGGAAAGTGAAAAAGCTCCCACCTTGGGTAATGGTCATGCCACCATCCCTTCTCCTTCATTTCTCCCTTCTGTCAGAGTTTTGGGCATACACACATATATATACTCCTGATGTGTTTCTAAAACTGCCAGGTCAGGGGTTTTAACTAGACATTTGGCCTTGTGGGATCCAACCTCACCACTATGCTACTGATTGACCCTAGAACTTCTTTTCATGACTAGCTTCTTCAAATTCATAGAGATAACACTTTAAGATTTTGTTTTCATCTAACATACTGACCACTTAGTAGGTCCAGTTTGAATAATCATGTCTCTTCATTCTGGTGAAAAAATCTTGAGTTATAATTTTTAATAATATGCTTGTTACATTTTTTTCCTTTATGTCTTTTTTCTGGACAACTTTATTTTTGTTTGTTTAGAGAGGTTTTCGCTATAGGACGCGTGTGCTAGCCAAACAGACAGAGAGAGACATAGAGACAGAAAGCGAGAAATCATCCCCCCAGGGGGGATGGCCACGCTGCAGTCCCTTCTCCTCCATTCTCCTCTCGGGATCTTGGGCATGAACGCACATGCGCCCAGCGTGAGTTTTAAGCCACCGGGTCCGGGACGCGAACTGCGGTTGACTACATGGGAGTCCAGCAACAAAGCCATTACGCTAACTGCTGGTTCCCTGGACAACTTTTTAAGTAGACAGTGTACCTTTGGAAAATGTCTTTTAATTTTCCAGATTTTTACCCTTTATTCTTCATCTCTTATGTTTTTCTCTCTGAGAGATTTCCTTAACTCTAAATTCTAAATATTCTATTATTTTATGTTTACTTTTGTATCACCAACTCATTTATATTCTTTGCATATTCTTTTATGTAGTCCTTTGCTTTTGTTTGTTTGTTTTTGCAGATAATATCTACTTATCTTTTTGAGAATATGAATGACAAAACTGTTCATATCATATAAACCTAAAAAGACTAAAATTGAGAAACATTATTTGTTTTTCATATACGATGCCACTTCAAATGTCTAGTAATCCTTGTTTTTGCTTATATTAAAGAGTAGATTAGAAATTCTGCATTTTATTGGGAATGTTGACTATGATTCTAACTCTAATATTATCAGGATGAGCTGTTTTTTGGGGTAAATCTTAATATCAATGCCTTTAGGACTTTTAGCTCTAGTCTGTCTGATATCTCAGAGGACAACTGTTTTTGTCTCTTTGAAGGGCACAAGCTGGCTGGCTGCCAACTCTCAGAAAACTGTGTAGAAAACCAGAATGAGGATTGTTAATATTCACTGCAAAATCTTTTTTCCTCTCTCCCTCTTCCTCATTTCAGACAAAGATTCCTGCCCTCAGATATGACTGAAATCCTCAATATAGACACTAACTTTTTGCTCTTTACAGAACAAATTCTTAGACGTGAATCCAGGTTGAGAACTGTCAGCTTTGTGACTGGTCAGGCTCAGGTAGGACATCTGGGGTTCTTACTCCTTCCTGAAGAGATCCTCAAACAACCTGTTTAGGCCAATGTTGATTATCAACTTTCAGATATTTGCTTTCCCCAAGTCCTAAACCTTAAGAGATGACTCTCTATACATGTGATTTCTTCTCAGCTTTCTCGTCTCAAGCAGAGAACTAAGATTTAAAGGTTGTGCTAAGTCAGTTTTTTAAAATGAATTATTCAATTTTATTTATTCACTCATTTATTTTAATTTGACCAGAGAAAGACACACAGAGAGAGGGAAAGTGAGAAAGTAAGCCACCGAGTCCAAGACTTGAACTATGGTTGGCCATGTGGGAGTTTACAGCACCTTTACCACCATGCCATTTGCCTGCCCAGCTAAGTCAGTTTTTGTTTGTCCATTTGCTTCTAGCTTCCAAAATCTTGTTTTTAGTTCTCTTTTTTTTTTTTTTTTGGAGAGGTTTTTGCTATAGGGCGCGTGTGCTTACCAGACAGACAGAGACAGAGAGACAGAAAGCGAGAAATCACTCCCCAGGAGGGATGGTCACACTGCAATCCCTTCTCCTCCGTTCTCCTCGGGATCTTGGGCATGCATGCGCAGGTGCCCTGCGTGAGTTTAAGCCACTGGGTCTGGGACTCAAACCATGGTCGATTACGTAGAAGTTCAGCGACATAGTCATTACGCTAACTGCTGGTCCCAGTTCTCATTCTTTTATTCACTGTTGCTTCATAAAACATTTCTGTCGTCTTTTCTTAAAAGTTTATTATATTTATTTATTTCAGGGACGGACTGAGAGATAACCTTGATGAGATCTCACCATGCCATAATTCTTCCCTCAGCCTAAGTCAGACTGAATTGTGAGAATATGGGACCCTAACCTGGGCTCCCCTGTGACTCCAGTTTTGTGTAGCAGTGCCCTGCCATTTGTGCCATCTTGTTGGGTCATTTCTGTCATCTTTTGGGTGATGAGGGGGGCGGATCAAATAGAAATACTGAATACATATTCAATCTGCCATCTTTAACTATATGAGAATGGAACTTAATTTTCATTAATAATACCTTGACTTACAGATGTCAATTCAGAAGCATTTTTTGAGCGATAGGAGCTCCAACCTGTTACTTAATACCAGAAACTCTCTTTCCTGGCTGTCAAACTATTGCTGAGATGAATGAATAAATATTTTGAGGACTGCATAAGCTCATTCAGCTAACAAATAACTATTAATACTCAGTGATTATGATATATCAGGTACAGTGGATACAATAGTAAATAAAACATATTCCTGCATTCAGGAATCATTGAAGTTGGTGAGAAATTCAAGCAAGTATGTATGAATAGACTATTAAAAGAGCTTCAGTATGTTTGACAACAAAGAAATCAAAAAGTGGGATGTCTGTCTGATCTGAATGGATGGGAATTGAAGACATATTAGGAGTTAATATTTCTAAGAGATAGAAAGAGAACATTCTAGCCAGATAAAACAGTGGGGGGGGGGAGGGAATCCACAAAGGCCTGGAGATATAAGAGAATGGGGCAAATTTAGGGAACTAAATATAATACTAAATGAATTTGATAAGAATAGACAGAAAGTTTGACATGAGCTATATCACAGGAAGCTTCCTATAGCATGTTAAGTAGCTTGGGCATTAGCCCATGGACAATTAACAGGCATAGAAAATCCTCCGCCTAAGTCATGAAAGATAAATAGACCCATAAAAGAATACCAAATCACAAAGGATCCACTAATAATTTCCTATAGTAACTTCGCCTTCTCTGTCCTTCCTCTTCCAACGAATTCTCTTGCCATTTCATGCTTACTTAGCTAATCATGTTGCAGTTAGCACAGATTCCTTCTCATCTTCCTCTCAGACACCAAAGTTCACTGGTCCTTAGCACATTAACAACTCAGAAATTGTGATTCAAAATTGTGCTTTCCACCTCTACTCAGAAAATAAGAGGCATCTATCATAAAGCAAAGGATGTGTTCTGATCCTTTTGCAGGCGGTAGGAAGTGCCAGTTCTGACCCAGTGCTAAGTCATTAGAATCTGGAGCTAATGGGCTCCATTTCACTTTATACTATGGTATCTTTCAGTTTTTTGGCTATGGATCATTTAATTCATTTCCAGCTATCTAACAAATGAACAGTTTTGTCCTGTCAAAATATCAGTTCCTATTTTTATGTCATTCAGCGCTTTGGGCTTTTGGATAGTTCTGTTGTCATTGTATTATCTAAAAATTCCCTGTACAGAATGAGATTACAATACCTAGAATTATCAGAAATGGTGACTCTTGATGTCAAAATCTCCAAGGAGGAGAGGACAGGGAAAAAAAAAAAAAAAAGGCTGGCTAGGTATGAATCAGGCAGACAGGGATCGAAAGTTCTAGCCCTCTGAGTTGCTTAGCATATGACGATAGGGAACTGAGTTACTGATTCCTTTCTATAAAATGGGAAGTAAATATATTCCTTTAGGGTTATTCTATGGATTGAATGATGTAACATAATTGAAAGGAGCTATTAAAAAATTTCAATATTTTATGGACATTTTAATATTACAAATATATCTACATGATGAAGTGTGTATTTTGTTAATTTTGAATTTACATTGGCCTAATACATGATAGAAATTTTTTAAAATATTGAATTAAAGAAGTAACTTTTTAGTTCCAGAGTTTGATTTAAAACAGCTCATGGAGAAATTAGAAATTCTGTAAGGTTTCCTTGAGCTCTGCTGTTCTCTGCTTTCTGTGACCTTTTAATCGTCTTCTCCTGTCTTCCCTTCTGTCATCACAGGTCCTGTTTCACCTTCTCTTCTACATATTAGAATACAATTGCAAGAAATAAAGAATAATCTTTTACTATGCAAGTATTTTTTTTTCCCAATTTAGGAAGATTTCGGCAATATGTATCAGAAAAACCTTCTCCATTTGCCTTAAAAATAATGAGTAAAGAACATTGGTGACAATTTAATATATACTTCAATAAAAGGTAGTAGGATGACTATAGGATGTGCAAAACATAATGTAATGACAAATATTGGAGATGATGAATATGTCTATATGCTGATTTGATTATTATACACTGAATTACACCATGTACATGCTTTGAAAAATCATACCATACCCCACAAAGTTGTGCAATAATATAATAAATATATTTTAATTAAAATATAAACATTTATTAAATAAAATTTTAACACAAGTTCTGATAAGGAAGGATTTAGGGATATCTATTTCACCACTGAGTCCTGTTCTCAGGGGCCTGTCTCTCAGTTCTGCCTGTTACAGCATTGGCTTAGTCCTCAGGCTGGTTGTATATATGGAAAGATGGCTGCTATGGTGATTGGGCCTACTTCCTTTTTCATTCATATCAAGCAGCCCCAAAGTGGAAATTATTTTTCCCCCACAGCTGTGGAGTAAGTGATCTTTTCTTTAACTTTATTAGACCAAGTAATAAATGTCCATTCCTAGGTCAAGTAATATTACATGGGTATCACCCTTTCTCTTCTAGTCAACTCTAACTTTGGAGCCCTATGAGACCATCTGCAGGCACAAACTGGAGAAGTTCTGTTAGGAAAGAGGAATGATGAACTGACACTCTTTAGACAACTATTCATCCTCTAAAAAATAACTTGTGTGGGGACCAGTAGGTGGCATAGTGGCTACTGGGCTCCTACATGGTCAGTTGCGGTTCAAGTCCCAGACCCAGCAGTTTGAAATTCTCACCAGGTATGTGTGTGTACATGTATATGTATCCCCAAAACCCTGACAGGAGAATTAAGAAGCAATTGTGGTGTAGCCATCACACTTGGAGGGGAATTCCTCACTTTGCTCTCTTTGTCTCTCTTATGTGTGCACACCCTATAGCAAAAATCCTTCAAAAAACAAACAAACAAACAAAACTTGTCTACATAAAAGGACCATTATGATCCAGTGAGCTAGTAATAGGGTTAATCCAAAAGGAAGAAGGATGACATTCACCTCAAGTCGTATTCAGCAGAGATCCAGAGACTTTGTGCTATCATCAAGAACATCCATTTCCTGTGGGTTCAAATGGCTGTGACCACAGGAAGTATATATGTGTCTTCTGCTTTCTCTCCAGTCAATATCATCCTTAGTTTTGTCTCTTACCAGTTAATCCAGACAACCTCTTGTCAAATCTTCAGGAGTCATGTAGAAAAGACAATACACAAAAGCAAATATGCTGATGTATTTTTAGCAGAACACTTCTCAAAAATTCTTTTGAAACAGAAGGCGACTGACTCTTACAAAAATACAGAATAAATGCTCTTCCTTCCTACCACTCTTTATAAACTAGGCTGGAGTTTAGAGATAGTTTCTGGGATTTCAAATATTGATAATACAATTTTGCACATGCCCACTCTACTCCATTTTCTTACAACCTTGGTGACAACTATGTAGTTCTTTCATTTGACCAGTGTCACTACTACTGGTTCATTGGTTCTTCCTTGAGTTAATTTCCCTTCTCTCTATATATCTGTTTTCTTTCTTGTTTTAGTACAGAGGACTGTCAGAGATAGAGTATTCATTGATATTCTTGATAACTCAGACATTCCTGC
>NW_006204113.1:5773608-5806440 GCF_000334495.1 Tupaia belangeri chinensis
ATTCCTTCTTCCTATAAATTATATACTAAAGAACAAAAAAAAGTAAACTTACTTAGTGGGTCTAAGTAAGTTTTGGACATAGAGTTTATTTTTATGTTTTATTTTATTATAAAGTTCTGTAAGACGAGCAGTTACCATGAAGACCCAGGACAATGGCCATCTAACCGAGCATTTTGGCCTACATTCGGAATCAAGTCTCACTTTATGTTTCAGTTAAATGCTTAAACAATTTGGTGTTCTGGAGAACTCATTGGCTCCCAAGAATACTCATTACCATTTAAAGAATTTCAAGCTTCATAAAGCAAACTAAGAGAGTGTTTTGAAGTGCCAAGGCCTTTACCAGTCTTTGAATTAAAATTGTGCTACAAAGACCAATCAGGAGGGTATCTGGTCTACTTGAACCTATGTATGTTTTCACCATGATATCCCTAGAGACTAGCACTGTTGGATGAATGTATGAACAAACCTGATTCAATGCAATTTAACAAGCATTTACTGAGCCATCAGGTTGATTGATTATCTACACAGAAAGGCTGATAATTTTAGCATGGAAGGTAATAACAGATTCAGAGATTGTGAGAGAGTCCTTAGAAAGTTGTGATTCTCAATGTCAACATTGTGCAGTCTCTGAAGGAAGAGAAGCTTAGTATAGAAAAGTCAACAACAGTGTCTCTAGGTATGTGTCCATTCTTTTAAAACACAGATTTCAAGTCAGTTTCCATAACGTCCAAGAATTTCAGACTATTAGGTACTACATGTCTTCAAGTATTTCTCCTTAGCAATGAAATGTTAAAATTTTAGCTGTGTGATCAATAAGGCTCTCCTAACATTAGCTGTCTATGATTTATAATTTTAGTACAGAAGAGAACCATTTCCTGGAATGTCCTGTATTTTTCTAAAAAAAAATTAGGTTATATTGTAAATGTACTTGAGGTAATGCAATTTAAAGGGACTCTCATAAAATCTTCAAAGTGAAGAATTATTTTTCAGAATCTATTATTCAGCATTTATGTAAAACCAGATTTTTACACCACATGGTCCTAAATTGTCCCCACATTGCCCTGCCTCATGTAAGCCAAACCTCTCCTGGATTCTGCATGGCCCCACAAAGAGCTACATTGAAGGGATTAATTACTGGTCTAACAGCATCACTTCCAGCAGCTGGTGATCGGATAATCTAAGGAAATATATTATACTAGAGTGCCAGGTGGGTTCAGAACAACACTAAAGGGAGTCAGCTGACTTTCAAACTGCCCTGGAGGTGGGATAATCTGAGTGATTTATTTCAGACACAGTGAGACTGGGCATTATCACAGATAAGAAGTAGGATGGAAGAAATCACATCTACTGTAATTTTGGGTACATGACCAACATACCGTCAATGACAAAGGATGCCCATAAAGCCTGCAACAGCTCTAGAGACACAAAATAGAATTTCAAACTTAATTCTACTTCTTGCCAAAAAAGAGAGAAAGAATCTCTGTTTCTTGAGAACATTAATAACTATAATCATTACCGATAATTATAAATACATATGAATGGGTATATTATTATATTAACACTTAGATTCTCTCACACATATAATTCACAAATGCATTTATAACAAAACATTCTTACTTCATTGTGCCAGGCACATAAAATCTCAATGATGTAAAACAAAAATCTGCTCCAGTAATTGTTTTTCAGGTACATGTTACTAATCAAGCTAGAGATGAGTTAGTATTTCTTTTTCTTACATAAGAGTGTTGGTAGCGATGAGAGATCCAGAACAGGAACAAAGGGACACTTACCTAAGTAAAGAAAATTAAATATCCACTGAAAGAAAAATTTGGCTTGGTTCATCAAATGCCCATAGTTGTTTCCTGAATGTATTCGAATCTATGCCAGGGTAGATATTTTGCTTTCTAAATTACAAGGCTGTAGATGTTTTGTTTTCTAAATTGTAGGCTTTAATAAAAATTATGGAAGTTAAGGAAACACAAGTGAATATGTTCCCTTTGGATTAGAAGTAGAGCCGATGTAATGAGACTAAAAAAAATTAAAAATGAAAAACACTATCTAGGCACATTCACGCACAGAGAGAGAATTAATAAGCATGTTGGGATCAGAGAAGCATTTTTCAAAAGTAGCACTGTTTACATTTTAGCTCAATAATTCTTTACTGGGGAGAAGAGGGGATTTCCCATACTCTGTAGAATAGGTAGTGCCATCCCTCACCTCCATGCACAAGATCCTGGTAACATCGGTCCCATGCCACAACAACAAAAAAATCTCCAATGGTTTAGAGTCAAAACCTCAGTTACATTTTCATCATGACTATCCCAAATAGTCATGATAGTAGGAATATTATCTTCAAATATTTATTGTCATGAAATCCAGAGGTTCCCAACATAAGGTAATGTTCTTTGCTGAAGATGATGAGTAATATCCTTTATTTCATTAGCAGACATTGCATAAGTGCTTTGAAAAACTATCTTGTAGCCCTCTGAGGTTTACTACAATAAAATGTAAATAAAAATTATAAAATTAAAAATTATTTTTAAAGAAAAATATATTATTTTATTCTAATTTTAAGGTTATTTGCCTTAGGTTATTTATTTATTTATTTATTTATTTATTTATTTATTTATTTTATAAAGGAGACAGAGAGAGGGCAACAAAAAGACAGAGACAGAGGAGGAGAAGGACAGAAAGGTATTCATGACAGAACCTCACTGCTGTGATCCTCTGCCCTAGTTACCCAGTAGTTCAGAATGTTGGTGTACACTACCATGCCTGGCCTATTCAGGTTAGTTCAGTCTCTGAACCTGGGTCTCCTGTTTGGTTCTGGCTACATATAGCCACACCCTACTGCTTGTGCCATTGCAGCCCACGTTTATTTCTTACAAGAAGAGTGTAAAATAAAGATCTGTGCAAGTGATTTGTCAAAGGAGTATTCCATAGAGAAAACTGAGAGTGAGGGAAAAAAGATAAGGGAAGAGGAAAGATTAGCAAATACATGGATTCAGATGAGATCTAGCCTCCAAAAACTCTTTGGGAAAGTAGTAAAGTATTAATTATACCATGGAATTTGTCCAGCTTTATGGCAGAAGTACTGGGCTTTTGTAACCCGCATGGGTCAATTATAATCTCATAAACCCTGAAGAAAGGGATGAAAATTGCCTACACTGAACTGCACCAACAACAATTGCTACACTATTTCTTTAGGAAAAATGTGGTTGAGCTTGAATGACTTAATATATTTTATCCAGAGAAGAATCAGCTATGAAAATGGAAGCACACAGAGAATGACTAATACTGGTATTACCCAGACCTAGCAAAAAATTCATTTATTTAAAATATAGTTTTTTGAAAAAGATGTTTTAATAGAAGCTAAATTAGTAACATTTCTTTCTTTTTTTAATTAATTTATTTTACATTCATTCACTGAACATTATCACAGCATACAAAATGTGATTTCCCATCCAGAATACATTGTATATTGGCTTATTCATACATGTTATAGTCAACAAATAATTTTGTATTTCTTTTTTCTTATGTATTTTTTTTATTCCCTATTTCTCACCTCTGCCATTTTCCACCTTCCTCCCACAGTATCTCTGATATCTACATTTGCTTTCCATTCCTTATTCCCACATATTTTATTGATTCACAATATATCTTAATTAATCTAAATACTTTCAATAGCAAGTTCAACTTATATATACATATTTATGAACACATGTCTGATTTTAAGCATAAAACTCCATGAGTAGAATGGATATACTATCAAGTAGCACCTAGCTGTGGCTATATAGCTTGGTGTAATCTTTAAATAGGTATTTTAATTTTTTTTTTAATTTCAAGGAAAGCAGTTTTAGTTTTAATAAACCAGAATAAAAAGAAATGTTAAGAGAAATTTGTTTAAGACTTAAAGTCAAGAAACAGGTTAAGATTCTGTTCAACTAGTAGGTACTTGAACCTATCAACAGCTCAAGAGAAGACAACAATCTTTAAATCTGGAAAAAAAAAAAGCATAGAAGAAAATCACTAATGTTTTAATCAAAAGTCATAAAATTCTATTTCACCAGTTCAGTCTTGAATTAATCTCTCTTCTATTATGGTCTGATCATTTCATTTAAATTCTGATGATAACATTCAACTCTGGACTTGTCCCTACCATTAGTTAAGTTGGCCATTTTCTTACTTGTTTTAGAAATCTTATTTCTGGGGAACTAGCAGTTAGCGTAATGGCTATGTCGCTGGACTCCCACGTAGTTAACTGCAGTTCAAGTCCTTTGCCTTAGGTTATTTATTTATTTATTTATTTATTTATTTATTTATTTATTTTATAAAGGAGACAGAGAGAGGGCAACAAAAAGACAGAGACAGAGGAGGAGAAGGACAGAAAGGTATTCATGACAGAACCTCACTGCTGTGATCCTCTGCCCTAGTTACCCAGTAGTTCAGAATGTTGGTGTACACTACCATGCCTGGCCTATTCAGGTTAGTTCAGTCTCTGAACCTGGGTCTCCTGTTTGGTTCTGGCTACATATAGCCACACCCTACTGCTTGTGCCATTGCAGCCCACGTTTATTTCTTACAAGAAGAGTGTAAAATAAAGATCTGTGCAAGTGATTTGTCAAAGGAGTATTCCATAGAGAAAACTGAGAGTGAGGGAAAAAAGATAAGGGAAGAGGAAAGATTAGCAAATACATGGATTCAGATGAGATCTAGCCTCCAAAAACTCTTTGGGAAAGTAGTAAAGTATTAATTATACCATGGAATTTGTCCAGCTTTATGGCAGAAGTACTGGGCTTTTGTAACCCGCATGGGTCAATTATAATCTCATAAACCCTGAAGAAAGGGATGAAAATTGCCTACACTGAACTGCACCAACAACAATTGCTACACTATTTCTTTAGGAAAAATGTGGTTGAGCTTGAATGACTTAATATATTTTATCCAGAGAAGAATCAGCTATGAAAATGGAAGCACACAGAGAATGACTAATACTGGTATTACCCAGACCTAGCAAAAAATTCATTTATTTAAAATATAGTTTTTTGAAAAAGATGTTTTAATAGAAGCTAAATTAGTAACATTTCTTTCTTTTTTTAATTAATTTATTTTACATTCATTCACTGAACATTATCACAGCATACAAAATGTGATTTCCCATCCAGAATACATTGTATATTGGCTTATTCATACATGTTATAGTCAACAAATAATTTTGTATTTCTTTTTTCTTATGTATTTTTTTTATTCCCTATTTCTCACCTCTGCCATTTTCCACCTTCCTCCCACAGTATCTCTGATATCTACATTTGCTTTCCATTCCTTATTCCCACATATTTTATTGATTCACAATATATCTTAATTAATCTAAATACTTTCAATAGCAAGTTCAACTTATATATACATATTTATGAACACATGTCTGATTTTAAGCATAAAACTCCATGAGTAGAATGGATATACTATCAAGTAGCACCTAGCTGTGGCTATATAGCTTGGTGTAATCTTTAAATAGGTATTTTAATTTTTTTTTTAATTTCAAGGAAAGCAGTTTTAGTTTTAATAAACCAGAATAAAAAGAAATGTTAAGAGAAATTTGTTTAAGACTTAAAGTCAAGAAACAGGTTAAGATTCTGTTCAACTAGTAGGTACTTGAACCTATCAACAGCTCAAGAGAAGACAACAATCTTTAAATCTGGAAAAAAAAAAAGCATAGAAGAAAATCACTAATGTTTTAATCAAAAGTCATAAAATTCTATTTCACCAGTTCAGTCTTGAATTAATCTCTCTTCTATTATGGTCTGATCATTTCATTTAAATTCTGATGATAACATTCAACTCTGGACTTGTCCCTACCATTAGTTAAGTTGGCCATTTTCTTACTTGTTTTAGAAATCTTATTTCTGGGGAACTAGCAGTTAGCGTAATGGCTATGTCGCTGGACTCCCACGTAGTTAACTGCAGTTCAAGTCCCGGACCCAGTGGCTTAAACTCACGCCAGGCGCGTGTGCATGCATACCCAAGATCCCGAGAGGAAAATGGAGGAGAAGGGATTGTGGCGTGGTCATCCCCCTAGAGGGATTTCTCACTTTCTATCTCTCTGTCTGTCTGTCTATAGCAAAAACCTCTCCAAAAAAAAAAAAAAAGAAAAGAAAAAATGAAATCTTATTTCTGTGTGTCTGATTTTAGTTTTCCCAAGATAACACTCCATTCAGACCTTTCTGGAGAGTTGGCCTGGTGTTCGTAAATTCTTTCAGGTTTTATTTATCTGAGAATGTTTTGTCTTTTTCTCCCATATGAAGGATAATCTTGCTGGGTAGAAGTCTCAGAGGAAAATCTTCAGTAGTCTTAGTCCCTGAAAGGAATAGTTCAAAGCTCAAATGCACTAAATTAGTAATGTTTCTAAGTGTCCTTTGACTACAACTGCTCCTAAGCATAACTTTATAAAACATCTCTGTTTAAATTAGAATATTTATCCACCATGGGAATGTATATTAATATATGTATTTAGAATAACAACAACTCAGATCTCCAATATACACTTGAAGGGTGCATCTGCTGCTCTCTTTCCTCATTAATGTGTGTGTGTTCAGGGATAGTGGAAGTGATAAGGATAGCAAAGACAAGAGAATATCATCTAAAATAAAAGGAATAGATGAGCTTGAGAATGGCAAGTGCATTTAAGAAGAAATATAGTGCAGCCTAAAAGCCAATGCAAATAACTTCCAGATTATCATGTGGGTGCTGAACCATATTTTTCTATGTAGTGGGGACACATACACACGTGCATCCACACACGATACTGAAAGATGACTTATCGTTAAATATCTCTTGCTTGAAAAAAAAACACAGATAATTATATCTGCATGACACTGAAAGATGACTTATCATTAAATATCTCTTGCTTGAAAAAAAAAAACACAGATAATTATATCTGCATGAAACTTCATGCCCATATATTTGATACATTTGTGATTTAGATATTATTTATAACTGAATAAAATCTATGATCTTATAAAGATAAACAGAAATGAACCTGACAGATACAGTTCTCTGACTTGGGAAAGGGAAATGTGTACACCAGATGCATTTAAATTATATACCTACAAGTTCAAGTGCTCTGCTAATTGCTGCCCTGGGACATCTACTTTCTTCAAAGTTTATTGCTTAGTTGGGTAGGCAGAATAAACACACAGGAGAGGATGACAATTTCAGCTCATAAGTAGTTAAACAGATGGCTGTTGTAGGACATGGCTAGAAGGAATTCTGGAGGGAGAGATGCTGCTCTTCTGAGATAACCAGTACACACTTTATGTAGAAAGCGGTATTTAAATTAGGTTTTGAAGTTGCATTAGGTACCTCATCTAGTCATAGGTAATATCCAGCTATTGCAAAAATTCAGAGTTTTAGTTTTGTTATTCTAATTTCAAGTTGTAGTTCTGACTTCTTTAGGTAACCTGAAGAAAACAGCATAGGTTTCTATTTGAAATTTGTTGATTCATTTTTTTTTTTTTAATGCTTAAGATATTATATGTGCTTAGGACCAGCAGATGGTGTAATGGCTACATCGCTGGACTCCCATGTAGTGGACCACTATTCAAGTCCTGGACCTGGTGGCTTAAACTCACATTGGGCGTGTGTGCGTACATGCCCAAGATCCTGAGAGGAGAATGGAGGAGAAAGGATTGCAATGTGGCCATCTCCCTGGGGGGTGATTTCTTGCTTCCTGTCTCTTTGTCTCTCTCTGTCTTTTTGTAAAGTGCACACATCCTATAGCAAAAACCTCTCCCCCCCAAAACAAGATATTATATGTGCTTATTTTAAAATAATACAGAAAGTCTAAAGACTAGGATTTTTTAGAAGATTTATTTTATTTAACTTTATTTATTCATTTATTTATTTTAATTTGACCAGAGAGGGACAGAATAAGAGAGAGGGAAAGTGAGAAGGCAAGTCTCTAGGTCCAGGGTTTGAACCATGGTCAGCCATGTGGGAGTCCATTGCCCGTAACCACATTACCTGCTGGCCCCAAGAACAGGTTTTAAGATGATTCATAATCCCAACAACTACTATAAAACATTACTAATTTTTTTTTCCTTAGAGGTTTTTGCTTTAGCATGCATGTACTTGCTAGAGAGAGATAGAGAGGGACAGAGACAATGAGAGTGAAAGTGAAAAATCACCCCCTGAGGGATAATTACACCGCAATCCCTTCTCCTCCATTCTCCTCCTGGGATCTTGGGCATGTACGGAAACATGCCCTGGGTGTTTCAAGTTACCAGGACTAGGACTTAAGCCACAGTTGGCCATGTGGGAGTCCAGTGACAGAACCACTACATCATCTGCTGGCCTCTATTACTGAAATTTTGATGGGCCTATCTGTGCTGGCACAGCTGGTAGCAGGCTACGATGCAATGCTGGAGTCACATAGAACACCAGGGTTTGAATCTTCCTGTGGAGGGTTTCTTCCTTATTCAACAAAATAAATAAACTTAAAAAAATTTTTTTCTTGAGAGAGAATTTTTTGCTTTAGGGCATGTGCACTCTCCAGAGAGACAGAGAGACAGAAAGTGAGAAATCACTCTCCAGGGGAGATGGCCACACCATAATCCCTTCTTCTCCATTCTCCTCTTGGAATTTTAGGCACACATGACTCATGTCCCCAGCGTGAGTTTTAAGTTGCCAGGTCTAAGACTAGAATATTTTTTCTTGAGAGAGATTTTTTTGCTTTAGGGCATGTGCACTCTCCAGAGAGACAGAGAGACAGAAAGTGAGAAATCACTCTCCAGGGGAGATGGCCACACCATAATCCCTTCTTCTCCATTCTCCTCTTGGAATTTTAGGCACACATGACTCATGTCCCCAGCGTGAGTTTTAAGTTGCCAGGTCTAAGACTCGAATCACACTCAACTACGTGGGAGTCCAGTGATGTAACCACTACACCATCCCCTGGTCCATAAAAAATTGTTTTTATAAATATGAGTGGATTTTGTTGTAGAGTTTGAGAGACATAAAATTGCCTCACATAGCTATGGATAGTCCTGAAGTGGCCTGGAAAGTTACAACCTGTATTACAACCTGTATTGTTACAGATACTTCTGTACTTACTCACCTGCAAATAGCCATCCAGTGTCTTTGTAAACATCTCCCGTGACAGGGAATTCACTAACTCCTGAATAAATTTTGACTGTTTTCAGAGACTTGATGTGTTCAAAATTATTCAATATATTAAGGATAAAATCGTTGATTCTCACATATTTCCTTGACGTTGGTTGCCACCAGAACAAGCTAAATTTGTTTCCGAAGTATCAAGTTTATGTGGCTTCTCTCTCTCTTTCTGTGGCTCTTAACCCAGTCATTGTGTATTGTCCACTAAGCAGCCTAGGAGGTAATGATAAATAAATTTGTAGCAATAGTATTGTGGAAGAAGTTTTAGGTGTTCTCTAAATTGTGCACAGATTAGAACAGTACTGCTTTGTAAAAACAAAATGTAACTGACTAATAGTTAATAATTGTCATATAGTATGAATTATAGTATTGTTATCATTGGGGGCCAGCAGGTGGAGTGGTGGTTAAGGGCCCTGGACTCCCATATGGCCAACTGTGGTTCGGGTCCCAGACATGGTGGCTTGCTTTCTCTCTCTCTCTCCCTCTCTCTCTCTCTCACACACACACTCTGTCCCTCTCTGGTAAAATTGAAATAAATAAATAAATGGATAAATAAAGTTAAATAAAATAATTATCTTAAAAAACTTTTTAAAATAGTATTGCTATTATGTAGAAACGCCTGCATTGCTTACCCGTCTCATATTTCCCTTTCCCCCACCCCAATAGCCTTGACAGTATCTTCTGGAGTTTTTTGTTCGGTATATAACATGAAATAATTATGTGTGTCAGCGTTCAGCTGTTAAAAAAAATAGAGAAGATGATTTATAACAGAAAATTTAAATGGTAAGAGTTGGCATTTTTATGAATTCCTGTATTTTTAAAGACGCATGTGTCATTAAGCTATAGCAAGAAGCCTTCTAAAAGCTCTGACTCTACCTCCCTGTTATTTCTCTGGCCAGGAAGAATATGAATGTTCTATATAAAAAAGACAGAGACAATGAATTCTTTTAGTGCTACTGCACCTTGACTAATGTTAAGAGGTAAATAATCATTAGAAAGGTAAACTTATGCTGGAGAAGAACAAGCACTGTAGCTCATTCAGAAGGTAATTGTCTTACAGCCTTCCCAAACTACCCTGTGTTGCATCTCAAATGCAAATATACATGGGAGCTGGACAAGTAGCATACATGAGTAATAAGGATCAGATAAGGATGATGGTCACTGGAGAGGTCATGGCTTTCTTAAAGGGGAAAGGTGCAACTCTGGATTAAATGATTACTGTCTTCTGGGAGCTTGGGCCTACTCATTGTTGTCATGTTTCCTGATGTTTTCAAAAGATGCCAGGTCTGGGACTAGAACTGCAGTCAGCCATGTGGCAGTCCAGTGCCCCAATCACCAGACCACTTGCTGGCCCCTGAGAGAGAGAGATTTTTGCTATAGGGTGCATGTGCTCACTGGCTAGACAGAGGCTGAAAGACAGAAAGTGAGAAATCAACCCCCCCGGGGGGCATGGCCTCACCACAGTCCCTTTTCCTTCATTCTCTTCTTGGGATTTTGGGCATGCACACACATGTGCCTGGCATGATTTTCAAGCTGCCAGGTCCAGGACTCAAACCAGAGTCCTGTGATGTAACCATTATAATATTTGCTGGTCCCTTCCCCTAAATTCTTATTTGTCTGTGAACCTTTTTGCTTTTGTAGTATTGACAATAAATTAACGTTTTTTGGGGGAGGGGGGCATAGGGTGAGTGCACTCACTGGAGAGAGACAGACAGAAAGAGAGAAGGAAAGTGAGTAATCATATCCTCCTGCTACTCCACACACACCCCACCAGAGGGGATGGCCACACTGCAATGCCTTTTCTTCCATTCTCCTCTTGGGATTTTGGGCATGCATGTACATGGACCCTGTGGTTTTCTTTTTTAAAATTTACATTTATCACTATACATCTTTTCAGTGTACAACATGGTTTTATCCCAGCATGAATACAGTGCATATTAGTCAAGTCAAAGACATTACCATATACATTATTATCAGCAGATAGCTTTTCCTTCTTTTTTTTTTTTTTTCCTGATCCCCCTGAAGTCAACTATGTGGAAATCCCACAAATTAATCTTTTAATAAAGTTTCATGTGAGTACTGTAAAACATTGCTGTGGTCTGAATTTGAATAAAGGTAAGACCTATTTGAGATCCCAGACACAGATGTTCTTTTGATGCCAACTGATGAATCTGATAAGCTGCTCAGTTCAAATAATATAGCAGAAGCTCCCCATGCTTCTTAAAAAATGGATGGGGCTGGGATTTATGGAAAGGGATAGGAATATCTCCTATGGCACAAATAATTATATCAGAAGACTGAAAAATGGGAAAAAGTCACTAACATGCATATGTAACAGTGAAGCATCCCATTATGTGGAATACACATATGTTGTACTGAAGAGAACAAGGGAATTGATATTCAGCAGGCTCTATTGGTTGTAATCACGAAGCATGTTTTATGGTCAGTCAGAGGAAAACTTAGAAGTGGCTGGAAGAAGAGAGACAATTGGAATACTGGAACAGGATAATGGCAGATTACAAGCAGTGTCGGAAGCCCTGCTCCAGCCAGGGTGGGTTGAAGCTCGTACACAGGAAGGTGACACAGGTGAGCAAAAATCAGACTGAGACCTCGATGCTCTTTAGCATGTTCTCAGCCGACTACAGTCAGAGCCAGCTCAAGACTGTAGCCCCAATGGCTATCAAACATATGTATTTATTGAGGGATGTCTTACAGGAGTATGAGGGGTGAGGGGGGAAGTAAAACATTTACTCTTAAGAAATGGGGTATGCAAAGTATAGAAACAATAATCATAAAACATGATGCACTGTTCTGTTTGATCAGATGAAGCCAAACACAGTCCTTAGAACGAAGGAGTCCATTTGTCCAGTGAATTTTCTTCTTAGATCTTGATTACCAGGAAGGGTCTTTTGAAGAGAGGGGCTTGCAGGAAGCTTGATAACTTCAGTCCCAGGTCAGCTTGGTAAGCATTGCCAGTAACAAGATGGCAGTGTTGCCGGTTACAAAGGCCTAGATAGAAATCTTGGTTTGTTAAGTAAAGACATGATTAATATATACTAAAGTGAAATATCTATATTGCTTTTGGGGTAATTTACAGCTAAGGGGGTGAGCCTATTGCCTACATGGGAAAGGAATGTGGTCTTGTGAGCAGTTTAATGACTGACCTAAAGGTTACTGTGTACTTGGGACCCTCTACGTGCTGTTCTATACAATGGCTGTGGCTTGGGGAAGAGCAATCTTCCCTTGTCCTGAGATCAAAGGTGACTCATGGTCTTTGTTTGGGGTATCAGTGTCTTGCAGATGAGTCCCTAAGCCTCCCCCAGCTACTGAGGTCATTTCACCAATTTAGTAGCTTTCCATTAACTCAAACTTTTCTAATGTTATCTATGTAATCCCCAGTAGGAGAGGTGGATGCAGCATTCTTCATTCACATTTTCCAGGCAGGTGGGGTGGAATTCAGGAGAGAATTCCCGTTCGCTGCTGTGTTAGGGATCTGTATTCCTTCAGGATTATTGTAAAAGTTACAGTAAGGTAGGGGGTACCATCAGTAAAGCTCATGGCAGAGAAATTGAGTGTAGACCAGAACAGTAATACAGTGGAGAATTGGAACTCATAAACTATTGACCTTGCTCACAGTTTCTTCCCAGCCCAGTTCTTGCTTTAGGCATGGGAGGCAGCTCCTTTATACTCAGCCTGTGTTGGCTGCACGGTCCCGACAAAGCAGCATTTAATGGAGAAGTTCAGTTGTCCTGGATGGTAATCTAGGTCATTCTGTGAATGGTGCCCTTATCTTTGTTAACTAACTGCTATTGATCCAGTGCAGGAAGTTTAGCCTGAAGAAGACCATGGCACACCTTGGTTAATTGGAAGACAAAAACTTTATACTCATAAGCATTATAATGGTCTTTCTACTTCCATTTATTATTTTTCCTTCATTCATGCTGTGAATATTTACTGAGCTCCTGTTCTATTACATATTACAAACTAAAACATGCATCAGAAAATAAAATGCAAGTGAATAAATGCAGGTGACACAATAAGGAATAAGAACTATGACAAGGGAACAAGGGGAGCTACAAAAACACATAAGACAGTCTCTGGGAAGTGAGGTATTCCTAACATACCTCAGAAACAATGACGAAGCTGAAATATGGATGATCTGTTGAAGTCAAATGGGGCAAGCACAGGGACAAGATAGTTCTTGGCACAAGGGAGAAAACAACACATTTGGACTGTAATGGGAGTTGAAGACATTTAAATATTCCTGGAGTGTGAAAGGAAAGGGATATTACTGTGAGAGATGAGCCTGGAAAGGTCCTTAGGATTCACACTCTGGGTTTGGAGACTTTGTTTAGAAGTTTGACGTTTTTTAAAAGCAAGATAGAGAATCAGATTCAAATTGTGTTCTTAAAAATACATTACCAAAACTGGACATAGGAGTGCAAGCCTGTAGTCTGAAGTACTCATGCTACTGAGAGAAGAGGTCTGTGTCATAGTGAGACCATGTCTAAACATACACACATGAACACACACATATTCATGCACACAACTGAACTGACATTAAAATGCCTTGAGCAAGGAAACAGGCTAAACTTCTTTATCCAGATAATTGATCATCCAATAACTCAAAAAAAACCTAACTGGTGTTTGGACAACAAAGAAAATAAATGCAAGTCCTGAGATCGTGCATGCCCAGATATACAGTGCCAAATTATCAGAAAGGGATATCGATATCTGAGTATCACAATCCTGAACTGTTCAGGTGAAAGGGGTTTTAAAAACCATTGACCATTGACTCTCACTCTTGACAGCAAAGAGGAAACTGAGGACCAAAGAGAATAAAGAACTTACCTAGGATTATATAGTAAATCAGTGGTGGAGCAGGCAGCACCTAGATCCCAAGAACATTGTTTTCTCCTTATTATGAGGGCTAAATAATTTGTTCATTAAGATAGGGAAAAACTCAAAGGATATACAAATTTTAGTTGTGACATTCTATATCCATTAAGAAAGAAAATAATTAGCTCAATTGGTTCACAAAGTGGAGCACAGACACTTACACACAAAATAAATAATTAGCAATATAAATTTATGGAACTTTCAAATATATTTTTTCCCTTCTGAACTAGATGCAAGGAAAAAGTCCATTCTATTATATTTTGATTTCTATGATCACTTTTTCCCCTTTGGGCTAAAATCAGGAATAGAAGAATCTTAGGAGAAAATAATATTTTCACATGTTAGGAGAGCTTCTGTTTGAGAATGCAGGAGTTCCTGAGGTGTCAACTACCCAGTGCCTTCATCTCTTAAAAACAGAGCCAGGGGCATGAATCTGAGGGTCCTCAAGGGCCCTTCTCCTTCAGAAATTTATTGAATACAGATCATAAAACTTAGATTTTTCTCAGCCTTTTTAATATACCTGATTTTTCAAGCAAACAAGTTATTTGCAAAAAATAAATATTTTATATATATCACTGAGTAGGAATAGATATTAATCATTTTGGTAAATAGATTTCCATTTACTCCCCAAACACAGAACTGAAGCAGCATGCAAATTATTTATAAATGAGCCAGGGGAGACAAGGAGGTAGTCCGTGGAACTGCAAGTTGTTAAAATAGTTCATGAATAGGACTTAAATAAAGCCTGATCTGTGACTACACCACCGTTGATTTTAAGTACATTATTTTTGCATATAAACACTTGCCTTGAAAAGGTAAAATGAACAGAATAAGAAAGGCATGTATGTAGTAAAAGAGTTCCAGCTTTCCACTAGCTCAATGCTTAACATTTAATAAGCACTCAATAAATGTTAGTGAGTCAACCAATAAACTCACCAAGATGTTAGTAGTAGCATTTGGTTCCTCTAGTTATATGTGTTTTTGATGGGGAACAGCAATTCTTAACTAAATGAACCCATCTTAAACATACACACATGAACACACACATATTCATGCACACAACTGAACTGACATTAAAATGCCTTGAGCAAGGATAGACTTTTAGGCTGGTATTTGGAATGAAATGTGGGGACTACAGGTTCATTCCAATGTCTTTTGCAGAAGCCACTAATTAAAAAACAAAAACAAATTAAAAAACAGGCTATATGGCCATATGGCTATAAAAACATGATAGCCTGAAAGGCTGACCCACATGAGAGGGTTCTGAGTTCATATCTAAGGACCTCCCTGAGTACACTAAGCAAGCATGTGGGTACCCATGGTCTGGGGCTGGCTGAGGCTTAAGGGGGATTGTGGTATCAAAAGCCTATTGGAGATACTGTTTGTTGGTCATTCTCTCTCTTTCTTGTTCATGGAACAAAAAGAATAAATAAATATGCTTTAAAAATTATATTAAAATAACAAAAATTTAAAAAAATAGTAATTACTACTTGGTAACTGAATTGCTGGTTGATTTAAACCTCAAGATCATCCATTTATACAGAAAAGACATCCTGGAGGACCAAGAATTTTAGAAGAACTTGGCAGAGGTTTGCAAGATGCTAGATACACAGATGCTGAAGATACAGAAATAACACCTTCTGGCTCATCTTCTAACTCCCAATCTACCACCCTTTTCAAAATAAAATTACATATCCTCTGAATTTTACAGAGTGATTTAAGTTACTGAAGTACAAGAGCTGGACACATGAGGACACAAATATACTGGTTTTCTATAACCCAGGTGGTAAAGATAAACACTTCTGTTAAAATATTTCCGTCATCTCCCATACATATTTTTAAAATGAGACTTCCAATGCATTCTGCATCTTCAGAAGTGCTAAAGAAATTCTTTCACACAGAAGTAATATTGCTTCCAATGCTTTCTGCATCTTGAGAAGTCCTAAAGAAATTCTTTCACACAGAAGTAATATTCCTAATTGTAAGGATGGATGCACGAGTTTGAATTACGTTAACATGAAAAGACAATTTTCTACATAAGACTGAAATGTAATTGTTTCTCTCAATTGAGACAGAATATAATATTGCAAAGAGTTATCACTGCAGGTTTTAAAATACTTTATATTACATTAAGTCTGGCAAATATCCAGCAAAACTCACATTCTTCCCATTTTAATACTTAAGACTATACCTGAGGCAACTTGCTGACAGACTATGACACGATGTAGGAATGTGGAAAGACAGAAACTTTCTATTTTTAATCATTTCACTACCTATCCCTTGGAAAATGCCCAAGGAGGCTAGCTATTACATTCAAGACCTATGGAATAATAGTTACTGGCAAGTTGTGATGCAAACAAATATAGAGAATGCTATGAAAATTGCTATTTTTTTTTAACATATCCTCTTCTAACATAGTCTGCACTGCAGTACAATGTCAATAATGGTGGAAAGATTAAGGTAATAATCACCTCAAGCATTTCATGCTTACTGGTCAATAAAATGGTAAAACAGGGCTAGTTCAGAGCATTAGGTCTTTGTGCTCCAAAGCTGTATGAAGTATCATAAGCTGAAGCAACAGCAGGCCATCAGATTTATTATTCTCTGGAAGAATCTCTGCTGGTTGACACAGAGCTTCTGCTTTCTCTGACAGCAGTAAAGTGGGAAAGCAACTGCAGAGATGTTAGTCAAGATATGTCATAGAACCCAGACCTGAGAGTTGGAAGGAATCTCAGAGGACAACAAATTCAATGGTTACTTATTTAACTTCTGCTGCTTCTGTTGGACCTAGGAGAGTATACTGTAGTTTCTTGAACAAGATCAAGATAGAAACCTTCCTATGGCAGATCTGAGGGTGTACTCCGACAACAATTCATAGTGACAAATCCCTTGCCCACCCCAATGTCTTTGTTTTAGTTGAAATTCCAGAGAATTCATAAAAGAGGCTTCCAATAAAGGTATAACAGAGATTTTCACTGTTTTACACAGCCACCCAGAATAGTAATGGGGCAGAATGGTACCCAAGGTTTATAAAATCATACTATCTTGATTTTCAAGTTACTAGTCTAGCATATTTGATAAGTACTAGATAAAAAAAAATGTATAAAGACTTACTATATGATCATTTCATTTAAAGGTTTTGCTTGATCTAATATTCATAACAATTCAATTAAGTATATGAAATCAATGTCCCATGTTATGGATGTATGAACTAAAGCTTAAAAAAGTTGAAAGACATTTATGGGACACAGAAATGGATTATTATCAGTTGATAATAATGTGTGCAGTATCCCTAACTAGACTGGTGTGAAATGTATTCATGTTGAAAAACTAACTTTATAAGCTAAGTGTACATAGTGATTGAATGTACAAAAGAAATTAAAAGAAAATAAAATAATTTTTTAAAAAAGGCTGTAAAAGATCTTCTTGAAAAGATCACATATGGTAATGCCAGAATTCATATAAGGCAGTGACATCCAGGGTCTCTTAAACACTCTTCCAGGTTTCCATGTCATCTGTTTTGTATCTTCTTCACAGCTGACCTTTCCTCTTTTCAGGAGGTTTAGGAACTGGGTTTTGTACAAGGATGCCAAACAGTTTCATAAATTAAATCCAGAAAAAAAAATTCTTTTCTTTTTTATTGTCTTAACGGTAAAGAAATAGTAAAATATAATAGATGGAAATGACAAATATAGGCCTTTTGAATTTTTCCAGTCAAAGTTTTACTTGTGAGAGCTTCATCCTATGGTCAAAACAAACAGCAAGTAGATGTTTGAACAGGAAAGGCTCAGTGATGATTGATGTTGGAGTTTGAGGGGGAGGGTCAATGATGATTTCCTGAGGGGGCCCCTGAGATGCTATCCTATGATTATAAGACATTTGTGCACCTCAGTCTTCAGGTCATAAAACCAGATGACATCATCATAAGATGAGCTCCATATCTCATGAGAATAATGTAGATCACGATGTTAATTCATTAATTTACAATGACGCATTTAGCTACCCTGTGGACTAGAATACTTGTATAAGCATGGCCAGCACATTTTCGCCCTGTAGGCAGACCAATGCGGGAAACCAATTTCAAGTTACTAGTCTAGCATATTTGATAAGTACTAGATAAAAAAAAATGTATAAAGACTTACTATATGATCATTTCATTTAAAGGTTTTGCTTGATCTAATATTCATAACAATTCAATTAAGTATATGAAATCAATGTCCCATGTTATGGATGTATGAACTAAAGCTTAAAAAAGTTGAAAGACATTTATGGGACACAGAAATGGATTATTATCAGTTGATAATAATGTGTGCAGTATCCCTAACTAGACTGGTGTGAAATGTATTCATGTTGAAAAACTAACTTTATAAGCTAAGTGTACATAGTGATTGAATGTACAAAAGAAATTAAAAGAAAATAAAATAATTTTTTAAAAAAGGCTGTAAAAGATCTTCTTGAAAAGATCACATATGGTAATGCCAGAATTCATATAAGGCAGTGACATCCAGGGTCTCTTAAACACTCTTCCAGGTTTCCATGTCATCTGTTTTGTATCTTCTTCACAGCTGACCTTTCCTCTTTTCAGGAGGTTTAGGAACTGGGTTTTGTACAAGGATGCCAAACAGTTTCATAAATTAAATCCAGAAAAAAAAATTCTTTTCTTTTTTATTGTCTTAACGGTAAAGAAATAGTAAAATATAATAGATGGAAATGACAAATATAGGCCTTTTGAATTTTTCCAGTCAAAGTTTTACTTGTGAGAGCTTCATCCTATGGTCAAAACAAACAGCAAGTAGATGTTTGAACAGGAAAGGCTCAGTGATGATTGATGTTGGAGTTTGAGGGGGAGGGTCAATGATGATTTCCTGAGGGGGCCCCTGAGATGCTATCCTATGATTATAAGACATTTGTGCACCTCAGTCTTCAGGTCATAAAACCAGATGACATCATCATAAGATGAGCTCCATATCTCATGAGAATAATGTAGATCACGATGTTAATTCATTAATTTACAATGACGCATTTAGCTACCCTGTGGACTAGAATACTTGTATAAGCATGGCCAGCACATTTTCGCCCTGTAGGCAGACCAATGCGGGAAACCAAATTATAATCAGAAGCTTGCTTGATTAGTATGGAATTAGAGCAAGAAGAGTGAATTAGATAATTTTAGACTTAACGATGTGAGACAAAAAGAGCCAGATATGTCCATCTTCACAGCAGGGATATTCTTTCAAATGGCAATATAATACTCAAATTTCACTGACCTAGTTCTCTCTGCCCTAGTGAAGCTGGGAGAGGCACAGCCAACTCTTTTCTTGTGATTATGATTTTTTCATAATTATTTTCTGACCAGTCCCTCTTCTATTGGACAAAGTATTCTTTCTTTTTTTAATACATTGCATGTGTTTAGTTTAGTTTTGCTCTAGCCAAAAAGCTATTCTGTTTCTTTTGAAAGATTTCTACTAATCTCACTTTTCTAATGGTTCTCATTTGTCTTTAGAGTCCTTCTCAGAGAGTAGCTTAAGTCTTAAATGTTTCCATGCATTTAAACCAGTAGAGTAACAAACTCAAAGGACTATTAATAGAATGTGAGAAGTATAACTTCCCCATGCATTCTCATTTATGTCTGCACATTTTGCCTATTAAAAATTAACAAAAGTTCATCAATAAACATTGGCTAGAGAAATTCTAAAATCTAAAGGAATGTCCTAGTCTCAACTCATATTCAACTTAGACTTCCATACACTTTTCCATGCTTAGTCTGTGGTTCAAGAGAATTGATTCTCAGAAAGATGATCTCAATGCCTTTTAAAATCTTAAACATCAAATAACTAATCATTTTATTAAACTGTTCTTATTAAGATAGGTAAAACAACTCTGACTGTGGGAACTTGTTTTTATCACGTTTAAGCCAGAATATTTTATTTAATTTTTAAATTTTTTTGTCTAAATTGAAAATTCAATTAGCCAGCATCTCCTATTACTCAGTTTTTCACTCTGTTGCTATATTTGTAATTAATACCAACTCCATATAAAATAGCTCTTATTATTTTGACCATAGTATAATACCCAGATCTTACCTCAGGCTAGGTAAACTCCTAGCTTATTGCATTCATTCCTCCTTTGGATTAAACACTGTTAGCAAGAGCCCCTTCTCAGATCTAGCAGGTGCTATATATCCATTTATCCACCTCTGAGTTCACTCATAGCTTCAATGTGTATGCCTGAATGCCTTGATATTAGCTTTTCACCACATAGGATTATGTGTTTGTGTCTTTGTGTCACGAATTTCTCAAGTGCCAGAAGTGCAGGGCAACCTTAAAATACTGAAGTTCAGCATACCCGTAGCAACCTTATTGCAGCTAGTAGAAAAATATAGAGCTTCCACAACTTCTATGAGAGGTAATTAAGTAGTGCACTTTACAAGGCAAATATAGTTTCCCAATGAGAATAGGACTCTGGTTCCCAAAGCATCACTCACTCATTAACACTCTTTTAATTGGCTCCATCTATTTCCTGTCTGACTTTTACTATCCCTTCACTTGTGTTTCTCAGCGTAGTATAATAAATTGTACCTAAACCTTTGTCTCAGAGCATACTTTTGTGGGAATCCAAGAAAACATCATATCTATAAGACATTAAAGCAAATTTTCTTAATTCTGATCTTCTAATGGTGAGTTCATGATGTTAATTAGCCACTTTCTACTAGTAACTATAGAGAATAAGCCTCCACTTAGAATTATTAGGTGATATATAATAGATCTCTTTCTAATACTTCCCAATGATTTTAAAGGAAAATTGTGTTCCCTGGTCCTGGGGGTTCTCAGGAACTCAGGAACTACAGATGATTTTTAATTCTATTCACGGTCAAGAATATTTCTTTAATGAGAATCTGAACTTTTAAATGATTATAGTCACTTAATAAAAGTCATCTGATAATACCTTGAAAAAGCTGTAACAATGGTCTTAGTGGCCTTTTTTTTTTTTTTTTTTTTTTAAGATTCTTGCCATTGAGAGAGGGAAAGTAAGAAATCTCCCCTCCAAGAGGGAGATGACCACATCACAATCCCTTCTCCCCTCAGGATTTTGGACACACACACACACACACACACATACACACACAAATGCTCAGTGTGGTTTTCAATCCATTGGCCTGGGAGTTGAACTGCTGAGTCAGCCATGTGGGATCCAGAGTTTTTATCACCATGTCACCTACTGGCTTGGTATTAGCTTTTGGCCCATTAATTCCACTTCTGGTAATTTATTTAAAGACAACTCATATTGCCAAAATCATTCATATTATTAGCAAGAATATATGTATTTTAGGATTATTTACATAACAAATGAAAATTATCTAAATGTCCTACAATGCAAGATGACCAGTTAGATTAAAGTGCACTTGGTGGTTAGAAGACACAGTACTAGCAATCCTGGTTTTGCTATGATGCTAAATGAAAAGCTAAACAAAGTTACATTTGTGCTATGATTGCCATGTAAGTATGTTTGTATATTGACACGAGCTAAAACAAAACTATTCATAGTTATTCTACCTATAATCTATTGAAAATAAATGTTTTCTTGGGGTTGGCGGGTGACATGTGGTTAAGGGCATGGGGCTCCCACGTGGCTGACCACGGTTCAAGTGCTAGACCTGGCAGCATGCTTTCTCATTTCCTTCTCTCTCTCTCTCTCCTCTCTCTCCATTTCTGGTCAAATTAAAACAAATTAACAAATAAATAAAATAAATGTTTTCTTAAAGACTGCTATTACAGCTATACACACACACACACACACACACACACACACACACACATATTATTTTCTTTAATACCTGAAAATATGCCTACAAAACTATTCCTGATACTAAATATGGCTGAGAAGTAAATGATGAGTGTCCCAGTATGAATTTCTTTATGAGATAAGAACATAATACTCAGACTTTTTTTTTTTTTTTGAGAAGTTTTTGCTAGAGGGCACATGCACTTGCCAGAAAGAGAGACAGAAAGGGAGAAATCACCCCCTCCCCCAGGGGGGATTTCCACACCACAATCCCTTCTCCTCCATTCTCCTCTTTGGATCTTGGACACTCATGTACATGTGCCTGGTGTGAGTTCAAGCCACTGGGTTGGGGATTCGAACTGCGGTCGACTACGTGGGAGTCCAGCGACACAGCCATTATACCAACTTCTGGTCCCAGAATATTCAATTTTTAAGAGCATGTTGTTGGGCAATAACTCAAAGATTAAGAAAAGCAAATAATTATCAATATTAGTGGACATTTTCTTTAACTTTTTTCCCTTAATGAGAAGAAAAGCTGTAATTTATCATCAACTTGAAAATCTTAGGTTCAGAATTAAGGATTAAAAAGTACACAGGAAAACAAAAACTGATCCTCAATGTGTAAAGTGATGTGTTAATTGGCAGTGAAGCCAGAATCAGCTCTGATCCGGCCATCAGCTGAGAGCTCATCCAATTTCTGATTTGTAAATGGAGTAATAGCCCTTGCCTTCCTGCAGGTCTTTGGCTCTTGCAAGAATCAAAGGAAGG
This sequence comes from Tupaia belangeri chinensis, assembly GCF_000334495.1. NCBI lineage: Eukaryota > Metazoa > Chordata > Mammalia > Scandentia > Tupaiidae > Tupaia > Tupaia belangeri. The sequence goes on from NW_006204113.1 coordinate 5,796,226, forward strand.
GAGATTTATGAAGAGATTCTGTATATTGAATACCAAGTCCAAAATGAAGCAATGTAGAATCTAAAAGTCAAGTGATAACAGTTGTTGTCTGATTTACAATTGCAGAGGTTAAGGGTATATAGACTTTGGGAGAGAGGGTTGTTATCTGGAACAGAAGATACAGACTGTTGGCTGCTCCTGTGATAATCTGAAGAATGAGTCCCTTGGCTAGCAGTCTGGCAGATCATCTAGATGCTGCTAATGTATGGCTCTCTTTCCTCAGGCGTGACAGAGTCCATTCTTTGTTCCTGAACCACCTGGGATCAATTCAAACAGGAAAGAGGTGGAGCTGCCAATGTGAGCTCTATCTCCTTCCATCCTCATTTTTCAGCCATGCTGCACATACTGTCTCCCTTGACACTTAACTCTATTCTTTCCAACTAGGTCCTATCTCCTGGGAATAGCCAGGAGCAGATCAGAATAGACTTTTAGAAGAACCCATGCTGAGCTCCTGTAATCCTCTGCATACTTTTCAGGAGCAAGAAGCCTGCTAAAAGCTGCTTAAGGATGTGAAAAAAGCAAAACAAAACAAAACAAAAACAAAAAACAAGTCTTTATATATGGCAGATGACCAAAATACACTTTTATCTATCTGTTAGTGAGATAAGGGATAGAACTCTACAAAGTAGCATTAGGTTCAATTGTGAATTAGTACTTTAAACAGAGAAGACACAGTTATTCTTAAATTCCACATATGTTATGAAACTATATCTACATACCTATATATGTATGTATATTTGATATAGTAGAATAAACATGGCACTTAATGTTGTAAAATCTGAGTTCTCCTCTTGGTTTATCTACTAACTTGTTCTGTGACTGTGGATAAATCAAACTCTCTAGGCCCCTTTAAAAATGAAAAATTTTCCAGGATGATCACTAAGATCTCTTTTAGCCCTGAAGTTCTACGACTATTTATGAACAAGCTTAAAAATAATGAGAACAGTATATGTGTGTGTGTGTGCACGCTCACATACATCCACAGGCGATGGCCATGCTGCAATCCCTTCTCCTCTGTTCTCCTCTTGGGATCTTGGGCATGCACGCATACATGCCTGGTGTGAGTCTAAGCCACCAAGATTTGAACCGTGGTCAACTATGTGGGAGTCCAGCGACATAGCTATTATGCCAACTGCTGGTCCCAATACCTGATCTTTCTTTCAACTTTGCTGAGCTTTGATGGGTAATTATATTTATATATATATACATACATATGTGTATATATATATATATATATATATATATCTTTAATAACTGGGCCACTTTACAAACTATCAAGCTGTAGCATACCCATTACCTCACATAGTTACTTTTATGTGTGTCATAAAAATATTTATGATCTATTTTCTTAGCAAATTTCCAATATACAGAACATTATCATTAACTATTATTATTTTTGCTGCACATTAGATCTTTAGCACTCATATGTCATCCTTAGAAAGTGATTTTTTAAGGATGACATATGAATAGCCAAAAGGCATATGAAAAAATGCTCAACAACCTTCATTGTAAGGGAAATACAGATCAAAACAACAGTGAGATACTACCTTACCCTAGTCAGAATGACTAAGATTAAAAAAAAAGAAATGATAAGTGCTGGCAGGGATGTGGTGAAAGGGGAACTCTTTTACACTGCTGGTGAGAATGTAAATTGGTCCAGCCACTGTGGAGAACAATTTGGATATTCCTTAAAAATCTACAAATAGAACTACCATATGATCCAGCAATCCCACTCCTTGATATCTACCCAAAGGACAGAAGAATCCTTAATCAGAAAAGTGCTTGCACATCAATGTTTATTGAAGCACTATTCACAATTGATAAGACATGGAACCAACCCAATGTCCCTAGATGAATGGATTGAGAAACTGTGGCACATCTATGCTATTGAATACTATTCAGCCATAAAAATCACTAAGACCCTGGCTTTTGACAGAAAGTGGAAGAATATGGAAGATTTACTGCTGAGTGAAGCAAGCCAGTCTATGAAAGAGAAACATTGTATGTTCCCACTTAATATATACTGAGTGTCTGCACTCTACGACTGAAACTGATTGACCAAAGGATATAAAAACATAGCAAATGGATGTGAATATCAGATATAATGTGTGTGAAAGGGTAGAGTCTGAGAAAGGACATTTAGAAAAAAATATAAGGCAAAGCATTAATGAGACAAAGAAATGTAGTATTATCTGTTGAAGATATTTTATAGTTTTATCAACTGGACTAGGGAGAAATATTCACATGTTGGAATATTCACTTTGTAAGCTAAATAATGTGATTGAATATATAAAAGAAAATGCAATAAGAAATTTAAAAAGATCTTTCATACTTATTTATCTTATATTAATAATTTGCACTTTAAAAAATTTCCTTATTCCCTTCTCCACAGCCCCCCTTGTACTCATCATTTCAGTCTGTTTCTTCAAGTTTGACTTTTTTAGATTCTACACACAAGTAATATCATGTGATGTTTGTCTTTGTGTTGACACTCCTATGGAACAGCTTAAGGTAAAGGAATCAGTGGAAGATACTGAAAAATACAGGGCTAAAAGAATTAGAAAAACAGAAAGAAGAGAGTATTTTTAAAGAAGCAAAAGTTATTGCTAATTTTGAGAGAACAGTCTTAGAGAGAGATGGTGAGGGAAAATATTGCTTAAGTGGTGCTCTCTTAAGATTTCTAGATTTTGGTTGTCTATGGAATAAATTAGAGGTGCAAATATGAGGCAGAGAATGTAGTTTATTTTAATATGTTGTCAAGTAAATGAGCTCATGTAGCCTGTTAGAGCTGAGAATAAGAACACAATAATCCTCATTGGTATGGATCAAGGAAGTCCATGCATTTTTAGTTATAACACTATTTTGTACATTTTATCTTAAGGAAGTCTTTAAAGCAATTATATTACATGGAATACAGGTTTCATTGAAGATAGCTTAAACTATTATGATAATGTATAAAATTTCAAGGGATTAATGCTAAAATAGCTACTTAATAAATATCATAAAGGTTATACTTTTAGCTTATTGCTATGGAATTGAGCTTATATGATACCCAAACAACTATGAGTTAAGTGGAAAAACTTGTTTAATCAGTCTATCATTCTGTCTGCATGGTGCCAAACACTGATTTGACTGATTTTCTCACCAAATTGACTCAACCGAACATTTGCGGTTGCACCATTTAGAGGATACCCCAGGTGTTTAAAGAGGGCATTGCTTACCTAAATTGTACTACCTGACTAAACTTTACTCATCTACAAAGTCAGTAAGTGTGTAACTACAGACACACACACATGCACACACACACACACAGTGTTTCTGCAGTTCTTATCTTTTAGTTGTTCAGGTAATTTTTTTAAAAAAAAAATTTCATTTCTTTCTCAAGGTAACAACTTTGTGTATTCTGTTTTATTGCCTTGCTTAATTTAAGTCATAAGAAACTATGCCAAGTTACTATCTATGAAGTTCATCCTATTTAAAGTGGTAGAAAGTGAGGGGAAGGAAGAAAGGAATGCCAAGGACTTAGGTCATGAACAGGATAAAAAAATAAATGATGAGAGACAGGAAAGCTTGTGGGGGAAAATATTGCTTCTGGAAATCAGAAAGAAGCTAAGGATAACAGAAGTTCTTGCTGATGGATTCAGTTCTTATCCGGATATCTTTTTCAACTATCCAGTCAAGACATTTGGAGGAAGACTTATGGGGTCATAGCTAAAATTTTCAAATCAGGATTAGTTTATATCTCTGGATTTCTGACTCACAATTCTAAATGGAATATAAAGCTTTTATTTTTTTCCTCAGAAGAAGGAAGACAAGTTAATCTAGCGGAATGTTTTAAGTAGCTCCCAAGAAGAAACATGTTTATCCCTTCTATTTAAATAGAAGGTAGGGCTAAATTTAGCTCTTACAGACCTCTGAATTGTCCAATAAATGTCATTATGACTTCCTCAGAATAGTCTATGCTGAATAGAAAAGGCCAAAGAACACAATATGAATACCATTATTGTATAATAAATGGCTAATTCAATTTATGTCACTATTTTAAATTTTTTGCATGAAAGAGCCATAATAATTATTAAGCATCTGTTATTGCAAATAAGTTTGCAATAGAAAGTCACTCTCAAAATAGATTTTGAAATATATATGTGATGTTAATGCCTGACATGTTCCTGTCACAGGAAAATTCAGTTAGTGAAGAAAAGTAATGAAAGGAGACATACTCCTTGTTTATAGAAGTGTGAGCAGGTGCTAATGCACAAATGTGAACTAGTGACAGTACTTTTGACTATTTCTGAAATGACTCCAGATATGCACACCTTAAAAAGAGAGAAGTGTTTTTCAAAAGGATGTTAAAGAAAACATGGGACTCCATGAAGTCAAAAGCCAGATCATATTTAAGCCAGCGCACAAGGATTTTGCTCTCAATATGTTGACAAGCCATTGGATGATTACAGGTCAAGGTGTGGCATGAACTCATTTATATTTTAGAATTATTAGTGAGGTAAACATGTGGGTTATAGTCCAGGGGAGGGTCAGCGAATAGTAGATACAAAATGATAAGAATTTCTTTCAGTTCAGGTAAAAGCTGGCACTTGGGGTATATGAGTGATGGAAATGAGAAGTTTGAGATTGGGGATATAAAATGTAAAAATTAGAGGATTTTACAATAGCACTTATGTGCAATTACTCTTTTTTCTTTAGAGAGATTGTTTTTTATAGGGCATGTATGCTCACTAGAGAAATAGAGAAAGACAGAGAGACAGAAAGCAAGACATCACCCTCTAGGAGAGATGGCCACCATGCAATCCCTTCTTGGAGCATGCATCCACATGCGCCCAGCATGAGTTTTAAGCCACTGGATCTGGGACTCTAACTGCAGTCAATCATGTGGGAGTCTAGCGACAACTATTACACCATCTGGGCAATTTTTGATTACATGGATTGTACCTTTTCACCACTAAAAGAGTACATAGAAAAAAGTATAAGAGGGACTAAGTGATGGTGCAGTGATAATGCAACTGGATCCATATGGGAAAGGTCCAGGGTTCATGTCCTGGGTTCTGCCTGAGCACACTGGGCAAGTGTGCATGCCTGTGACTTAGGCAGTCTGAGACAGGATATTGTGGCCTGGGGACCCTTTTGAGAATGCCTTTCCCCCTTTCTCTCTGTGGCATCAAATAAATAAGTGAAAACTTACTTTATGGGAAAACTTTTCTTTTAAGTGAGAACACTATTTCTACAGGGCTAGTCTTCATTTTGATTTAAATTATGAAAATACGCATTATTCACAAATGACTGTGTGATTAATATTGGATCATTCTTGACATACCATCCCCTCACACTTGGAATTCCACTGTTTGCCTCTACTGCAGTGTGAGTTCCATAGATGCCTGTAGGGTCCAATGCCTGTGAGTTCTGTAGATTCCTCTAGGAAGACTATATGGATCAGGTGAGAGCTGAGCTGGTTCTTTAATGACTGGATCATAAAAGGGAGGATATACCAGATATTGAATATGGAAATCTCCCCAGACTCTCACACTAATAATACAGAGTAGAAAGAAAAGCAGTAAGCTGACATTTGAGAGAAGGAAGTCCAAGTCACTTTTCTCTGTATTTGAATGCTGTCTACATTTCTTTACTTTTTCACTAAACTCTCCAGAATAAGTATGTAAGAGAAAATATTTTGATAAGAATTCTAGCACATTTTCCAATCACTATGTGTTATTTCTCCTCTTTATGTAAGAGTTGTTTGGAAGGTGATGAACTCTGCTGAACAAGTCTCTCAAGCACTCCATTCAAGTTTAGCAGGTACATGTGAATAAAAAGGATTTATCACATCTAATTAACTTTACAGGGTCATTTAATAAGGCTACAGCTGCCTCTTTATGCAGCACCACTAAATGTATTCTCTTCTTCATTAGAGTCCAGATGGCAACAGAGGAAAGACCAGAAACCACGTGAAAATCCTGATGCTAATGTCCTAACGATCTTTAAACTACAAGGCAGTGGAAGTCATTTAGTTCGGTGACACTGATGAACATATTCTTCCTCACCAGTAAAAGGAGACATGGGTCACTGGGTATGAGTAAGAAGATGTCAGAATGGTGACCTAACATTGGGCTCCCTACTCCCGGAACATGTTCCCCAGACCCTGGTTATCTTTGGTTTTCCTACTTCTTGTATCACCCCTCCATTGTCTCCATTTGCTAAAATTTAACTTATTCCTCAAAGCTATATCAGTTAAGAATACAAACTATTTTACTTATCACAAAACAGTAACACAAAACCAACAAAAACTAGTAAAGAAAAATACGGACTTACATAATTAAAATACATGGGTAAATCCAGGAACAGAAGCTTAATTTCAAGCATGGCTGAATTAATCATTTAAACAATGTCATTAACAATAGTGATGTGTAGAAATACATCCATTCAAGAGAAAGGCACTAGTCTTATAGAAGAGGGAGACAGCTTCCCTGTTGGGTAAAAGATAGAGTTGGGCTGTTAATTTGAATGGCATATGGATTATGTTTTAACTCTGAACCAAAAACTATTGTCAAGAACATGGACTCTGTTGACTAGCCCAGATCTGCCAGGTGCTCAAGCATTGCCAGATGGAGTTAATAACACTGGGACACAAGGGTTGAGACTGAGGAAAATGGAGTCCTGCAAATGAAAATAAGATTATAATATTTTGTGGTAGCAGGTGTAATAACTAGTTGCTAAATAGAACAACCACCAGCAGCAAAAAGCCTACAAATGCCTTCTTAGGAGACCTCGTTTATATATATTTTTTTCCTTTAGAATTTTCTTCTGAGGTTCCAATTAGAAATGAAAACTTTTTGTGCAAACTCTGCAAGTGGTTTTGTTTTCTTGCTTGTGTTATAGTTACTTGTGCATGCCTCTTCTTTCTCTTTTTATAACTGTTGATGAAACAAACTGTGTTTTATTTATACCTGAATGAACCATGAAATATATCATAGCATGCTGCATATTAAAAGTGTGCCATTAAGAAGGGCTGTTAAAAAATGAGTGGTCTCATGTTTCCAGATGAAAACATTTGGATTTGAAGAATAGGTTAATATCATTTTTAGAAAAATAAAATAAGTGAAATGATTAGGAAATTATGAAAGGAAATCATAAATAGTCTTATGGGTTTTATCATACTACTAACAGATTATTTACTCTTATTTATTTTCGTGGACTCTTATTTGTTCACATTTATTTTATTTTCATAAAAATATTAACCAATATTTGTCAAGGTCTTTTTTATGTATATGACGAAAACAGGCAATTTTACTAAGTTCAATTTTTCATGATAAACCTAGTGTGTTATATTTACTTTGTAGATTATGAATTTGAAGTTTAAAGAGGCTAAAAGACTGGACTCTCACATGGCTGGCCACAGTTTGAGTCCCAGACTAGAAACCTGAAGATGGTACTGGGCACATGAGCATATGGGCCCAGGGTCCTGAGAAGAGGGTAGAAGAGAGTGGATTGCAGCATGGCCATCCCCTAGGAGGGTGATTTCTTGATTTTACTTTCTTTGTCTCTCTCTGGTGACTGGACATGCCCTATGGCAAAAACCTAAAAACAAACAAACAAACAAACAAAATGAAAGATAGGAGATGAATACCAAACTTGAAATGTGAATTACTGCTTTCTTCGGCTATAAATGAAGATTTTCTGCTGAGACTTCTCCCTCCAGATTCATTTCTAGTGGGTAGGGCTACCTCTGTCTCCTTCTCTCCATTTCTCTCTGACTCTCTCTGTCTTTTAATTTTATTTTTAAGATAAGGTATTCTCTGGGCCCTCAAGCCTCTCCTCTTTTTGTGTTAATTTATGTCCTTACCCATTCTATTTAGGAAAGGCACAAACTCAGCTGCATCCTGAGATGGATACTGACTTTAGCTGTGAAATAATGGTTTTTGTGCATGCATGCCACACAGTTTTCATTTTTTGCTTTTTAAAATTAAAATCTAAGTTTTTTATTATCTTTTTTCTTTCACCTTTTTAAAATTTTTTCTTCTTTACTATTCTCTAATTCTTTTTCTTTTTCTTAAATCTTTATTCATTGACTGCTCAGCTTCTATACACTAAGAGTCTATACAGGTCAAAGTGAACAGGATCCACACATCTGAATATGATTAGGGTTAAAATATTCCTCTATTCCAACTGAATCTGATGCACTAAGAGTGAAAATGGAACAGAGGAGAGATTGTAGATCACTTCCTCCTGCAGGCCTCTGAATGCTCAGATTGAACGTCAAGAATTAGGAAGAAATGTATTGTCCATCAGATGACTAGAAATCATCACAGATTCACAAGAAATGTGGGAAAGCAAGAAAATACCTCTCCTCCAAGGGAAAAGAATAACTCTTCTTCATCCTCAGACAGTACAATGAAACCCATGGAAATTTCATATAATTTAGAACATTTGTAATTACAAAGCTAACAGAGATGGAAAAGAGCGACAATGAACTGCCCAAGAGGCAGGAGAAAAGAGCTGATGAGTTTCAGGAGGTGAGGAAAGTCTTGCAAGATCTAAAAGAGAAAATTCACATTTTAAAAAGAATCAAATGGATCTGTTAGATATAAAAGCTATAATACAGGAAGTCAAAATCTCCCTTGAAAGTATTAAAAGGAGACTAAATCATACCGAAAATTAAATCTCAGATGTAGAAGACAGAATTGCTGGCCTAGAAAAATCCACCATGAAGACTGACAAAATTGCCTCCCAAAATGAGAATAATATATGAGAAATACTAGATACCATCAAATGTCCAAACCTCTGGATAACTGGTATCCCAGAAGGCAAAGATACTCATAAAGGCATTGATAATCTATTCCATGAAATCCTGGAAGAAAATGTTTCAAACTTAGAGAGGCATTCAAAAATCCAGTTCCAAGAAATACAAAGGACCCCAAACAGAATCAACCCAAGAAGATCTTCTCCAACACACATTATAGTCAGATTGACTAAAACCACAAACAAAGACAGGATACTAAGATTGGCAGGAGAGAAATGACAAGTTACCTACAAAGGATATCCCATCAGGCTAACAGTGAACTTCTCATTGGAAACAATGCAAGCAAGGAAAGAATGGGAAAATACATTCAAAATGTTAAGGGAAAAGTAATTTCAACCAAGAATACTGACCTGGCATGATTATCTTTCTATCTATCTATCTATCTATCTATCTATCTATCTATCTATCTATCTATCTATCTATCTATCTATCTATCTATCTATCTATCTATCTATCTATCTATCTATCTATCATCTATCTATGGAGAGGTTTTTGCTATAGCGTGCGTGCGCTCACCAGAAAGACAGAGAAACAGAGAGAAAGAAAGTGAGAAATCACCCCCAGGGGTGATGGCCATGCCGCAATCCCTGCTCCTCCATTCTCCTCTCGGGATCTTGGGCACACACGCACATGCCCCCAGCGTGAGTGTAAGCCACAGGATTCTGGACTTGAACCACAGTCAACTACATGAGAGTCCAGCAACATAGCCATTACACCAACTGCTGGTCCCTTTTTTATTTTATATTTTGTTTTATTTTATTTGAAGAGAAAGATTATCTTTCTAATGGGAAGAAAAGACATTCTCAGATAATGAAAACCTGAAAGAATTTATCAACCCCAGACCAGATCTCCAAGGAGTTCTAAAGGGAGTGCTATATCAGGAAAATTAAATACAGACACATAAAAATAAGAGATCAAAAACTAAGAAAATGGCCAACTTAATTGTAAGGACAAGTCTGAAGTCGAATATCATACCCTAGAATTGATTTGGGAAGATCAGATCACAACACAACACTGAACTGGTGACACAGAATTTTATGACTTTTCACTAAAACATTGCTTATTTTCTTCTAGATTTTGCTTTCCCATTTCAAGGATTTTTGTCCTGTTTTGAACTGCTGATAGGTTCAAGTACCTACTATTTTTTAACAGTCTAACCTGTTTCCTGGCTTCAAGTTTTATGCAAAGTTCCTTAGCATTTTTTTGATTTATTAAAGCTAAAACTGCTTTTCTTGGAATTAAAAAATATAGTAAAAAATACATAATTAATTACTATAGTAAGCTATATAACATCAGCTAGGTGATACCTTATAGTATATTCATTCTACTCAGAGTTTCATGCCTAAAGTCAGACATGTATTCACAGA
>NW_006204113.1:5806554-5826225 GCF_000334495.1 Tupaia belangeri chinensis
ACACACACACACACACACACACACACACACACATATATATATATATATAAAACTAGAAATGGAAAATTATTGATAAAAACGTGTATGATTAAGCCACTTGCAGTATATTCTGAAATGACATTTTGTATGCTGTGACAATGCTCAACGAAAGAATGTAAATTAATTAATTAATTAAAAATTAAAAAAAATTAAAATAAAAAATAGTTTAACTGTAGAGCCAAGTATAGATACAGACTAGAGTTGAATTCAAATCTGTCAGATTGAAAAACAGGAAATTTTTCATCATACCATGAATGTCTTCCTTCTCTCTTCCCTTCTTTCTTTTGTGTTATTATCTGTGAAAAATAAGTTGTGCAGCATTTGACATTTAGAGAGCCAGAATGGCACTGAAATTCCCAACTTGGCTTTGGGGATGGGTGGGTAGGCTCAATCATTTCTGCAACTGTGATCTTGAACAAAACACTTTAGTTTCTTTTTCCTTTAATTTGCTAATAATGATTAGTACTTACTTTGTAGGGTTGCTATGAGAATAAAATGCAATACTTTATAAAACAATGAACTCTGGCACATGGTAAATGTACAACAAAATAGTTTCTCTCATTGATTACTATTTATCTTAGAAAGTAAGCTTTATCTCCTAGACCTCAATTTTTAGATTGTTTTAAAAGTTGGGTTCTGTTTCCAAAACTAGAAAGTTGATTTTTTTTTCTCAAATTATGAAGACACATGCATATATAGCATTAAATGTTTATAACTAAAATATAATAGAACTCTGTGGCAGCAGACTCTCAAAGTAATCATGAGCCCATAAAAATATACTTGACAAACTCATAGAATCAGTTTCTAATAAGGTCAAGCCGATCGTATACCCAAGAGAATATGTCCAAAATCCTATTGCAAAAAATAAATATGCAAAATGAAAATTATTCAATGAAACTCTTGAAAATATTTTTGTTTGAATTATTTTTTTCTCATTTTTTTTCTCACCTGGAAAATGTGAGAAAGATCAGAAGCATAAGATTTAAACTGGTCATTATTATTTTTAATACTACCTCCACCCTATGAAAGATGCTTTTACCTTTAGCTGGTTGAGATCATTGGCTTAGCAGTTAAAGGATGGGATAGTGAATTCTGAGTTCTGGGTGGCAGAAGAACCTGCCATTTGAAATGACCAATAGGTTACACAACAGAAAGGAAGATAGGGGATGGATCATCTTTAACACCTGCAGAGTTAATGGTAGTTTCTTCTTTCTGCAACCTGCTGTAACATCACCCTCTCTCTACAATGTCCTGTGGTTGCTAAGCAACCTCTCATAGAAGTAGTGGAGTGAGAAAGATCTGTCAAATTCATTATTTTTGCCTTAAAGAAGCAGTGGCTATGATGAAAGTAAAAGTACTATACTTTATCTCTGTTTATAGTAGCATAAACAGAAAAAGAAATTTTCTCTTTCTTTCAGCCCTACCCCTTCTCACTTCTTGCTTTTAGATAGAAAGTCCTTGAGTTCCAAAAAGGAATATAGTTTAAAATTATGTCCAATACATAGAAGAAACAAAAGAAAAAATAAATAAAAAGACCAAGCTGAATGATTACATTTTTTTCTTCAATTTAATTTCTAGTTACTCTGTAAGTAAATTACAAAATCTCACACAAACTCAAAATTCCACAAAAGGAGAGCAGGAGGGATATTAATGGGACCCCTGTCCAAAGGTATATTTGCCTCAACAAGAGAAGAAATCAGCTTTTGCTACTTATGCATTACCTGTTTCTGGGAAGATATGGGTGTGAAATATGAATCTAAGACAAAATTAGTTAGGCAATAATGGAAAGATAGTAAAGACTGAGGTGGCTATTACATGCAAAGCCTCTTTTCTGCATGTAACTTTCTTCTAAATAGTACAGTGGGAAGGGAATTTCTTATTTTGTTTGATTTCTTCCACTGAAATTAATTTATTTGGAGGCTAGACTGGTCTATATTTCTTTCTTCTATGGAAATTCAAAGACTCTCTTTAAAATAAAGGTCAGGTCTTGTCCCATGGAATAAATAATAACACAAGATAAAATAGTAGTAGCGTTCATTTTAGAACCATGCACATGTGAAGTTATGACTTAATTGCAATTTACAAGTTGTGTGATCTTGGATAAATAATTTAAATCTTGCTCATTCTTGCTTTTCTGAACTACAAAATAAGTACACTAAAAATACTGTCCTGTGGAGTTGTGCAGAATCCATGTAAAGTGCTTAATTATATAATACACCTGCCAAATAAGTAAGTTATATTCTCAGTCTTATTTTTATTTTCCTACTGATTTTTTTGCATCATTTTAATGTTTTACTATATGCATTACTTTTGTAACAATGCTAAGTATACTGATAGAACAGTAAAATCGAAAATAAGCATCTTTGTAGCCAGAAGGTGGCCTGGAGGTTAAGATGCTGGACTTCACATGGCCTATTGCTGTTTAAGTCCCAGACCCAGGGGCTTGAAAATCACATAGAGAGTGTGTGTATGGGTTCCCAAAATCCCAAAAGGAGAATGAAGGAGAAGGGACTGCAACATGGCCATCCCCCATGGGAGGTGATTTCTCACATTCCCTCTCTTTGTCCCTCTGCAGTGAATGCACAAACCCTATGACAAAAACCTAATAATAATTACAATAATAATAAAAAGTAAACATCCTCATTCACACTCTAGCTCTATTCCAATTATAACACCACGGGATGGAATTTTTTACTTTTCTACGTAGCTCTCAAAGTTAATAATAGCAAATGTAATTTTTGATTTCATTGAATGTTAGAGTTTCTAGCTGAGAGAGTCCTAAGAATTTGCTGGAAGTACATCCAGCTGTGATTGAGGATGATGAAGCATTGTTTCTTCCTGCCATTCTATCTCTAGCTCTCAGGTAGAACCAGCATGTATGTCAGTGAACAGAATTACACTTAAACAATAATGCCAAGGAAAAAATTTTTTCTCACAAATCAATCTGAAAAGATTTCTGAAATGAGATGAAGAATTCCTAGTCTTTTATTGTGGAGGAGAGGTTTTTGCTATAGGGCATGTGTGCTCGCCAGACAGAGACAGGGAGACAGAAAGCAAGAAATCATCCCCTGGGGGGATGGCCACGTTGCAATCCCTTCCTTTCCATTCTCCTCTCGGGATCTTGGGCACGCACGCACATGCACCCAGCGTGAGTTTAAGCCACCTGGTCTGGGACTGGAATCGTGGTCGACTACGTGGGAGTCCAGCGACATAGCCATTACACTAACTGCTGGTCCCAAGAATTCCTAGTCATTAGAAACTTACTGGATTTTCAATATTACTGGGTCAGAGGTTTTTTTAATGCCTGCACTAGTACAAATAAAAATTAAATACTTTACTTCCATTTGCATGGTTTCATAACATCATCATCTCAGTGTTCTTTAAACTTTCATTTGCTCAGCAGCTGTATGTCAATCATCGGCATGCTTAAGAAAGGCAACTGTATGGCAATTTATTGATAACTTTGAGAATGAAAGATTGTGGAAATAAAGTAAAATTTTTACATATTTTCACAAATTTTACAGATTACATTTTAATATATGGTATAACTAATTTTTTAAAAAGAAGATACCTAAATTAGAAAACTGGGATACTGTAATGTATATATATTGTTTTCATCCAAGGTTGCTAGCTCAAAACTCCCATAGTTTTTGTTATTTATATGACAAAGTATATCTTAAGTAACCAAAACAATAAACATATCTTTTTAAAGTATCAACTTCTAGATAGTGAAGTATTTGGAATATGGATTCCCAAAGAAGGCTTATAATTTCTGTGCCCCTTCATAAGGTTTTGCCCTATGCATCTCTTTTTCTATATTTTTTTGTAATACCCTTTACAATATATCTATTTGAGTTTATAAACTTATATGTTTCTCTGAGTTCTTTGAATTTTCTAGCAAATTAATATATATTAATATATATTATATATTTTTTTCAAGAGTGGGTTGTTATAAAAGTAAGATGGCTACCTACAGATTACTCTCTGTCAGGTGTTTGCTTTTATTCATGCTTCTGTCAGTCATGTATGACATAGGACTAGATGCTACCCCTATGCTTTTTGACTTTCTAGCTTCAAGAATTTTATGTCAAATAAACCTCTATTTTTAAAAATGTTTATTTTTTACAAACCACTCATTCTTGTGTATTCCTGGTTAGCAACATGATAATGGACTATAATGGGAAGTTGGTACCAATTATAAAGTGTTTCTATACAGACATGAAAATGTGAAATGAGTTTTAGAAGTAGGTAGTAGGTAGAACTTAGAAGAACTTGGAGGAGATGATTTAAGAAGTCTTAGTTTCTTGTGGAGTTTTAGAAGAACAATCTTTAAATTAACTGAAACTTTTCAGATATTTTATAAGCAGCATTGACTGCAATGCTAACAGAAATATACACAGTAAAGGCCATTACAAAGAGGTCTCAGATAGAAATGAGGAATTTTTTTATAATTGCAGGAATGGTCATTCTTATCAGGAAGTATTGTGTCTATGTCCTAAGATATTGAGGAAGGCTGAACTTAGGAATGGTGACCTAGGTTCTTTAGCAGAAGAAAATTTTAAAGAACAAAGTACTCAGGCTGCCACGTTGCTACTTTTAACTATGTTCAGTGAAGTTTAGAAACTAAGAGAAACAGAAAAAGTATATTTGGAAAGTTCACAGCCTGGCCATCTGGTAGAGAATAAAACTAAAATGTAGTACAGTGACCAGTTAATAATGAGATTACTATCAACTGAAGAAAGAAAATTGCTGAGCCAGCCAGTGGTGGATAAGGCATCTAAATTCCATATGGTTAACTGTGTAAGCTCAAGTCCCAGACCAGGAGAATTGAAAAGCACACTTAGTGATTGTGCTTGCATGCCCAAAATACCATAAGGAGAAAGGGAGAGAGAATTGCAGCATGGTCATTTCCTCATAGAGTACTTCTCTCTTTATCTCTCTCTCTCTCTTCCTCTCTGATAAATGCATGCATCCTATATAAAATATTTAAAAAAAAAAAGAAAAGAAAAACAAACAAACAAACAAGAAAGAGAGTAACGTGCTAATCAACAAGACAGTGGGATGAAGGCCCTGAGGGCACCACAGACATCTTCAAGGCTATCCCTTTTATCACAGGCCCAAAGTCCTGGAAACACAAAATAATGTCTAAGGAAAAGCCCCAGGTGTACTTGCAGACCTCCCAAGCCTGGACCTCCACACATTGCAGCATTGCAGCTAGCCACTCTGATTGTTCTAGCCATAGCTCAGTCTGGCCAGGTGTGTCTTGAACTACGGACCTGGCTATGACAGTGTAAGCAGTAACATTACACATGGTGCTAGTTTTGTAGGTGTGCAGAATGTGAGAATTGTGAGACATGCAGATATCTCTACCTAGAATGTAAAGCGTGTTTTCTTTCTTTGTTTGTTTGTATTTGTTTTTTGTTTTATGTTTTGGGTAGGTTTTTTTTTTGTTTTTTTGCTATAGGGCGTGTGCGCTCGCCATAAAGACAGAGAGAGACAGAGAGACAGAAAGCGAGAAATCCCCCCCCAGGAGGAACGGACACGCCACAATCCCTTCTCCTCCATTCTCCTCTCAGGATCTTGGGCACGCATGTACATGCGCCCGATGTGAGTTTTAAGCCACCAGGTCCAGGACGTGAACCGCGGTCGACTATGTGGGAGTCCAGCAACATAGTCATTATGCCAACTGCTGGTTCCTAAAGCATGTTTTGAAAAACCTATGAGCTCAGACAGAATCCTGCTATTAAAGAAGAAGACAGAAAGCGAGAAATCACCCCCCAGGAGGAACGGACACGCCACAATCCCTTCTCCTCCATTCTCCTCTCAGGATCTTGGGCACGCATGTACATGCGCCCGATGTGAGTTTTAAGCCACCAGGTCCAGGACGTGAACCGCGGTCGACTATGTGGGAGTCCAGCAACATAGTCATTATGCCAACTGCTGGTTCCTAAAGCATGTTTTGAAAAACCTATGAGCTCAGACAGAATCCTGCTATTAAAGAAGAGCTTCAAAATAGAATTTCCACCAGGGAAATGTCTACTAAAGTTGTAGTGGCAGAACTGCCCTTGAGATCTCAGAACTGTAGAACTACCAGCAATGTACAACAGAGTACATCAGGGATGATATAGTAACAAAGCTCCATGAGCCACATGGGCTGTGATCAGCAAAGTCATAAAGGCAGGGCTACTCAGGACCTTTGGGACCTAAATCCTACTCAAGAACGTGGGACTTGGAGTTAAAGAAGACTGCTTTCGAACATTAAGAGTTAATGTCTGCCCTTCGGAGTTTCACGCTTGCTTGGAACCTGTAACTGTTTCTTCCTGTGGAATGGAAATGTTTACCCTATACATATTCCACCATTGTATTTTGAAAGCAAGGAAATTGTTTTAATTTCATAGGCTCACAGCAGAAAAGAATTTGCCTTGAATTTCAGATGAGACTTTGAACTTAGACTTTTGGGTTGATGCTGGAACAAATTAGGGATTGGGGGATGATTGGAATGATATTATTGTATTTTACACATGAGAAAACATAAACCTTGGAGGTGAGGAGCAGAATGCTATGGTTTGTATGTACCTTATTTCCAAAAGATTTGTGTGTGGGAACGTTGGTCTTCAAGATAGTGGTGTTGAGAGTTGATGAGATATTTAGAAGAGGGAGCCTAGTGGGTGGTGTTTGAACCAGAGGGTATTACCCTCATGAATAAATTAATGCCATCTTTCAGGAAAGAATGAGTTTTTCTCTCAAGGGAATGTGCTAGTTCCCTTAAGAGGAGGTTGTTATAAAAGTAATCTGGCTGCCTGCAGGTGACTTTCCTTCTCTTTGCATATGCTTGCTTACCTTCCTGCCCTGTCAGATGTGTTGTGATGTATGACTAGAGGACAGCCAGATGCTAGCCCCATGCTCTAGGAATTTCCAGATGCAAAAAAGTGAGTCAAATAAAACTTTTATTCTTCTTTTTTGTCTTATAGAGCATGTGCACTTGCCAAACAGACAAGAGAGAGAAAGAGAGAGAGAGAGAGAGGAGAAAACCCATCCCAGTAGGGGAGGGCTGGCCAGTCTGTGGTTCCTTCTTCACCATTGTCTTGGGAGTGGGATTTATAGGCATACACAAAATGTGACTGGTGTGTTTTACAAGCTGTTGGGCCCAGGACTTAAACTGGGTAGTTGGCTATGTGAGATCCAGCCACCTTAACCAGCACACCCTGGGGTTGGTCCAAAACTCTTTTCTTTATACCTCAGGCTCAGGTATTTCTATTTATCAACCTGATAATGGGCTGAAGTAGATAGAGGCCAAGAAGAATATGAAAAGCAAGGCTTTGACATATTTCTCCACTCATTCTATTAGCATCAGATCACACTCTTTTTTTCCAGTCACTTTTCTAGATGGGTTTCCCATGTGTCAATCATGCATATGCAATAAAATCTACATAAAAACTTGGGAACCAGCAGTTAGCATAATGGCTATGTCGCTAGACTCCCACGTATTCGACTGCGGTTCGCATCCAGGACCCGGTGGTTTAAACGCCAGGCGCATGTGTGTACGTGCCAAGGATCCCAAGAGGAGAATGGAGGAGAAGGGATTGTGGCGTGACCACCCCCTCTGGGGGATGATTTCTCGCTTTCTGTCTCTATGTCTCTCTCTGTCTGTCTGGCGAGCGCACACGCCCTATAGCGAAAACCTCTCCAAAGGACAAAGTTTGGTGAGCTTCTGGACAGATGAATATGTAGAACCTTGCAGCATGGTACACAAAAACTCATCTACTTGCTAGAAAGGTGGCATTCCTCAACTTTATGGGGACAAAAGCTCTTGTGCTCGAGAGCCTTCCAGATCTTGCTTTATATATCTCTTCATTTTGTTGTTTATTTGAATATTTTAAAATGTCCTTAAACATAACTATTTCCCTGAGTGCTATAAATTGCTTTAATAAATTAATCAAGTCTAAATAGAGTGAGAGAATCCTAACTTATAGATAGCTGGTTAGAACTTTGGGAGGTACAGACGTGCAACTGATGTCTGAAGTGGGGATAGTCTTATTAGACTGAAATCTCAACCTATAAACCCTGAAGCTATCTCTAAGTAGATACCATCAGGACTGAATTCTATTAGAGGAGAACAACTTGTATCTGCTGCAGAACTGATTACTTGGTTGTTGATGGGAAGAAATCCCACACCTTTTGGGATTACAGAAGTGATCTGTATTATGAATGTACAGTAAGAGAAAATAAGTCCCCCCTTTTATATAGAAACTGAATAGGGATTTGGATGATTCAATTACCCAGAGACTGTATCAGTGACCTTAATCATGCCTTTCTATTTCTAGTCCATCACCTAATGAATATAACCAGTGAAATATCATTCTGTGTGACTTTAAAGAAAACTGTGATAAATAAGAACATTTTTAACTCTTTGGGAGAAAGATAAGGAAGAGGGTTCTTTCTATTGTTAAAATTTTATTTATTTATTTATTCCATGAGTGAGAAAGACAGAGACACACAGCACTTCCAACAGAGTGTTGACACAGTGATACACTCCCACTTCACCCAGCCCAGATCATAAACACTCTTACATATTCCAAGAGCTTTCCAGATGCAAACCCAGAATGTTCCCATGTGGGTCAGCCATACAGAGCATCACATTTTACCATGTGCTACTTTTTCTGAGGTTTTGCCATTGCTCTAACTGATTTTGGAATGAAGATTATTTCTCTGATTTCTCTATTCATGTGGCAATATTTTATAGTGGATAACACAAAACACTTTGAATTTGTCAAATCCAGATTAGATCTAAATTCTGGCATGCACTTACTTAATCACCTTGCATCTTCTTTTTCTTTGTAAATGAAGAGTAATAATAGAGTTGTAATGACTACATGCCTACCACAGTGACTGGAATATACAAAATCTATTATAGCCATTGTCATCATCTCCATAAATATTATCCATTCCTCTGTTAAATCTATACACTTGGGTCTGTGTAAATGCTTTAGAAATGAATAAGTATTCTAAAAATGTTCCTATGCCAAATATGTTTCTCTCTGTAAGTTATCTTATGCTAGTTTTTTAAAAATTTTATTATTTTATTTTATTTTATTTTATTTTATTTTGAATTTGACCAGAGACAGACAAAGAGAGAGAAGGAAAGTGAGAAAGCAAGCTGGCTCAGTCCTTGTGATTGCCATTAATTCTGACTGTGATTTTCCAGTTCAGGTATCAACATGGCAAAGAAGATTTTTTTTTTCCATTTTTTTTCTTTATTTTTAATTTCATTTTCTTTTATACAGTCAGTCACATTATTTGGCTTACTAAGTGAACATTTTAACATGTGAACATTTCTCCCTAGTCCAGTTGACTAAACTATAATATATCTTTAGCAGAAATTGGCACCTTTCTTTGTCCTATTACTGCTTTTCCTCCCCATTTTTCTTCTAATTGTTCTTCCTCAAACCCTACTCTTTCACACACACTATATCTGTATTCACCTCCATTTGCTATGTTTTTATATCCTTTGGTCAATCAGTTTCAGTCATAGAGTGCAGACACACTCAGTATATATTAAGTGGGGACATACAATGTTTCTCTTTCATAGCCTGACTTGCTTCACTCAGCAGTAAATCTTCCATATTCATCCACTTTCTGTCAAAAGCCAAGTTTTTTTTTTATGACTGGATAATATTCCACAGAGAGACTGTCCTTTCCCTGGCAGCAGGCACAAGGTTCATCAACAGGCCTCTGTCCAACAAGCGATATTGAGGCAGGGTCGCCTCTGACCCCTCGCCTCACTTCCAGACGCCCCAGCCCAAGACCCAGCCTCCTAGGTAGGTAGCTAGCATTTTTTTGTTGTTGTTGTTTTTTCTCTTTGAGCCACTCCATTCTCTTGTTAATTCCTAGCTCTGCCTCTTTCCACAGACTGTCCTTTCCCTGGCAGCAGGCACAAGGTTCACCTACATGCCTTTTTCTTTATTTTTCTCTGTTGTCTTTTATTTTGTCTCATATTATCTTCTCCTGTTTATTTTCCACCCTTCCAGAGG
Organism: Tupaia belangeri chinensis; assembly: GCF_000334495.1. Classification (NCBI taxonomy): domain Eukaryota; kingdom Metazoa; phylum Chordata; class Mammalia; order Scandentia; family Tupaiidae; genus Tupaia; species Tupaia belangeri. Next base: position 5,816,625 of record NW_006204113.1, read on the forward strand.
GACTAGACAGGTCTATAATCAGATATCTGTAATCCCCCAGTAAGGTAAGTTTCTCTGGGATCCTCCCTTGTACTGATCCACCTGTGAGAAAGGAGATACTGCTTTTTAGACACCTCAGTAGAGTTCCCCTCTTGAGAGCACATTGGTGAAAACAACAGAAGAGAGAGTTCAGCAAACATAAATTCCCAGCCAAAAGGAAACACACTTACTTGTAGTGGGAGAAACGTTCCCCTAAGAGGTTTTCAAAAGGGAATACATCTTCCAATGACTAGAAGTAGAAGAAGAATAAACAAGGAAATATGTCTCCACCAAAGGAAAACAGTAACTCCCCTCCATCTCTCATAAATATGGAGGACATTACCAAAATGACAGACAAAGAATTTCGAACATTCATGGTGACCAAATTTTGTGAGTTGGAACAGAAAAGAGACAATGAACTACAGGAAATTAGGAAGTTCCTTCTATGATATGAAAGAAGAAATGGACACTCTAAGAAAGAATCAGGTGAACTATCAGAGATAAAGTCTGTAATATAGGAAATCAAAAACTCTCTTGAAAGTATTAAGAGCTGATTAAACCATGCTGAAGATCGAATCTCCAATGTAGAAGATAAAACCTCTGACCTAGAAAAAACGACCAAAAAGATCGAAAAAATAACAAAAAAAAAGGATAATATACGAGAAATACTGGATTCCATTAGATGCCCAAACATCAGAATAATTGGCATCCCAGAAGGTGAAGAAACTAATAAGGGCATGGAAAATCTATTCCATGAAATCCTGGAAGAAAATTTCCCAAGTCTAAAGAGGCACTCAACCGTCTAGACTCAAGAAATACAAAGGACCCCAAATAGAATCAACCCCAGAAGATCTTCCCTAAGGCACATCTTAGCCAGGCTGTCTAAGACCCAGATAAAGACATGATACTAAAACTGGCAAGAGAGAAATGAGAAGTAACTTACAAAGGCCATCCCATCAGGCTAACACAGGACCTTTCAACGGAAACAATGCAAGCAAGGAAAGAATGGGAAAATGTATTGAAAGTGTTAAGAGAGAAACAATTTCAACCAAGACTGTTATATCCTGCAAGATTATCCTTCATCTGGGAAAAAAAGATTAAAATCTCAGACAAACAAAACCTGAAAGAATTTGCCAACACCAGACCAGCTCTTCAAGAAACCCTGAAGAAAGTACTGTTCCAGGAAAACTAAAGAATCAACAGCCAGAAACAAAGAAATAACAGGCAACTAAGACAATGGCTAACTTAAATGTGTCAGTATAGATCCTGTAACATGGGTAATAATATTGAATGTTAATGAAATAAATTCTCTAATCAAGAGACACAGACTGGCTGAATGGGTAAAACAACAGAAACCCACTCTCTGTTGCCTACAGGAAACCCATCTCATGGAGAAAGACATACATAGACTGAAAGTGAAGGGTTGGAAAAAGGTTTCCCATGCAATTGGGAACCAAAAAAGAGCTGGAGTTGCAATACTAATTTCTGATAAAATAGGCTTTAAAACAAAAACCATTTGAAGAGACAAAGAAGGGAACTATATTGTAGTAAAGGGCTCTATAGATCAAGAAGATATAACGCTTATAAAGATCTATGAACTTAACACAGGAACACCCAAATATGTGAAGTAAAGACTGTTAGACCTAAAATGGTAGATAGACTGCAACATACTAATTGTTGGAGATCTCTACACTGCATTATCCCCTCTGTACAGACCATCTAGGCAAAAAATAGGTAAAGAGATAAAGGGTCTAAACAATACCATAAATCAAATGGACTTAACAGACGTCTATAGAACTTTCCATCCAAAAACCACGAGATACAGTTTTTTCTCACCCCGACATGGAACCTTTTCAAAGATTGACCACATCATAGGACACAAAGCAAGCCTCTACAGATTCAGAGGCATAGAAACTAAATGCAGCATCTTCTCCAACCACGATGGAATTAAACTTGATATTAATTTCAAGAGAAATCCTCAAAAATACCCAAATACATGAAAACTAAATAACCTACTCCTGAATAACTCCACTACTACCAAAGAAATAAAGCCTGAAATCAAACGATTCATTGAAGCCAATTACAATGAGGACACGAGTTTCCATAATCTTTGGGACCAGCAGTTAGCATAATGGCTATGTCACTGGACTCCCACGTAGTCGACCATGGTTCGAGTTCTGGACCCGGTGGCTTAAAACTCACGCCGGGCGCTTGTGCATGCATACCCAAGATCCCGAGAGGAGAATAGAGAAGAAGGGATTGTGGCATGACCATCGCCCCTGGGAGGTGATTTCTCGCTTTCTATCTCTCTGTCTCTCTCTCTGTCTGGTGAGCGCATGCACCCTATAGCAAAAACCTCTCCAAAAAAAAAAAAAAGACCTCTCAAAAAAAAAAAAAAAAGAGGGATGTTCATCTTACATCACACCTTAGAGAACTGGAAAAGCAACAGCAAAAAAATCCAAAAAACTCCAGGAGAAAGGAAATAATAAAGATCTGAGCAGAAATAAATGAAATAGAAAATAAACGTACTATACAGAAAATAAATGAAATTAAAAGCTGGTTCTTTGAAAGGATAAACAAAATTGATACACCAATAGCAATACTTATTAAGAAGAGAGAAAGCAACCAGGTGAATCAAATCTGCTGGTAATATAACAACAGACATTGTAGAAATTCAAAACATCATCAGAGGATACTTTAAACACCTATATGCTAAGAAACAAGACAATCTGTTTGAATGGACAAATTCTTGGATAAATATAATCTACCAAAAAATGAGCCAGGAGGATATAGAAAGTCTGAATAAGCCCATAACAAGCCAAAAGATTGAATCAGTAATAAATAACCTCCCAACAAAGAAAAGCCCTGGCCCAGATGGATTCACCTTTGAATTTTACAAAACATTCAAAGAAGAGTTAACCCCATTCTGCTCAAGTTATTTCTAAAGATCCAAAAGAGTGAATCTCTCCCTAATTCATTCTATGAGGCCTCTATCACCCTTATCCTTAAAACTGATAAGGACAGGAGGGACCAGCAGTTAGCGTAATGGCTATGTCGCTGGACTCCTATGTAGTCGACTGCGGTTCGTGTACTGGACTCCGTGGCTTAAAACTCATGCCGGGCTTGTGTGCGTGAGTGCCCAAGATCCCAAGAGGGTAATGGAGGAGAAGGGATTGCGGAATGGCCATCCCCCCTGAGGGGTGATTTCTTGCTTTCTGTCTCTCTGTCTGGTGAGCGCATGCGCCCTATAGCAAAAAAAACCTGTTCAAAAAAAATTAAAATTAAAAAATCTGGTAAGGACAGGATAAGGGAGGAAAACTATAGACCAATATCTCTGATGAATATATATGCTAAATATACATGCATAGGTTACACTCAAAACACTGGTTTCTTATTTATTTGAAAGAAAAGTGACCCTAACTTACCAAAATGTCTACCCTACAAATGGTTTTCTACTCTGCTCTACATAATCACCGACTGATGCTCTGTGTTCTATCAATTTACATGTCCTAGAAACGATTCTCAGTTCATCATCGGCCACCTCTTTTCTAAGATTTAGTGAATTCGGAGAAGCCCTCCCAAAACACATTTTTAGTTCAAATCAGTGTGACAATACACCTCTAACATAATTATTTCCCCAAATGAAATCAATTTCATTCAGCTAGCATTTACTTTGTGCCTGCTCTGTGCCTAAATAATTGCATTCCTAAAAGGAAGTACTAAACAAGATCATATGGATAAACTTTTGTTTCCTGGGATTAGCACACTCACATTAGTGCATTAAAACTATGCAGATGTGGGGCCAGCAGATGGCATATCATTACATTTCTGGACTCACACGTGGCCTACTGCAGTTCGAGTCCTGAGCCCGGTGGCTTGAAAATGATGTTGAGCATACATGTGTGTTTGCCTGCCCAAGATCCTGGGAGAGAAGGGAGGAGAATGGAAATCACTCTGTTGGGGGGTGATTTTTCAATTTCCCTCTCACTATCCCTGTCTTCCTGGTGAATGTGCATAAAATCTCTTAAAAGAACAAAAACAAAACAAAACTACACAGATGTTATCCTGAGTTGTCCTTAGAGAGATGGCAGTTGCGGTCTGGGAAATGAAGCTTTTCTTCCTCTTCTAGGGACTGATTCATTTTTAGCCATTATCAGATGCAGAAACACAAACTTCTATTTTTTGCAAGAATAAATCTTGTCCAATACATAGACTCTCTCGCTCTGTCTCTCTCTTTCTTTCCTTCTTTACACACACACACATCACACACAAACACACACAAACACACACACATATACACATAGTCTCTTCAATATCATATGTGCTGAGCACATCAAGCTGTGTAGCTTTTATGTGTTTCTACCATAATTATGCAGCCTTAACCTTTACACACGAGTAAGTTGTTGTGTGGGTGGCAAGATGAAAAGTTAAAGAGCACTGCTGTTGTAAACAAAAATGTGGGAAATAGGCCAGCACAGCAGCTTAAAAACTTTATACTCTTAAATGGCTTTCTGTTGTGTTCTTATTAGAGCAAATCCTCATAAAAGGATTACCAAAATCTTTGTTTATCCACGATTGTACTTCTTCCTTCTTTAAATATATCACAGATTTCTTGATTTAGTTCAAAAACATTCATAGAGTGGAAGAATATTCTCTTTTCAGAATCAATTGTTTATAAAATATACAAAACATATATTCATCTTCCTGACTAATAGGTACTTTTATCCTATACCGATTAAGAGAAATAAAGAATCTACTTCTTAGTGTTCACATCATTTATTTAGATAGAGATACTAAATCTTTCTTGGTCATAATCTCTCATAGAATCTTTGGAATCAATATGAAACATTAATAATAATACTAGTGGTAATAACACAAGTGACCCAGTTGTTTATAATTCCAAAATGTTTCTATGACTGTCAGAGTATGTACTTGTGTTAATGTGTGTGTATGCAGTGGGGGAGGGTTAACATATACACATAGTCTCTTCAATATCATATGTGCTGAGCACATCAAGCTGTGTAGCTTTTATGTGTTTCTACCATAATTATGCAGCCTTAACCTTTACACACGAGTAAGTTGTTGTGTGGGTGGCAAGATGAAAAGTTAAAGAGCACTGCTGTTGTAAACAAAAATGTGGGAAATAGGCCAGCACAGCAGCTTAAAAACTTTATACTCTTAAATGGCTTTCTGTTGTGTTCTTATTAGAGCAAATCCTCATAAAAGGATTACCAAAATCTTTGTTTATCCACGATTGTACTTCTTCCTTCTTTAAATATATCACAGATTTCTTGATTTAGTTCAAAAACATTCATAGAGTGGAAGAATATTCTCTTTTCAGAATCAATTGTTTATAAAATATACAAAACATATATTCATCTTCCTGACTAATAGGTACTTTTATCCTATACCGATTAAGAGAAATAAAGAATCTACTTCTTAGTGTTCACATCATTTATTTAGATAGAGATACTAAATCTTTCTTGGTCATAATCTCTCATAGAATCTTTGGAATCAATATGAAACATTAATAATAATACTAGTGGTAATAACACAAGTGACCCAGTTGTTTATAATTCCAAAATGTTTCTATGACTGTCAGAGTATGTACTTGTGTTAATGTGTGTGTATGCAGTGGGGGAGGGTTAAATGAAACTAGAAGGACAATAGTCATTGAGAAACTTTTACATGTTTCTTTATGTGTCCTTTCAATTAAATGTCACTTACGTAGTCATTTGATGTGTGATATGTTAAAGAAGTGGCTTGAGGAACCAGCAATGTCATAATGGTTACGTCACTAGATTCCCACATAGTCAACCTCCCACATAGTCAACCACAGTTTGATTCCTGGACCTGGCTGCTTAAAACTCATGCCAGGTGTGTGTATGTGTACCCAAGATTCCAAGAGAAGATTGGGAAAGAAGGGATTGCAGCATGGCCATTCCCCAGAGGGTGATTTCTCACTTTCTCTCTGGTGAGTGTACGTGCCCTATGGCAAAAACCTCTTTAAGAAGATAAGAAGTGGCTTGAAGTTTATTCTGAAACTATAGTACTTGGGTTCCTATCTTCATACCACCATGCTATTATAAGCACTGACATAGAGTCCACAGACCTGACAATATTTGAAGAATATGAATAGAATTTAGAGAATCAATACATATGTTCCTTTTACTTCAGAAATTTTATTGAACACCATGGTGTTCAAATAAAAGTTGGAGGGGGGGGCAAAAGTAAAAAAAGGAATTGATGACTGACATAGGCTGTAAAAGATGCAAGAAACAACATAAGAATGGGAACAAAACTGTTCATGAATCGAGTTACCTAAACTGTGTTTCCATTAAATGTGTGCTTTATTGGGGGTATTAACTAAGTGAACTCTTGACTTCACTTAGATTTTATAAATATATTTATAACTTTTAAACATATTTTCATTTATTAATGACCACTAATGGCTAGACAGAGGCTGTTGTAAGCAAGACTCACACATCATCTCTCTTGTGGGCACCGAAACAGGAGCGTCTTTTACCCCATCTTTCATCTTGATGGTAACTGGCTAAAATCTAAACTTGAACTTAATAATTTCAACATAAATTTCATAAATAAGCCAATACTTAATTAAGCTAAAATCATTTGATTCTCCATTCGACTGACTAAAGGTATAGGAAATGTCCATTATTGCTACTCTTCAAAAATGAGTGTTAAGAACATGTGAGAAAAAAAAGAGAAAACATAATCTTAAATAGAAATTACTTTTATTTCTACTTGTTATTACATAATAAGTGCTTTGAAATGTTTATTCTTTCTAGTTTGGACAACAGCCAGTAATTTCTAGCTCGTTTTTAAAATACCCATTCCCATTGATAGCAGCCTGACTTTGCATTTCACTGAGAACATGTATGTATAAAATGAAGCTTCCTCTCAGACTCTAGAGTCTTAGGGTTAATTGGAGTGTGAGTTATATATGCCGTCACAACAGATCAGTCTCGTGTTCTTGCAGTCAGAACTAAGGCTTTGCAGCAAGCTTATTAAATTTTTTCAGCACCCAAAACCATTGTTTAAAAAACAAAAGCAGAGAAGTTTATAGCTAATGCCACTGGTAGCATGTAGGATGAGAAAAATATGTTATCCTCACTCTAGAGTTAGCACTCTCTGGAAATGAACACCTGATTTTTTTCAGACTGAGAATTTGATTTCTAAAATATCTTTCAGATCAAGAAAGAAGCAACTGCTATCCTAATCAATAAATTCCAGTGGGATTTCCCCTCCCAAAATAAGGAATTTTAAATTTGTATTTTGACTTTAATGTGGTCTAGAGCTCTCCTGTTAACTTTGTACTGTGACAAAACAGTGATATAAAAAAAAGCCACACACACTAATTGATAAATCTATGGGGAAAGAAAGGGGAAAAGACACCCAAGAGTCATGATTTAATGACCTGGTGCTGTGTCTTTGATAATCCATGCAGTCTCTTAGTTACTTGTCAAATAAGGGGAGCGTACAGGATAAGTTCTAAGGTCCCTTTAAAGCTCTGATATTCTATGAATTGCTTATTGAAGCTTGTTTTTTTTTTTTTTAAATCCTAAAGAGTAGGAGAGACCAGAGACATGTTGATGGCCAATGGTTCAGGAAGGGAGGAATAAGACCAGGTGGCAAACCACTCCTTGCATTTGCCAAGGACACATTCCTGTCTCTAAATGCAGTTTGCCTCAGCCGACTTTAATTAAGAGAGCCCATCCCCTTGCTGTTTTCTCCTCTCTGCGCCAGATGATGACAGGTTCCCCCATTGTTCTCATTTTAGGATTCAGTGAAAGAGAATTTGTTTTGTTTTGTAAAAATGCTTACTTGGCAAGCAGTCTCCTCCTCCTCTTCCCCCTCTCACAAGCACCATAATAATAAGCATCACCAAAAGAGGTTAATTTTGCCAGACTTGGATTCCATCAGCCGGTGCTTCCCAAAGATTGCCATGTTATTGCAAAATTAGACTTTTTATTACTGGAATAAATACTGTGCAGTCTTTGTAGCCAGCACTTAATGGATTCCTTTGCTAATTCCACTGAATAACAAGGATTCCTTGTGAAAATAAAAGGCAGGCAAGGTAGGGTAAACCGGCAATTACATATAATGTGCTGCTGTTAGCCTGCCAAGGCGGTTCATAAACCCGGCAGGAAAAGACTAGGGCATTTTTCAGGGCTTTCACCCCAATTGCCTTACTGAACGCCTCCCTCTTGGTGAGCTGTTTACATGGAGGTAAATAGATTCTGCAGCTGTCTCTTTCTGTGGCCTGGTAGGAAGGCTTTATTACCTTCTTTCCCTTGTTTCCTTCCCTGGGAGAATTCAGTTTCCATTCTAATACCTTATTTGCTTATGAGCCAAAGCTCTGAGAAAGCCAGAACACAAAAGAATACTGTATCAGAGGAGGGCAATACATCAGTTCAGAACATGGATATTACTGTTAGAGGAACATGAGTCTGAATGCCCCCTCTACCACATTCATCCTGGGTAACTTTAAGGGAAACTATCCAAATGCCTTTATTTTTAATTTCCACAACTATAAGATAGATATATGAAGGGGTACTGAAACTGTACCAGAACCCCCTGGGTAGCTCCTCTCAGAATTTAGGATTTGGAAATTCTGGGATAGGGAGCAAGAGTTTGCAATACAAAACGGTTATCATGGGATTCCGATCGTGCTGGTCTAGAAATTGCACTGTGGTCTCCTGCATAGTAATAGTCTAAGGATTATATAAGATAATGTTTTCAAAATGTTTACTTCACACAGTGTTGCCACTTAGTGATTAATATAGTGTATGTCTATGTAAACACACAGTCTGTTTTTGCTTTCCATTGAGAAGTTTGTTCCTCTGTACCTCTCATAAATCTAATTTTTAAAAACTTTTTCTGAAAGTCTTCGGATACTTTTTTACTTGTTTGTTTAGAGAACCATTAACTTGAGAAGTGTTCCCACACACTCTTTTTAAGCCTTAATCATATACTAGGATTAATTTTATTGGGTTTCAGAATTTAATTCCAAGATACTTATTAGTTCAGAAGACTATCATTTCCTGTTCCTTCTTTTAAATTTTAATTTGCCAGAGGGCTCGTGCACTTGCCAGAGAAAGAAAGAGAGAGGGAAAAGGAAAAAAGCAACTCCCCATGGAGCATGGTCATATTGTCATCACATCCCCTCCATTTCTCCATCTTTTTAGGATTGAGGGCATGTACATACTTGGCTCACATGTTTTTCAGGCTGCCAAGTGTGATACTCTAAACATGCAGGCATCCATGTGGGTTCCAGTTCCCTTAACCACTAAGTCATGGGCTGGGCCTATCACTCCCTATTTCTATTCTACATCTCATAAAGTTGGCTGTGTGTATGTGCGTTTCTTTTTGAATAAAGCCAATATTTACATACTAATAACTATTTAACTGGTTTGTTCATAAATTCAAAAATTTTAAAAATTAAATAAAAATTTTATTGTCCTCAAATGCAAATCTAATTCTTAATTTATCAGTCATGAGTTGATTTGTTGATACCCATCTGGAAAAGCAGTAAGATTTTCTCTTAATCCTGGAAATAAGAAGA
>NW_006204113.1:5826256-5827266 GCF_000334495.1 Tupaia belangeri chinensis
AACCAATTCATTTGTGGTTCAGTTCTGGCCCATGGTCTGTGTTCTAGAGGGTTTTAAAGGATCCTGGTCTCAGAAGGCAATTCCTTTCTGCAATTCCTTTCTAGCTAATACTGTGTGGGCCATCCTGGGAAGTGACAGATGAATGAGCTGCCAGTGTGGACAACCAGGTTCTCAACCTGGTTTAAACTAGGTATCCAAATAATCTCAGTCACGTTGCTCAGCTTTTCTAGACATGGTATGCATTCTACAGTCCATGATGTGATTAACATTATAGCACTAATTCTCTGAGATCCTCATAAGTTTCTGAATTCTATGATTCTTAGAAACCTTTCCTTAAAAGTTCTTATAAAACTTTCTTTTCTAGAAAATTCACACATAAATAAATTATTAAGGACTTGGGTAACTTTGATTATTTTCTTAAACTTTTCAGATGATATGACTAAATACTCATAAGATAATTTGAGAAAAAATTAAAATCACCTTAACCCTTATTTCTCAAACTATGTTTTAAGGAATGATGTTTTAAGAAATCTCATAGAGGGGCCAGCAGTTATCGTATTGGCTATGTCACTGGACTCCCATGTAGTCGACCACGGTTCACGTCCCGGACCTGGTGGCTTAAACTCACGCTGGGCACATGTGCGTGCGTGCCCAAGATCCCGAGAAGAGAATGGAAGAGAAGGGATTGTGGTATGGCCATCCCCCCTGGGGGGTGATTTCTCGCTTACCATCTGTTTCTCTGTCTGGTGAGTGCAAGTGCCCTATAGCAAAAAACCTCTCCAAAAAAAAGAAAAAAAGAAATCTCATAGAAGGACTGGCAGATAGCATTACATTGCTGGACTCCCACATAGTTAATCATGTTTTGAATCCTAGATCTGGTAGCCTAAAACTCACACCAGGTGTGTGTGGGTGTGTGTCCAAAATTCTGAGAGGAGAATGGAGGAAAGGGGATTCTGATGTGGCCATCTCTCCGGGGGGGGGGGGGGGGGTTTTTTGTTTTTTTTTTCTCC
>NW_006204113.1:5827355-5847369 GCF_000334495.1 Tupaia belangeri chinensis
TCTTTCCCAATCCCAGTGTTTAGTGAAACATTTAATACTATGGTCTCCTTTTGAAAGTCTAAATGGTATGTTCACACATCAAAGCCTTGAAAAGTCCCACAGTAAACATAATTTGTTACACTCTGTCTTAGGGACACCTTAATTTGTAACACACACACACACACACACACACACACACAATTTTTGGTATTAGTGAACATTCTGGAATACTAGCCTATAAGACAACCAAGGTAAGGCAGGCTGTCTAGAACTGAATTCTATACAATTCTACTAAAGCTACATAAATCTCAGAAATTCATAGCAGGGAGAGATCACTGTACTATCTGAAGAAAGCAACAGTACTTTGGAGGCACTGACCTTGCAGGATGAGTTGACTTTTGTCTATGCACCAGGCACAGTGACCCATTGGAACTTGCCATGCTTATAGGATGAAGCCTGAAACACCACCTCAAAGCAACTTGCTGCATACCACATAGGCAAAAATTCCCAAAATGGGATAAGGTACATAGTTCAAGGCCAATACTGTTTGCACACATTTCTGTCCTGTGTCCTTTGCATACAACAAAACCACATCATAGGGGAAGTAGTTTAACAGTGTGGTAAATACCAGTGTCCATCAACGACAGTGAGTAGGTGTTGAGAAAGGCAGCTGCAGAAAGATTTTGAAAGGATAAGTTTTCTAGGTCCTTTCAGAATGTATGTCATGGCAACTACATTTGTATATTTACACAGCACCTATCAAAGACAACATGCACACTTGTGGGTAGTGTTCATTCCAGGTCATATGCTAACAAATACTTGTTCAGACCTCTAAAACTTGTCCATTTAGGAGCCTGTATCTTGCACATGTACAGTAGGCAATGCATCTTGCATGCTGAGATGGTTTACTCTTATATTAAAGAAGCAACAGTAGGGCATCTGTCTTTGGTTAGAGACTCCATCTTAGCCTTTTCTCTAGGTATACATGTGAGGGAAAGACACTTAATTTCTTTGTGGATCAATGCACCTATGTTAAATAGGAATAATAGTTGTAGTTCCATGCAACAGCCATCCAGCTCCACAGCCTCAAATTAGAAAAAGAAAAAGAGGAATATGTAGAGAGCTGCAATCTGAGAAAACATGGGACCTTTAGACACATGCAGAAATGTGCTTCTGGGAGCTTTATCAGTTATTTTCCTGTTGTTGATACCAGATACCCAATACCGCTGAGTAGTATGAGGCCAAAGGAAGCTACATGTGTTTATCAGATTCTCCCCCAAAAAGATCAGAGAAATTACATGGTGCCAGTCATTTTCACATCTTCAGTTGATTTACATCCAAAAACAACTGACATTGCATTCCATTTCCTCTTCTTCCATTCTCTTTGCATTGCGTTTTCTCTTACTGTATTTTCTGCCCTTTAATAGAATAAACCTGAGACCCCTTGGAGGTTGCAACTTCTCCATCAGAAAAGCTGGGCCCACCAAATCCTTGCTTTTCTATACTTGTGTGCCTCTGTGTGTTTGTTACTGCATTTATTTCTCATCCACAGCCTTCCCCTCTCAAAAAAACGTGTTCAGTTGAGCAGGTTCTGACATGGTGAAAAGAATATATTTTAAAAATCTGAGGACTATCTTAGATAGATAATTCAAGGGTGAATAAGTAGATAATAAGTCCTGAGGAACTGAACCAAGAAAAAGAAAGTTATGAGCAAGTGTTACTATTTACTATCGCTAGCACCGCCATGCCCTCTCAGCTCTATTTGTGTTTAATGTAACAGTGTCATATTTTCTTTCCCTGGACTGAATTTTGTCTCCTCGGCTTGAATATGTCAAATGTGGGCACCCTCATTTTGATTTTCCAGTAACATTTCTTAATTGTAGTTTTAATTAAGGAATGTACATTTTGAAATGTGCCCCAATCAGAACTACCTAGAACCTCTGAATCCTACTTCAGTTTCTCGGGATGAATTGAATTGGTTCACACTGAGTCCAATACTTTTTCCTGATTTACTTATCAATGACCAAGACATGGGCCATGCTGAAAGTACAAACATGTCAAAGTGGCTTCCTCCTTTGGAAAAGAAATTCCCAGAATTAGGGGGTGATAGGCCAGGAAGAAACCTTTGGACATATGCTACTTTGTGTGAATTACGTCATCACTGAACAGATACACACATTACTACTGTGTACACAACCTCTGTGGAAGTAAAAAGTAGAGAAATTAAAGTTAAGATACTTAAAAGGAAATTTCTATTGCAATTATTATTGTTGTTGTATCATCACAAGGTATAAGGATGTAGGAGAGTGAGGAAATGCATTAAGAAGGGTTTTAGAGAAAACATGGGGTTTGTGATTCTCATGCTTCATAAATAGTGAATTAAGATTGATTCGACTCAGATTTGAGGGAGACAATGGCAGGAGCAAAAGCACAGAGGCATAAGGACTTCTGCTTTATTCTGTGTCATAGTGCATTTCCATGCTTGCTTGAAGGATATTTGAAATGTGGTAGGGTCCAGCTTTCAATATCTGTCTGATTCTTTTAAAGACATAAACTGGTAATCTAAAAGGGATTACTCATTGAGGAAAATGACTTTGTGCAAACAGGCACACACACACACACACACACACACAAGTGAACAATGTGAAAGTACCTGTTTTGCTCACCTCTTTCAAGATAACATTAATACGGTTCAGCTTTCCAAGATGATTTCAATGTACTTGAAGGGTAGTCTTCTCTTATCTGCATCAAGCCAATGCTTCCTGGACTATGTAAAGTTATCTTTCCTAAGTTATTATTTAGTTGGAATGAATCAATATGTTGCTAGAATAATGAGGACTTTGAGAAGGAGCTTAATGAATTGTCTTCCAAACCTTCCAAATGTGGTTTGGCAGGGGTAATTACATGTACATCTTCAGCGTGTCTACAGATGTTTGAGTGATATCTACAAATGTTTAAGTATAGGTAATAAAGAAACATGAATGTCCTTTGTACAAGTGTGATGAGTTCTGAGCAAGACCAGTAACACCTGGAGGGGAATTCATTCCTATCAAGACTCACAAATACATAAAGATTATGATGATTATTAGCTTAACACTACTATCATCATCATCTCTTCAACATTTATTATGTGTCAGGCTGTATGATAGGTGCTTTACAAGTGTTACTTCTAAGACTCTCTAGATAAAAGAAGATAAATATTGTTATCCCCATCTTACAGATAAGGAAACAGATACACAGAAATTCTACTAAAATGCTCAATGTTACACATATATTAACGATTAAGTTAAGATTTAAATTTAGGTAGACCAATTCCAGAGCATCAATACTACTTCTTTATATAACTTTCCTTAATGTTTCTTCAGAATGACCAGGAAGTAAATAAGTGAATCTCTCACTATTTAACTATTATTAGCCAATGTATTTTACAGAGGTGGGTTTAGTTCATAATTCTTAGATTAAAACTGACCCATCACCATAGCTTCAAAAATATCACCAAATATTTAGAGATAAATCTAGCAAAAAATGTGCAAGACTTCTGTACCAAATATGAAAAATGTTACTATGAGGGATTAGAGAAGATAAGTGAAGAAATACATGCTTTAGATTAAAGATGATGTTATAAACATATCAATTCTTTTTTTGTTTGTTTGTTTGTTTGAGAGGTTTTTGCTATAGAGCACGTGTGCTCGCCGGAGAGACAGAGAGAGACAGAGAGACAGAAAGCGAGAAATCACCCCCCGGGGATGGCCACACCACAAAACCTTCTCCTCCATTCTCCTCTTGGAATCTTGGGCACGCACGCCACACATGCCGGAGTGAATTTAAGCCACTGGGTCTGGTACGCGAACTGTGGTCGACTACATGGGAGTCTAGCAACACAGCCATTACACTAACTGCTGGTTCCGTGAGCATGTCAATTCTTATAAAAATTGATTGACAGACAGAGTACAATCAAATATGGCTAAGATTTTTGTTTTGGTAATAATTAATGAACTAAATCTAAAATTTATATAGAAATATAGAGCTTATCAAAAACCAAGACACATCCCTGCTAGCATGTTATTTTTCATCTTTTTCATAATCGGTATTTTAACTGGGCTGAAATGATATTTCATTGTGATTTTTCTTTCCATTTCTCTGATGAGTAGTTATGTTGAACATTTTTTTATATGCTTTTGGCTATTGGTATGTCTTCTTTTGAGAAATGTCTATTTATAATATTTACTCATACTTATTTATTAAAATTATTTAATTTATTTATTTATTATAATTTTTGAATTTTTGCTGTAGGGCACATGCTCTCATCAGAGAGAAACACACACACATGCAGAGAGAGAGAGAGAAAGGGAAAGTGAGAAAGCAAGTCACCTGTCTGAGACTCAAACCACATGTGAGAGTCCAGTGCCTCAATCACCATACAACCCGCTAGCCTCAATTTACCCACTTTATAATTAGATTTTTTTTGTTCTTTCTGTCCTACAGAGTTGTTTGAGTCCACTATATATGTTACTTATTAATCCCTTGTCGTATGTATAGCTTATCAATATTTTCTCCCATTTTGAAGGTTGTCTTTTCACTCTCTTAATTATTTCCTTGCTGTGCATAAGCTTTTTAGCATTTTTCTACTTTTGTTTTTGTTATCTGTGCTTTTAAGACCTAATTTCCAAACTTTTAGACTAGTTTCAAGACCTGGTGGTTGTGGCAACTGGTTCTCACATTACTGACTGCATAGTTTAAGCCCCAGACCTGGTGACTTGAGAGAAATACTTGGTACATATGTTTACATGTCCCAGATCCCTACAGGAGGGAGAAATGAAAGAGAAGGGATTGCAGTGGGAACTCACCCGCTGAAGGTTATTTTGTTTCTCTCTGGCAAATGCATATATCTGCTGACAACCAGAAGATAAACAAAAATATCTTTAACCAGATCAATGTTGTTTTTTTTTTGGAGAGGTTTTTGCCATAGGGCGTGTGCACTCGCCAGACAGACAGAGAGAGATAGAGAGACAGAAAGCGAGAAATCACCCCCCAGGGGTGATGGCCACACTGCAGTCCCTTCTCCTCCATTCTCCTCTTGGGATCTTGGGCAAGCACGCACACGCACCTGGCGTGAGTTTTAAACCACCAGGTCCGGGACGCGAACCACAGTCGACTACATGGGAGTCCAGCGACATAGCCATTACGCTAAGTGCTGGTCCTGCAGATCAATGTTCTTAATTGTTTTCTCTGTTTGCCTCTAGTAGGTTCATAGTTTCAGGCATACATTTAAGTCTTTAATCCATTTTAATTTGATTTTTGAATATGATGAGAGATAGGGTTCTAGTTTCGTTCTTCTGCATATAGATACCCATTTTTCCCAATATTGTTTATTGAAGAGACTGTCCTTTCTCCACTGAATGTTCTTGGCATCATTGTCAAAAATCAGTTAACTGTATTTGCGTTGATTTATTTTGGGGTACTTTATGCTGTTCCACTAGTCTATATATCTGTTTTGGTGCCAGTACCATGCTTATATGATAACCATAGCTTTAAAGTACATTATTGACATTAAATAATGCAGTACTTTCAGTTTTGTTCTTTTTGTTCATGATTGCTTTGACTATTTGAGGTCTTTTGTGGTCTCAAACACATTTTATGACTTTTTTAAAATATATTTTTGAAGAAAATCATTGCTATTTTTGTAGAAATTACATAGATTGTTTTAGGTAGCATGGACAGTTTAACAATATTGTTTCTCCAATAATTCCACTGTTAGGAATATACTAATTGGAAAGAGAATCAGTACATCACAGAGATATTTTGGACACCAATATTTACTGCAGCACTATTAACTCTCAGCAAAATATGTAATCAACATAGGTATCCATCAGTGGGCAAATAAATAAAGAAAATGTGATATACACACATATAATGAAACACTGATCTATCATGTAAAACACTAAAATCCTTTAATTCAAGGCAATATGTACAGACTTGGAACATATTATGTCGAGTGAAATAAACAAGGCATAAATAGAGAAAATGACATGTTCTTACTCATGTGGGTACTAAAAGACTAACTTCATATAGAGAATAGGATAGTCATTACTCTGAGCAGGAAAGGGCATGAGATGAAGGGAATAAAGAAATTTTTTTTTTTTTTTGGAGAGATTTTCACTGTAGGGCGCGTGCGCTCGCCAGACAGACAGAGAGAGACATAGAGATAGAAAGCGAGAAATCACCCCCCAGGGGGGATGGTCACGCCGCAATCCCTTCTCCTCCATTCTCCTCTCGGGATCTTGGGCACGCACGCACACGCGCCCGGCATGAGTTTTAAGCCGCCGGGTCCGGGACGTGAACCGCGGTCGACTACGTGGGAGTCCAGCGACATAGTCATTACGCTAACTGCTGGTTCCCGGGAATAAAGAAATTTTGATAAATGGATGCATAATCAGTCAAATAGAAGGAGAAAATTCTAGTGTTCTATAGCACAGTAGGAGAACTATAGTTAACAATTAATTCATTGTATATTTCAAAATAGCCCAGAGAGAAATTTGAATGTTCCCAACATGAAGTAGTAATAAATAGATATACTAATTACATTTTTTGATAATTATACATTGTAGTCATGTACTAAAACATACTACTCTCTCCATAAATATATATAATCAATATGTGTCAATAAAAAAGCGTCAAGACAATTTTCTTTTTTTTTTCAGAGAGTTTTTTAGCATAGGGCATGTGCGGTCACCAGAGAGATAGAAAATGAGAAATCATCCCCCAAGAGGGTATGGCCAGTTGCTTCTCATCCATTGGCCCCTTGGGATTTTTAAGTACAGGTTCACATGCACCTGGCATGAGTTTTAAGTTGCCAGGTGTGGGACTTGAACTGCAGTCAACTATGTGGGAGCTCAGTAACATGACCATTATGCCATCTGATGGTCCCGTGCCAAGACAATCTTGCAGAAGAACAATAAAACTGGAGTATTATCACATATCAGTAATTACAATAATGTTAGAGTAACTGTTGACATGAGAATAAAGAAAAAAATCAGTAAAGCAAAATAGAGAACTCACAAATAAACCTGTCTTGTTTATAACAAAGTGACCATTCTCTGTAGTGGATAAAAAGATGACTTTTTCAGTCAATATTGCTGGATCAAATTAATATCTTTATAGGGTATAAAAGGAATCTTTGCTCCCATCTCTCACCCTTTATAAAAATAAACTATAGAGGGGCCAGCTGGAGGTAATGGTTTGAGTCATGGATCTAATGGTCTGAAAAATGCTCTGGATATGTGTGAGCATGCCTGTAACTCCCAAGAGGAGAATGGAACAGAAGAGATAGTGGCATGGCCGTACCCTCCTAGGGTGCATTCTCACTTTCTCTCTCTCACTTTCTTTCTCTCTTCTGTAAGTGCACATGTCCTGTTGTGGCAATTTTTTTAAAAAGATCACTCTAGATATACTGTAAATATAAATATAAAGGGGAGATAGATGGTGTGCAGTGGTAAAATGTGACTCTCTGCAAGTCTGACCCACGTGGGAAAGTTATGAGTTCATGTCTGGAGAACTCCTTGAATCCACTGGACACACATATGCCCATGATCTCGTGTTGGCTGAGTCTTGGAATGGGTTGCAGCACCAAGATCCTATTGAGGTGGTCTCTTTCTCTTTCACAGGAGAAATAAATCAACTAACTAACTAAATAAGTGTGAAACAGTAAGTTTTTGGAAATAACTCTACTTTCATGACATTGGAACTAAGTAGAGATTTGATAAACAGAGCACAAAATGCACTATTAGGTAATAAAAGAAAAAATTGTATTACTTTAAATAAGAATTTCTATTAATCAAAATATTCTGTGGGAGTGCCAACCTCATACCACAGTTGTTAAGTGCTGTGCAGTGGGAGCTGAATCCCTCATAGCTGACTGTGGAACAAATGCAGTCATGGTGGCTGGAAAAACACACCAGGCACATGTATGTGGGTGACCAGGATCCTGATAAGATGGAATAAAGGAGGAAAAAGATTGTGGAAAAATCAAGCCCCATTGGAAGGTGCTTTCTCTCTCTCTCTCTGATATGTATACATACCTCTTGGTAGTAAAAAAAATGTATAAGTATATTTTATGTGTGTGTGTGTGTGCTATGTACTATGAGTAAGTTGTGGAATGATACAATAAAGGACTCATCAAAAGTTTTTTTTTTTTTAAACTCTCACAAATCAATAAGATGGAAGAAAACAGACCAATTAGTAAACAACTTTTTTGAAGAATTATTTTATTTTAACTTTATTATTATTTTCCAGTTTGATCAGAGAGAGAGAGAGAGAGAAGGAAAGTGAGAAAAGAAGTCATCAAGTTCAGGACTTGACCATGGTTGGGCATGTGTGAGTCCAGTGCCTTTAACTACCGTGTCACCTGCTGGCCCCAATAAACAACTTTTGTTCTTTTTTTTTTTTTAACAGAGATTTTGCTGTAGGGTGTGTGCACTTGCCAGAGAGACAGAGACAGAAAGCAAGAAATCACTCACTCCCTCTCCCCAAAGAAGCATAGCCATGTCGCAATTCCTTCTTCTCCATTCTCCTCTCAGAATTTTGGGCATGTGGACCAGCAGTTGGCATAATGGCTATGTCACTGGACTCTCATACAGTTGACTACGGTTTGAGTCCTGGACCCAGTGGCTTAAACTCACAATGGGCACATGTGCATGCGTGCCAAAGATCCCGAGAGGAGAATGGAGGAGAAGGGATTGCAGTGTGGTCATCCCCCTCAGGGAGTAATTTCTCACTTTCTGTCTCTCTGTCTCTCTGGTGAGCACATGCACCCTATAGCAAAAGACCTCTTGCCCCCCAAAAAAGAATCTGGGGCATACCTGTACACACACTCAGGGTGTGTTTTAAGCCTCTGTGTCTGGAACTTAAACCACAGTGGTCTATGTGGGAGTACAATGACAACCATTATACCATC
Organism: Tupaia belangeri chinensis; assembly: GCF_000334495.1. Lineage (NCBI taxonomy): Eukaryota > Metazoa > Chordata > Mammalia > Scandentia > Tupaiidae > Tupaia > Tupaia belangeri. The sequence goes on from NW_006204113.1 coordinate 5,836,288, forward strand.
TCTGGCCCTAATAAACAACTTTAATAGACACTTCACAACAAAGCATATTCAAATGATCAAAATACATTGAAAGATTTATCAACTTCATGATTGTTAGGAAAATACATATTAAAACCACAATATACTACAATTTCTGGGACAGGTGAACCATACAAGAGGCAATACTAAAGCACTAGTGAAGACATGCACCGGTGGGAATCTTATACTCTACTGAGGGAGAATGAATCTATCCATCACTCTTCCAAACTGATTTTTAATTGGGAAATAACGTGTATTTATTTATCATGCTTTATAACCAGTTTTGAAAAGTATTTGCCAGATCTATCAAAACTGATCTTATGTGTAAACTTTTACTCAGAAGTTTTACTTCAATGTTTCCAGATTTCTACCCAATGAATTGGAATAGTTGTGTTTATCAAAAATCTTATATAATTCTTCATATCAACACTCTTAATAGCTCTAAACTACAGACAACTCAAATGCACAAAAATAGAATATTTGGTGTTAGACAGTAGTGGAGCAGTAATGCATCTGGACCCCCATGAGAAGGTCCCTGGCTCATGTTTTGAGGCCTCTCCATGATCACTGGGTGTGTGCATGTGCACCAATGATCCAGACTGACTGGGGCTGGGGTTGGATTGTATCATGGAGACTCTAATGGGGGTACATATCTCTGTCCCTCTCTCTCATGGAAGATAAAATTTTAAAAACTTAAAAAATATAATGATCAAATTTGGTCTATTCAACTCTTGAAAAGTAGACTGAGACAAGAATTAACTATAATTTATTAATTGCCAAAAGAAGTGAAAGTTGTATTACTCTTACAATACTGACCTTACATAATATTTCCTGGCTTTCCTAATACTATTCAGCTGTAAAGCACAAATTGAAAACACTTTACCATTAAATTAGACAACACTCAGAATGGTACCGTATTTAAAGCCCATTGTTCTACTTTTCTGTTTTATTTAATAATTTAACTTTATTTTTTCTCAAATATCATGTATACATTCCACAATTCATTTTGGAATTTAGATAATTTCTTCATTTTTTTTACTTCTAAATTTAATTTGGTTTATTTCATAGTGGTGGGAAAGGGGGAAGTGCCCTTGACAGGTTCTCACCATGTTGTAATCCTCCTTCACCCTATCACCAAGATGGGATAAGAAGCCTGCATGGCTGGGCCTGGCATATTCAGGTACTCAAGATAGAAACTCAGGCCTCCAGGGCCAGCAGGTGGCATGACGATTGCAGCACTAGACTCTCACATGTCTGGCTGTGTGTGGTTCAAGTTCTGGACCTGGACACTTGCTTTCCCTCTTTTTCTCTGTCTCTCTCTGATGAGTGTACATGCCCTATTACAAAGTAAAAATAATAATAGTAAGAAAATTAAATAAGAACTTTTTAAAAAAGAATGAACCCCAGACCTCCAGTGTGGCTAGAATACTGCACAGTGGCACCCTGTCACCTTCACCTGCATCATCATGGCTGGGCATCCAATAAAATATTGGTTATTTCTCCCTTTGACTTATTTTAATTTTTTTTTAAGGTTTTGGCCATGGGGGATGTGCCCTTGCTCGAAAGAGACAGAGAGAATGAAAGAGAAAGTGAGAAATCAACTCTCAGGGGTGATGGCCAGACAATCATCCCTTCTTCATTCTTTTCCTGGTGTTTTGAAAACACACACACACGCTAACCAAGTGTGATTTTCTAGCCACTGGATCTGGACTCAAATCACGGTCAACTATGTAGGAATCCAGTGCCATAACCACTATGTCGCCTGCTGGCCCCTGTTTTTCAAATTTGTATATGGGATTTGGTAAGAAAATTCTTCTTCCCAAGACTTCACCAATTTCTAGTAACTTTACATGCTCAGCACAAGACAAAAAATATTTGTGATCTGTCGCTTAACTATAATTTATAGGATCAACATATGTGAATCTTCTACTTTTGAGAAAGATCAATTAGACACAAAAGAGAACAAAATATATGATTCCATTTATATAAAAGTTCAAAAATGGTAAAAAATGACTAATCTACGGTGTTAGAAATGGAAGATTCTGGTTGTTCAGTGGTGGAAGTAATAATAACTGGAAAGGAAATGAAGGGGTGGCTTCTGAAGTGCTAGTAAGTTTTGTTTCTTTATGTGTTCATATGTGAGAAGTGTTTCTTTGTGAAAATCTATCTGGCTGTAAACTTGATCTATGAATATATTTGTAATAGTATGGATTTTGTTTCAAGGGAATGCATACCTAAAAACAGAAAAAGAAAAACTCTGAAATTATTTTCATTTCAATAGTTTTCCTAACAAGTTCTTCATAAATAACCCTCTGCTGTGGTTGAATCCCATGTCTGCTTTGTATGGTGCTGCTAGTGTTTACATACTCTAAGATTTGTAAGCTCTGGGCACATGGATTGATTTTGAGAGGACAGATGCTTTATTTGCAAATGCTTACCTCTTGCGCTGCGGTTAATGAGCCTGCTAAACAGGCTGCATACAGAATGCTGTGGAATTTATAGCTGAGCTGTACATACTCAGGAAAACCATGGAAAATGTAGGACTAACCAACATATGTAAGTTGGGGATCCATTCAAAGTCCAAGGAATATAGAGAAAAATGATTTAGAAGCCTTTGTGGGTGGTCTATAGGAGAGGGGGTCTTAAAAACTCCCTCTTCTATGACCTCTTTATTCCTATCAGCAAACACCAAAGTTGAGCCCAATTTCCAAATCTTCCTCTCAAAAGACAAATATTAATTTTTTTCCTTTTTTTTTTTTTTTTAAGTTTTGTTACAGGGTGCATGAAATCGAGATAGAGAGAGGGAAATAACCTCTCTTGGCGGATGGCCACACCATGATCCCTTCTTCATTCTCTTCTCAGGATTTTGGGCATGCACTCACACACACTCAACTTGTTTTACAAGTCACTGGGTCAAGGGCTCAGACTGTAAAGTCGACCATACGGTCTTCAGCTGCCGTCACCCTCATGCTATTGGCTGTCCTTTGTTTATTTTATGTGACCCATTCTTGGAAAGGCAATGTAGAATTTAAGAACAGAGGCATAAGGAATAAGAGAGAAATATTCTCTGGTCTCTGGAGACTGAAAAGATAATCTTAATAGTTTTAAAAGACCAGAAAGGTTTTTGCTTCTACTAAATTGAGCTTTAGATTTTGAACTTAGAGAAGAGATATGTCACAAGGCATTGGTCTTCTTTAGGTTCACAAGAGAGGTTCTAGATACTATTGCCAGCATTTCCTGCTGTACCCCATGCCCACATACCTTGAATTTCCTGTAGTGTTCATCTTAGTGCATGATCCCGACTTCTTTAGTTCGTGGAAGGTCTCACATTATTTTAGTACACATGTTTACCAAAAACATATTTTTGAATAGGCTTTTATTTTTAAAATCAAGGCTCAAAAACAGAGAAAGCATTGAGTTAAGATATAGAACAGGACTATTTTTAAAAAATTATTTATTTATTCAATTGTGTTCTTATTATTTTTTTAAATTTGACCAGAGAGAGACAGATAGTGAAAAAGAGAAAATGAGAAAGCAAGCAGCCAGGTCTAGAACGTCATCACAGTTTGAGTCCTGAACCTAGCAGTTTATTTTCTCGCTTCCCCTTTCTCTCTCTCTCTCTTTCTTTGGCCAAATTAAAAATTAGTAATAAGATGAAATAAATAATTCTTTTTTTCTGAGAGATTTTTGCTATAAGATGTGAACAGAGACAGAGAGACAGAAGCAAGAAATCACCTCCCAGAGAGGATGGCCGTGCTGCAATCCCTTCTCCATTCTCCTATTAATTGCCAAAAGAAGTGAAAGTTGTATTACTCTTACAATACTGACCTTACATAATATTTCCTGGCTTTCCTAATACTATTCAGCTGTAAAGCACAAATTGAAAACACTTTACCATTAAATTAGACAACACTCAGAATGGTACCGTATTTAAAGCCCATTGTTCTACTTTTCTGTTTTATTTAATAATTTAACTTTATTTTTTCTCAAATATCATGTATACATTCCACAATTCATTTTGGAATTTAGATAATTTCTTCATTTTTTTTACTTCTAAATTTAATTTGGTTTATTTCATAGTGGTGGGAAAGGGGGAAGTGCCCTTGACAGGTTCTCACCATGTTGTAATCCTCCTTCACCCTATCACCAAGATGGGATAAGAAGCCTGCATGGCTGGGCCTGGCATATTCAGGTACTCAAGATAGAAACTCAGGCCTCCAGGGCCAGCAGGTGGCATGACGATTGCAGCACTAGACTCTCACATGTCTGGCTGTGTGTGGTTCAAGTTCTGGACCTGGACACTTGCTTTCCCTCTTTTTCTCTGTCTCTCTCTGATGAGTGTACATGCCCTATTACAAAGTAAAAATAATAATAGTAAGAAAATTAAATAAGAACTTTTTAAAAAAGAATGAACCCCAGACCTCCAGTGTGGCTAGAATACTGCACAGTGGCACCCTGTCACCTTCACCTGCATCATCATGGCTGGGCATCCAATAAAATATTGGTTATTTCTCCCTTTGACTTATTTTAATTTTTTTTTAAGGTTTTGGCCATGGGGGATGTGCCCTTGCTCGAAAGAGACAGAGAGAATGAAAGAGAAAGTGAGAAATCAACTCTCAGGGGTGATGGCCAGACAATCATCCCTTCTTCATTCTTTTCCTGGTGTTTTGAAAACACACACACACGCTAACCAAGTGTGATTTTCTAGCCACTGGATCTGGACTCAAATCACGGTCAACTATGTAGGAATCCAGTGCCATAACCACTATGTCGCCTGCTGGCCCCTGTTTTTCAAATTTGTATATGGGATTTGGTAAGAAAATTCTTCTTCCCAAGACTTCACCAATTTCTAGTAACTTTACATGCTCAGCACAAGACAAAAAATATTTGTGATCTGTCGCTTAACTATAATTTATAGGATCAACATATGTGAATCTTCTACTTTTGAGAAAGATCAATTAGACACAAAAGAGAACAAAATATATGATTCCATTTATATAAAAGTTCAAAAATGGTAAAAAATGACTAATCTACGGTGTTAGAAATGGAAGATTCTGGTTGTTCAGTGGTGGAAGTAATAATAACTGGAAAGGAAATGAAGGGGTGGCTTCTGAAGTGCTAGTAAGTTTTGTTTCTTTATGTGTTCATATGTGAGAAGTGTTTCTTTGTGAAAATCTATCTGGCTGTAAACTTGATCTATGAATATATTTGTAATAGTATGGATTTTGTTTCAAGGGAATGCATACCTAAAAACAGAAAAAGAAAAACTCTGAAATTATTTTCATTTCAATAGTTTTCCTAACAAGTTCTTCATAAATAACCCTCTGCTGTGGTTGAATCCCATGTCTGCTTTGTATGGTGCTGCTAGTGTTTACATACTCTAAGATTTGTAAGCTCTGGGCACATGGATTGATTTTGAGAGGACAGATGCTTTATTTGCAAATGCTTACCTCTTGCGCTGCGGTTAATGAGCCTGCTAAACAGGCTGCATACAGAATGCTGTGGAATTTATAGCTGAGCTGTACATACTCAGGAAAACCATGGAAAATGTAGGACTAACCAACATATGTAAGTTGGGGATCCATTCAAAGTCCAAGGAATATAGAGAAAAATGATTTAGAAGCCTTTGTGGGTGGTCTATAGGAGAGGGGGTCTTAAAAACTCCCTCTTCTATGACCTCTTTATTCCTATCAGCAAACACCAAAGTTGAGCCCAATTTCCAAATCTTCCTCTCAAAAGACAAATATTAATTTTTTTCCTTTTTTTTTTTTTTTTAAGTTTTGTTACAGGGTGCATGAAATCGAGATAGAGAGAGGGAAATAACCTCTCTTGGCGGATGGCCACACCATGATCCCTTCTTCATTCTCTTCTCAGGATTTTGGGCATGCACTCACACACACTCAACTTGTTTTACAAGTCACTGGGTCAAGGGCTCAGACTGTAAAGTCGACCATACGGTCTTCAGCTGCCGTCACCCTCATGCTATTGGCTGTCCTTTGTTTATTTTATGTGACCCATTCTTGGAAAGGCAATGTAGAATTTAAGAACAGAGGCATAAGGAATAAGAGAGAAATATTCTCTGGTCTCTGGAGACTGAAAAGATAATCTTAATAGTTTTAAAAGACCAGAAAGGTTTTTGCTTCTACTAAATTGAGCTTTAGATTTTGAACTTAGAGAAGAGATATGTCACAAGGCATTGGTCTTCTTTAGGTTCACAAGAGAGGTTCTAGATACTATTGCCAGCATTTCCTGCTGTACCCCATGCCCACATACCTTGAATTTCCTGTAGTGTTCATCTTAGTGCATGATCCCGACTTCTTTAGTTCGTGGAAGGTCTCACATTATTTTAGTACACATGTTTACCAAAAACATATTTTTGAATAGGCTTTTATTTTTAAAATCAAGGCTCAAAAACAGAGAAAGCATTGAGTTAAGATATAGAACAGGACTATTTTTAAAAAATTATTTATTTATTCAATTGTGTTCTTATTATTTTTTTAAATTTGACCAGAGAGAGACAGATAGTGAAAAAGAGAAAATGAGAAAGCAAGCAGCCAGGTCTAGAACGTCATCACAGTTTGAGTCCTGAACCTAGCAGTTTATTTTCTCGCTTCCCCTTTCTCTCTCTCTCTCTTTCTTTGGCCAAATTAAAAATTAGTAATAAGATGAAATAAATAATTCTTTTTTTCTGAGAGATTTTTGCTATAAGATGTGAACAGAGACAGAGAGACAGAAGCAAGAAATCACCTCCCAGAGAGGATGGCCGTGCTGCAATCCCTTCTCCATTCTCCCCTCAGGATTTTAAGCACATGCACACACGTACCCAGCATGTTTTAAGCCTCCGGGTCTGAGACTTGAACCGCAGTTTACTACGTGGGAATCCAGCAATGTAGCCATTATGTCATCCCAATAAAGAATTCTTTTAAAAAATCCCTACTGTTCTGCTAAATTTCTTTTTTGTCCTTATGAAAGAGAGATAGAGAAAGGGAGGGGGTGGGGAGATACCTATTTTTGATAGGATTTCATCATGTCATGAACTTTCTGTCTTATCCTCTCAGATAGCTAGGGTTAAAGGCATGTGCCACCATGTCTGGCCTGTTTGGGTTGGCCTGGGAACTAAACTTGGACCTCCTTCATGGCCCCAGCCTCACACTGCAGCTCTCTTCCACTTGTGCCACTATGGCTGGGCTAACCCCTACGTTTTTAAAAAGCAGTCTATTTGTAGACTTGCTTTCAGAGAATTATCTGTGCATTCATAAACATATACAAGGCAACTAATTGAAATTTAACCAATTACCATAAAAAAGGTTATTGGGCGAACCTGACAGACTTAACATCACATCGGCCTGGGTTATCAATGTAGGGAATAGTCTCATCAGGAGTTAGATAAAGGAATCAAAAGGAAATGGTGTGTGTTTAGCCAACTAGGCTATCTTGAACTACATGAGTACAGAATGACAACAGAACATCGGAGCAGAGGGAGATGAGGATGTGTGTCTGTTTGGATAGTACACTAATGGAAGAGTGTGGATCTAGGTAAAATCCTCGGTCAGATCCTTCAGACTTAGCACAAGGATTTGCCTACGGAGTCTCATGAAAGAAGCTTGCCCTGCACATATCAGACATGATACACAGCAAGTAACTGTTTTATTGAAGGAGCTGCAATCAGATACTCAGCTTTCCATCAATAGACTGCCTTAAAAAACCATATACATCCTGTATATAATTTTATATTCTGTATATATATTTTATATTCTGTAAATCTAATTATATACATAAATACACACAGGATACATGGACTCACCAGAGTAGACAGAGAGAGGAGGGAAGTGAAAACCACATCCCACCCCCAGGGGCAATAGCCATACCACAATCCTTTTTCCTCCATTCTCTTCTTGGGAATTTTGGGCATGAACATACACACACCCTGTATGTTCTTAAACTGCCAGGTCCAAGACATGAACTGTGGAGTTGGCCATGTAGAATCTAGCACCTTAACCACCATGCCACTGGCTTGCCCACTTTTTTTATTTATTTTTTTTTATGTCCAGCTTGAGTATAATTTAAAAGGAATTTAAAATATAAAGGGTATGAACTACTATTAATGTGTCCATCCCAAGGAATCTATGAGAAAATAAGGCTTAGACAACCAAAATGCCTAGAGAGGGAGTACCATAAGGAGTAGTGGTGAGTGTTAAAGATATCATTACATGTTGAACTATAATAGAATGAGAGTTAGAAAGGAGAAAGTACAACATGTAATGAGTATACATTCGTACATATTTGAGATAGGGATTAAAAGAATCTGAATAAGCAAGTTTAAAAATTATTCTAAATATTAGAAGTAATCCTATTTATATTGCTAATCTTGAACCATTGCATATATAATGTGTGAATAAAATGAATGAGTAATTATGGACTTTCCTATTATCTTCTTGTGTCCTTAAAAAACAGGATTCATTCTCTTTTACTATTTTTCTTTTTCTTTCCTTTTCTTTCTTTCTTCCTTCTTCTCTTTCTAATTTGGTGGTAAGGTAGATTTTACTTACAAGTGGGAATTTACCAAGAATGAGGATTGGATTATTTTTTTTTCTTTGTTCATGACAGGGTTCATGTGTGTACACATGAGAGAGAGAGAGAGAGAGGCTATTACCCTCCACAGGGTCTGTCATATGTACATGTATGCATTTAATATTAAAACACCTTATGGAGGCCAGCAGGTGGCATAGTAGTTAGGACTCTAGACTCCCATGTGGCCAACCATAGTTTGAGTCCTGGATCTGGTGGCTTGAAACTCATACCAGGTGCCATTTGTGTCCATTTCCAAAATCCTAAGAGGAGAATGGAAGAGAAGGGATTATAACATAGCCATCCTCCCTGGGGGTTGATTTCTCACTTTCTTTCTCACTGCCTCTTTCTGTCTCTCTCCAACGAAAATATGCTCTATGGCAAAAGCCTAAAACACACACACACAAACAAAAACATCTTATGAGTTCATATTGATAGTTCGAATTCACTTCAGGATTTCAGAATTTTGTTCATTCTTCTAAATTACATTTTTATCTGCTTTCATCAATATCAAGAATTCTGGTTCTTGGGCTGGCTCTATAGTGTAGTGTTATGTGCTACTCGAGAGTAACTATTGATAGATACCACATGGAGACCACTGTTCAAATCTCTAGCCCAGGCAGCCTGAAAGATGCTGGGCACATGCATGAATGCCCAAGATCCCACAGTCTGGAGGACTCAGAGAATAGGCTTCCTTATTAAGGCTCTCAGGTGAGGAGCTTCCTAGGTATCTCCTCCAAGTTCTTATTAGGACCATTGGTGGAAAATCTTTTCTCCAGTTTAACTCAGTACTTTTCCACTCCTAGCCCTTCTCCAACTTTCTCCTCTCTGTCCAAAGGTTCATAAAAAGGCAGTGTCCTTCGCTTCAGGGCTCCTTCACAGTGAGATGATTGGCCTACTTTTGTGCTCTCTCTGCCTGACCCTTTCTTGGTATCATTCTGTGGGGAACAATGGAATACTGGGGAGCCAGTGCTTCGTTCCGCCTCTTGCTCGCACTGTCATGATAAGTGTATAAAGGTTTCATTATTACATCAGTTCGGCTCATTTTCCTAATTGGACATTTTGATATACCTGATTGCTTGACAAAATTAAAAAGACTATAAATGACAAATGCTTTCAGGGAAGGTAGAGTAGCCTGTAACACACCAGTTCAACAGAGAACAGCTATAAAAGTTGAAAGAAATCCAAAAGCAGCTGTTTGAACATACCAGAAAGTAACCAGAGAAAAAGGATGTGAGGGGTCTTGAGGCTCAGGTGATTGGAGGCACAGTGAGGTAAGCTAGACAGTCTCCATCACTTTTTCCCTGAAGACATTTGTCATTCATAAATAGCACAGGCTGAGCAGATCATCAAACTTGTGAGATCTGAGCTTTCAGCGGTTTTACTAGGCTGGGGATATCAATATTAGAATTTGGTATTCCCACGGCCAGAATCCTTGAAAAGAAAACCAGCACAACAAAGCTGATCTTCAGAATGGTGTTTGTCCTCTAAGGCATTTGTTGATTCTAGTGAGGAAGAGGGCTAGAAACTAGGAGAAAGTGGAAGATAAAAAGCTAGAAAGCTATGTGGAGCTTGTGTGTGTTAGTTTCCTAGTGCTGAGAAGAGGAAAATTAAAACAGAGACAAACAAGTAGCTAAAGCTAGAGTAAAACAAACCCAGGTTTGTTTGTTTGTTTGTTTGTTTTGGAGAGGTTTTTGCTATAGGGCGCGTGCGCTTGCCAGACAGACAGAGAGAGAGACATAGCTGACGGGGCCATGCAGGCAACATAAGCTGGTAAGGATCCTGCCTCCCATTCTAAGGCAGGGCCTGGACTAGGAAGAAACTGAGGCAAGGCCCAGTTTATGAGCCCTCCCTTGTATCCTTGAACTGGCCGGTATTCAATTTCTCTGCCATGAGTTTTACTGTTATTACTACCCTGTAAGGGTAAAACACACCCCCAACCAATGCAATAAAGCCAATTAGTGATCTTGTAGGAATGTGGTTCCCTAAGATTGACACAAGGACCAGGAAGTTTAAGACTCCCCTACCAGTCCATTTTTTTAAGACAAAATTAACATATAGATTAAGTTAGTATAAACCAAATTAGCATTAAAAGCGTATGTAGACTAAGTTAGTTTAAGACTAGTTTTATGTAAATAGCCCTTGTTAAAGCTACAGGCCAAAGTTAACTCATGCTAGACAAAGTCAGCATATTCACCCAGAGATAAAACAAAAGAACTCACTAATTGACAGACTCAGCAAATAAAACAAAATGCCATGTTTTTTTTTTGTTGTTTTGTTTTTTAACAAAGGAAAAGCCTGACGCGAGGACAGGATAAACAAACCTGAGGGCTCCAAAAAAAATTAACCGTTTTTGCTGGGAGTTTTTATCTAAAGCAACAGGTAGCTTTCAGCTACAAAAAGTTTCTCATCTATGTACTGTTGACTATAAAAAACTGCTGATAAAACATCCTGTGTTGTCTCCTGAGCTACAAGATCATCTTCCTTTCCCATATA
>NW_006204113.1:5847808-5909600 GCF_000334495.1 Tupaia belangeri chinensis
CTCAGTCTAATTTTTTGTTTCTAATCACCCATGTTGCCTTCCTGTGTACGAGCCACCCACCACTGCCGAGGCCGTACCCCGGCACATAGAGACAGAAAGCGAGAAATCATCCCCAGGGATGGTCACGCCGCAATCCCTTCTCCTCCATTCTCCTCTCAGGATCTTGGGCACGCACACACATGCACCTGGCTGAGTTTTAAGCCACCGGGTTCGGGACGCGAACTGCAGTCAACTACGTGGGAGTCCAGTGACATAGCCATTACACTAACTGCTGGTTCCCAAAAACCCCAGGTTTTGAACTGAGAATTTGAAATGGTTACCCCCAGACAATACCAGCTTTCTAGGTAGACAGGGCTTCACAAAGATGGAGACTCATAGAGGAGCCAGTTGAAAAACAAACTGAATTAACATTGTCTTCCCTTATGTTAACTATATGCAAGGAAAACATTAAATCTTCACTGGTAAATACTTCTCAGTATACTTGGAAAATTCTTGTCTACATGACTAGAACTCAATATAAAATAATGATCTTCTTAGATATGCCTTAAGAGAAGACATTGTGGGGAACCAGCAGTTAGCGTAATGGCTATGCTGCTGGACTCCCCTGTAGTCGACCGTGGTTCGCATCCCGGACCCGGTGGCTTAAAACTCACGCCGGGCGCGTGTGCGTGCGTGCCCAAGATCCCAAGAGGAGAATGGAGGAGAAGGGATTGTGGCGTGACCATCCCCCCTGGGGGGTGATTTCTCGCTTTCTGTCTCTATGTCTCTCTGTCTGTCTGGCGAGCGCACGCGCCCTACAGTGAAAATCTCTCCAAAAAAAAAAAAAAAGAGAAGACATTGTGATAAAATCAAATAAAGGAAGAGGAAAATAAAAAAGAAAGAAACAAATCAACCATGCACTAGAAGTAGACTTGTGAATGAAACATGGATACAAGAAGAAATAAAAAGTCTTCAATGAGCTAAGATAAAATAACTGCCATCCTAAAATTATATATCCACCAGAAACATTCTTGAAAAATTAACACAAAATACATGTTTTCATGCAACTGAAAGCAGAGCATTTATGCCAGCAATTCTATTCTCATTACATATACTAAAGCAAATGTTTCATGGGGAAATTATATAGTTGGAAGCACAATAATATAGAAATTAATAAAAGGTTGTACATGCATAAAGAGGTGAGTAGATTTATATTATATTGGTTGAATGCAAAATGATTGCAAGATTTTGTATGAATTATATATATATACATACATATGGAGAGAGAGAGAGAGGCAGCTAGTGGTAGTGGCATGGTGGCTGAATCTCACATGGCTGATGGCATGGTTTGCAGCCCAGACCCCCTGTCCTGAAAAAACTTGCTGTGTACATGTGCACACCCAAAAATCCTAAGAGGAGAATAGAGAAGTAGGGATTGTAGGGTGGTAAACCTCCTGAGGAATGCTTTCTCACTACCTCCCACCCTCACCCCTCTCTCTGGATCTCTCTCCAGCCAGCACACATACCCTCTGGCAAAATTTCAATCAATCAATAAATAAAACATCATGTATCATGCAGATGTGAAGCTGCACAGTATCTGTACGCCAGGTTACACTTTTTACAGTGTGTCTCAGCTAGCAGGGAAGATAAAGAGGACGAGAAATAAGCATAGGTCCTCTTTTCACATGGTCTGTTGGATTAAGGATGCATGTGAAGGGCAGGAGTTAACTGAGTACTTTCAAGAGAGTCTATTATCACTAGGCACAAGCAATCTGCCTCTGGAGACTACAAATGAACACTATTCTCACTTTCATTGGGAACAGACATCTGTTTTAACATTGAGCATTCCCAATGAACAGTTAATTTTTGTCATGTGTATTGGGATATTATGGCATACATCAATACTACTAGTATTTTTATTTATTTGTTTCTGGATGTCATATTACTTTATTAATTCTTAGAATATCTGCTCTCTACATACTCAAAATAATCATTTCAGTGTTTCTCACTGTAATAGAAATCTTAGGCTACTATAACAAAAGAGCGTAGTCTGGTGTCTTACACGATGGAAAGTTATAGTCTCAATATTCTGGACATTGAAAGTACGAGATCAGGGTGCCAGCTTGGTTAGGTTCTGGTGAGGGCTTTTTTCTTGGCTTAAAGACAGATGCCTTTTACCTATGTCATTCCATGATTTTTCTCCATGTTTTCACATGGACAAAAGGATAGTTTTTCCTCTCCTCCTCATCTTGTAAGACCACCAATTGTGTTGTATTAGGACCCCAACCTTATTACCTCACTTAACCTTAATTGTCTCTTAAAAACCAAAATGCAATTTACATTTGGGAGTTGGGTCTTCAACATACAAATTTTGGGGGAGGGCACAGTTTATTCCATGACAATCACCAATATTTAACCCATGCCTGCTTCTTGCTTTATCATCTTCACTACAAGATATGTTCTTGCTAATTGTAAAGAAAATGGTATTTTGGTTACTGAGTACTTAGGGAATGATATCTCTGGTTACAGATACATTAAAGGTACAGTGACAGCTATAAAGCTACAGCCTAAGTGCTATGAATTGTAACTTAGACTAGGATGCAGACTGAAGAGAAGTAAAATGTTAAAGGTCAGAGATCTCTTATACAAATAATTAACTATATTTGCTTATATAGATTATGACTCAAAATGTGTAAATATAATTATTATATTTGATTGAATAAACACAAAACAAAGAAAATGTATAAACTGAAACATACAATATAATTCAAGGGTTTAAAAATCTGACAAGACATTGAAATAAATTCTGATTTCCGGGACTTATTGCTTCAGATTTCACAATTACTTATGACAGATTCCAGGAACTTTTATATAAAAGTGCCAGATAATTTGGAAAATGATCCAAATTTGGGAAATATGTTCAAATTAACAATGGCTAAAAAATAATAGTTCCTACAATATATTCATCGAGAGAGAGGTGAGTTGAAGAAAATTAATTTGAATCCTCAGTTCAGAAAAGAGTATTTAGAATCAAATTTTGAAAGAAATTAACAGATGTTTATTAATGATATAAATTTTATGTATTTTCTCCTATAGCCTTATTATGCAACACTCCAACTACAAGTAAAACATCTTACAGAAATTTATATCTATACTTTTATTTCCAACTGTCAAAGCAACTTTAGAAATGGTATTTAATTTGCCACTCACCACCTGAAAATTAATAGCCAAAGTTTATTGAGCATTTATGCATAACCACATACTACGCTGAGCACTTCATGTGAATCACAACATTTAAGCCTTACAACAACCCAATAAATAGTTGCTATCAATGTCCCTGTTTTAGACAAGTAGATACAACCACTGAATCTTACAGAGATTAAAAATTGTCCAAACTGACAAAAATTAACAAGTGATTAAGTCAATTCTCAAGCTCATAGGCTTGAACCACAAACTCAGCCTCTTACCATTATACAGCCTATATATCCCACACACTTCCATTAGAGACACAGCTAATATGTGTCCCTTAGAGTATGAAGCCAGTGAAAGTGATAAGTAACATGATGTGAGTAAAACACCGTCCTGTTATTTCTTTGCTAGCTATACATTTACTGAAAACCAGAGTCCTTGTTATACTTTCATATTTTTAAATATATCTCTGTCCCTCAAATATTTATTTTTTATAAAGTATATGTTATGAAGCCTAAATCATGCTTTAGTTACCTATTAAAATAGGATATTGTATTTATATCTCCCCAGAGATGAAGATGACATTCTGGGTATGTATAAGGGGGTCTTTAAAATAAACTTGCACTTTAATTTTCCATTAACTTTTTGAAGTCCCCTAATATAAACAGTTATCCCCCAAAAGCACCTACAATCGCCTTAGCCTGGTCTAATTTTTGGTGAGTGAGAGATGACACTCCAATGAATGTAATAAGGACTCAGTTCTACAAATGTCTGATGTTAATGGATGTCTAAACAGCAGCACCATTACCTATGGAGTCTGAGAATTCAACAGTATATATTTGCATGAAGTTGCTGGCATTTTCCAAGATGAATACCATCAACAGAAAATAATCAGACTGTGAAATATTGAAAGAGGTTTATGCTAAGCCAAAATAGGAGTGACTGAAGCTTGTACTGAAGCCTGGATGGGCATAATGCCCAAGCATGCTCAGCAAGTTTTATAACCCTTTTTTAATTTGAGAGGATTTTACTATTGGGCATGTGCTCTCGCCAGAAAGACAGAGACAGAAAGTGAGAAATCACACCCCGGGGGGCGGGATGGCCACACCACAATCCCTTCTCCTCCATTCTCCTCTCAGGATCTTGGGCACGCATGCACATACACCCAGCATGAGTTTAAGCCACTGGGTCCAAGCCTTGAACCTCAGTTGAGTACCTGGGAGTCCCGTGACATAGCCATTATGCCAACTTCTGGTCCCAGTTATAGCCCATTCAAAGTTTAAAAATCATGTGAGAAAACTGAATTTCACTAATTATTTTGGGACAATGATCCTTTGTTACCATGATCAAAGGTATCATCAGTTGAAAATTAGATAAACAGTCTCCGGGAAAATGTTCTTGCACTGGTCTCCACGCAAAATTATGGTTTGGGGAGAGTTCTCCAAGCAGTTCTTGTTATCAGGCATCCTGATTTGGGAAAACACCTCCTCCCTGGCCTTCCTGGGTCTGCTTAGCCAGAGCTGACACAAATGACTCCATTTTGATTCTGAAAAAACTTTTCACAATACTCACTGGCATACTGCTGTTAGCCATTTTTCCCAAAAACCTTTGGACATGGTTTAGCCAAATCTATTCCTCTGGATGTAATAGAAATAGAGACTTTCATACTGTTACCAGAGACAAAACTAACTAACTAACTAACTAACTAACTACATATAAATAAATAAAATAAAAATGGGTGTGGTGGTGAAGAAACTGGGCATTAGACTGTTTCTGAGGATCTGGTTGCATTCTAATGCCTTGATAATATGCTGTCATGGTTTTTCTATTTTTCACATATCATGTGTAGAAAGTGCTTTTCCTTCCCACATAAGCCTATCAAGAAGCCGGAAAAACACATCTAGTCACCAAGATAAATACTTGTGAGGCTCCTGAACTATGGTAACAAATACATTTATAGGGTACTCTTTCTTTGCCTGGAGTACTCTTTGCCTGGCAAAGAGGAAGTTTTATGTAAGAACCTTGCTTGTACTGTTATTTTAATCTCATTACAACCCTGTAAGGTTAATGCTTCCTTAATCCCCATTGCACAGAAGGGAAACAAACAGATCTAGCATTAGTAGGCTCCAAATCCATGGTTAAAGAAAAATGTATTACTAGAAAATATGTTACTGGAACCAATCTTAACCATTCTTCTATGTTTCTTATCCATCTCAAATTCTGGGCTGTGTTTCAACTCATTTTACCAGGCAGCGACCAGCAAATGTTTAAATATATTGAGCTACCTTTGCAGGGGCTGTTCTCTGCCAAGTGCTGTCTGTAAGCAGATTTCAGGCTACTCTAAAGTGAAGTAGATTAATACAGGTAAGAACATAAGAGAAATATAATCAATCTCTATCAATTTTACATATGAGTCCCAAATAGATGAGAAAATGTAATGGCACTCTGTAGAATATCCCTGCTCTTTGTACATCCCCAAAATGTCCATTCATTATTAATGCTCTGATCTGCCGGCACTTGTTTCACTTATTTCACCAAATAGCTAATCACACTGTTGTTTTAACTTAGTGAAACTGTACAAAGGCAATGGCATTCTTGAAAAGGACCACAGAATCAAGTCAATAAAAGCACTAGGACACAATCGCCATTTTCCAATAATGCTGCAGGGGATTGGTTCAGCTTCTATTTTATTGAAAGCAATTATCAAATGAAAATAATCCCTTAATACACCAAGGGTCTGCTGTGTATTTGCAATTTCCAGTTCTATCTGACTTTGCTTCTAGAAACATGAGTGCTTGTGGATAAAAAGAAAGCCCTCAAGGCTGGTGAAAGACATAGCTAGAAATGGCTTTTTTCCATCGTCTTCACCTTTATGAGGACAGCAAGTTTTATATGTACCAGGACAGAGTCAAATGGCACATTATTTTCTTAAGTCATGATTCTAGTCATTCCTAGATATTTGGGGAGATCAAAAATATGATATGATACGATAAACACAGAATTATGTCCTAACTTTCTTCCCTTTATTGAGAATTCTTCATGGACTATGACCTAAATTTATTTGTGTATTTTCAGGGTAAAAGCTTATTGTAGACGGTCAATACAATTTTTTTTAAAGGAATCAAATATACTTAGTTTTCATGTACCTTCCTATAGTATTATCTGTTAAAGATGCAATAAATATTTAATGCCAGGTACTGATGTCAGTCACATTTATTATTAAAATTCCCTACCTAAATACTCATAAGAGAGGCAATGACATCACTTTAAAAATAATTTTGTCCTTTTTAAAAATTTTATAATTTTTATTTATATTTAATTGTGTTATATCTTTGTGGGACACAACATGGATTATTAGAGTATGCATGCAGTGTGTGACAATAGAATCAAGGATAATACCATATTCATCAATTTCAACAAAGAAAATCACATTTGATTATATGTGTGTGTGTGTGTGTGTGTGTGTGTACACACATATATACACATACACACACATATATATACATATATATATATATACACACAATTGTCAATGTCTGACTTTCTTTTACTCAGTTGTAGTATATCATTCCACAACCTATTTACCCCATATATTTGCATTCCTGTGTATTTTTTTATTATTTATTTAACTTTATTTATTACTATTTTTTAAGAGTTTTTTGCTATAAGGCACATGCTCTTTCCAGAAAGACAGAGAGAGACAGAGAAACAGAAAGTGAGAAATCACCCCCCAGGGGGTTGGACACGACGCAATCCCTTCTTCTCCGTTCTCCTCTCGGGATCTTGGGCATGCATGCACATGCGCCCGGTGTGTTTAAGCCACCGGGTCCAGGACTTGAACTGCAGTTGACTACATGGGAGTCCAGCGACATAGCCATTATGCTAAATGCTGGTCCCTATTATTATCATTTTTAAATTTCTATAGGGCATGTGTGCTCACCATACAAAGAGAGAGAGAGAGAAAGAGAGGGAGAGAGAGAGAAATCGAAAGAATTGAGAAAGCAAGCCACTAGATCTGGGACTTGAACTGTGGTTGGACATATGGAAGTCCATGTGTTAAGCACCATGCCAGCTACTGGCCTCTCTTGTGCATGTCAAATGCTTTTTTTCCTGATATTTTCTTATCCCTTCTAAGACCCAATCCCATTCAGTCTCTGGTATGTCTTCAAATCTTTCCATTTCTGCCATGGAATGCAAATAGTCAGTATAGATTGAGGAGGGACATACAGTGATTGCATTTCATAGTCTGGCTTATGACATTTTCTAGATTTGACCACTTTGAATGGAACTATTGAGGAGGGACATACAGTTATTGCATTTTATAGTCTGTCTTATGTCATTTTCTAGATTTGACCACTTTGAATGGAACAACAGGATGCCTTTGTTCTTTATGCCTGAATAGGAGTCCACTGTGTATATGTGCCACGTTTAAAATCCCAGTCTTCATTTATTGGACATATAGATTGATTCTGTGACTTAACTCTTCTATAATAAATAATGTTGCAATAAACATAGATGTACACATGTCTTTTTGACTGAGTGATTTCTTGTACTTTGGGTAAATACCCAGGAAAGATATTACTAGGTCAGATGGTAGTTCTACTTGTAAATTTTTGAGGAATCTCCATACTGTTTTCTACAATGACTATATTAATTTACTTTCCCACCAATAGTGCAGAAGGGTTCCTTTTCATCACAGCGTCACCAGCACTTCTTGTTCTTTGATTTGTTTTTAATCATAGTCATTCTGATTGAGATTAGGCGATACCTCAATGTGGTTTTGAATTGCATTTCTCTTATGATAAGAGATGTTGAATTCATTTTTATATAATTTTGGTCATTCATATGTCTTCCTTTGAGAGTTCTCTGTTCAGATCAATTGACCATTTTTGAATTGGATTATTAGTTTTTCTCCAGATAAGCTGCTTGAATTCCTCTATTTTCTGGTTATTAATCCATTATCTGGAGTATAGTTTGCAAATTTTTTCTCCTATTCTGTGGACTGTTTCTTTACTTATTGTTTCCTTTGCCATGTAGAAGTATTTTTGTTTGATGTAATCCCACTTGTCTATTTTTAGTGCTTTTGCCTGTGTTTTATGGGTCTTATGTAAGAGAACTTTGCCTACTCTAAAGTCTGCAAGCATTTTCCATAAGTGGTTTTATAGTTTTAAGCTTCATATTTAGACCTTTGGTCATTTTTAGTTGATTTTTGTTAATGGTGAGAGATGGGGGTCTAGTTTCACTTTTCAGCTGGAAAATATTCAGATTCCTCAGTATCATATTCTGAAAGCATTTTCTTTTTTCCATTAAATTGTCTGGTGTCCTTTGGCAAAAATCAGCTGGCTGTATGTTATTGAGTTTACTACCAAATTCTTTATTCTGTTCCACTTGTCTATGTGTCTATTTTGTGCTGTTTAGATCATCAGACCTTTATAATATGTTTTCAGGTGAGATAGTGAGATGGCATCTACTTTATTCTTTTGCACAGTATTGCCTTTGAAAGCAGGAATTTTTTATAATTCCCAACAATTTTTTTGAATGTTTGTTCTATTTCTGTGAAGAATGTCACTAGTGATTTGATAGGAATTGCATTGAATTCGTAAACTAATTTGAGTAGAATCAACATTTTAATTGTATTAATTCAAGAACAAGGGATGTCCTTCCACTTTTTTGTATCAATTCTTTCTTCAGTTTTTCTTGTTGTTCTTTGTAGAGTTTTTTATTTCTTGGTTAGTTTATTTTGTATCCTGCTACTTCACTGAATTCATTTATTTTTTCTAGAATTTTTTTCATGGATTCTTTTGGCTTTTCTACTAATATAGTCATATTGTCTACGAATAGAGACAATTTAACTTCTTTCCTGTTTGGATGTATTTTATTTCATTTTCTTGTCTGATTGTATTGGCTAGGACCTCCAATATAATATAGAAAAGGAGTGGAGAATGTGAACACTCTGTGTTGTTCTAGTTTTCAACAGGAAAGCTTTCCCTAAAATCCTATTTAGTAGGATTTTAGTTATGGATTTCTCATAGATAGCTTTTATTGTGTTGTTGAAAAATATTTCTTCTATATCTGTTTTATTGAGACTTATTTATGAAGCAATGATGTATTTTATCAATGGTTTTCTGTATCTATTGATATGATTATATGATTTTTATCTTTCCTTTTGTTAATATGATGACATTTATTGTTTTATGTATTTTAAATCATTTTTTCATCCTTGGGGTAAAGCCTAATTGGTCATGGTATATGATATTTTTAATGTACCATAGGATTCAATTTGACAGTATTTTATTCAGAAAATTTTCTAGTACTTTTTTCAGGAGTTTTATTTATTAAAGATGTTAGTCTGTCATTTTCTTTTCTTGGTGTATCCTTGTTTGCTTTTGTCATCAAGATGATGATGCCTTGGGCTGGCAGGTGGCGTGATGGTTAAAGGTGCTGGACTCCCACATGGCTGACCGCGGTTCAAGTCCTGGACCTGGCAGCTTGTTTTCTCACTTGCCCACTCTCTCTCTTTCTCTATCTCTCTCTGATTGAACTAAAAAATAATAATAATAAATAAAGTTAAATAAAAAATAATTATTTAAAAAATGACTAAGGCCTTCAAATTAAAAAAAAAGAAAGATGATGGTGCCTTCATAAAATGAAGGGTTCTTTTATAAAATGTAGGGTTCCTTCTTTTTAAATCTGTACAGATAATTTAAGCTAATTTATCTTAATTCTTCTTTAAAGGTTATGTAGAATTCAGAAGTGAATCCATCTGATAATAACTACCTTAATGAGCATGAGGTGGCATAGTGATTTTGATTTGGATCTTCCTGATGATTAGTGATGTGAGCATATTTTTACATTACTATGTTTATTCTGTATTGATTCCTCATCAGATATATTGCTTGCAAATATTTTTTCTAATCCCTTGGTTTCCTTTTCATTTTGTTGATTGCTTTGCTGTGCAAAAACTTTTGTTTGATGTCATCCAATTTCTTTTGACATCTTTTTATATGTTTAATGAGATGTGGGTGTCTAAAACTGGAGAATTTTCTTTTTTTCTTTTTTTGGAGAGGTTTTTTGCTATAGGGCGGATGCGCTTGCCAGAAAGACAGAGACAGAGAGACAGAAAGCGAGAAATCACCCCCCGGGAGGGATGGACACGCCGCAATTCCTTCTCCTCCATTCTCCTCTTGGGATTTTGGGCACGTCTGCACACGCGCCCATCATGAATTTAAGCCACTGAGTCCAGGACTCGAACCACAGTCGACTACACGGGAGTCCAGCGACATAGCCATTACACTAACTGCTGGTCCCAAAAACTGGAGAATTTTCTGAAAGTCTATTTTCATAGTACAAAGGGGCCAGAAAATAGGATAGCGTGTCATAGAGAAAGAAATTTTCGGACAGAGACTAGCATTATTTTTACAATATAAACATCTTAAAACCACAGATTCATGGTTTTCAATGTCTAGGGAAATAGTAACATTCAGTGGGTTAAAGAACAGATTATAGGATCCACTGCAGAGCCAGCCCTGAGGTTACCTTTGTCATTATCCTGGTTGTGGCATGTTGGAGAAAGTATGTAATTTCTCTAAGTCTCAGTTTTCTTATCTAAAAGTGGAAATAGTAGCATTGTTCTTGAAGAATTGCTAGGAAGACTAAAGTGAGCCAAAAATGAAACTATTAGTGCATTTTCTAGCTTACACTAGCAGTTTTCATGAGTGAATAATGATCACTTCCAAATGCTTCATGGCAGCCCTGTTATATCCAGAATCTAAACTATTTTTACTATATATTTTTTAATAAACCATAGTTTAGCTTATTTTTAACATCTGTCATTTCATAAATTCATAGGGAACAGGTTCCAGAAGTTCAGGCTCCTTTCCATTGGTTCTCACAATGTGCTTCTCTGGGTAGAGCAGGCTGGCACTTCAGTTGAACCCAGGTACCGTATCTTTGACTTCCTTTTTTTTCTAGTCATTTTCCTTCACATGAATTAGGAACCTATCTCTGCTCTTAGAATGCTTAATATGCTCAATATGCATATTAATTCTATTGGTGAGAATCTTGCTCTTACCTTAACCTGTTTGTTTACAACAATGCCAACATCATGCTGGATAACATTGTGGGCTCTTCCAGTTTTGCCATGGTAACATTTGTGGGACATTCCTTTTTGAACAGTACCCATTCCCTTGATGGATACAATATCACTTTCTTGTAGATTTGCATGTCTGTTGCCAAAGGAACCACTCCATGTTTTCAAGTTTATATTTTTGGAGAGAGAGAGAGAGAGAGGCACCTAAACAGGAACTTCATGTGCAATTATCCCATTAGCTCTACAGCCAGTCATGTTTAAGCAAACTTACAAATGAATTCATACTTTTCTCATATGGCTCCACCCCTGGGTAGCAGAGCCTTTACTGTCTGCATCACCATGACTAGATCCTGATAATCTTTGCATATAGAAATGATGATTATGCTGGTGAAGGTGGGCAGAGTCATACGTAAGAGGCAATTCTTTATGTTATTGTTGAACAGTTTTACTTATTTAATGGTTCTTTTTTTTTTTTTTGGAGAGGTTATATTTTTATTCCTATATGGCGAGTGCGCTCGCCAGACAGAGAGACAGAAAGCGAGAAATCACCCCCCAGGGGGGATGGCCACACTGCAATCCCTTTTCCTCCATTCTCCTCTTGAGATCTTGGGCACGCACGCACACGCGCCCGGCATGAGTTTTAAGCCACTGGGTTCGGGACGTGAACTGCGGTCGACTATGTGGGAGTCCAGCGACATAGCCATTACACTAACTGCTCATCCCTTATTTAATGGTTCTAAACCTATTACCCCCTTTTCAAAATGTGTTTTGTCTTCTAATGTACTACTCATAAAATCAAAGCACCCAGGTCAAACTATTACCAAGTCCAGAGATAGAAAAGGAGGCAATATAACACATAATTTTAATTCAGAGCTTGGCTCTGTCAAGAAGTTCCACATACTTGGTTTAGTCTTCTACAAGTTCTGAACTTCAGCCTCCTCATTTATAAAATATCAGTGAGAGCAGCCATTATTGATAATTGCCATGATAATGAGGTAAAAAATATAAACACATGCTATGACTCTTGTCATATGGGCCACTAGTATACAGTCAATATGCCTGGGTTTAATTTTTTAAAAATATGTTTTGCCATAGGGCACATGCACTCACGGAGAAGAAAGAGACAGAGAAAAAAAAATGAGAAATAACTCCCTCAGAGGGGATAGCCAATCTGCAATCTCTTTTCTCCCATTCTCCTCTCAAGATTTTGGATGTACATGCACATGCACCAGAATGATTTTTAAGCCACCAGGTCTAGGACCCAAACCATGGTCAGTCATGTGGAAATCTAGCCATCTTTAACACCACAGCACCGCTGGGCCCAAGATTTAAGACTGCCACTGATATTCTGGTTCTCTCCTCATCTGGCAATTTCTCATTCAGTTGACTCATTTTAGTAAATAATATGGGAAAGAAAGTGCCCTGTCATTTCTTTTTACAGGCCAGGATATGTGTAACTCTGTTGTCTTTATTTCTCTGCTATAATAAAGAGTACTTCAATGAAAGAAGAAAATCATTGACCTGGAATCAGGCCAAAGTAGGATGTGGAGTAGTGTTCCCAAATGGCTTTCAGTTGCTTTAAGCCACTGAAATTTGAGCTTTGTTACTACAACCATTACTAGTCCACCCTTTCTGATATTATCACCATCAAGATCATCATCATCATCATCACCATCATCATTGTTAGTAGGAACTTCATCTCTGTTTCAGAAGTCTTGCTAAATAGAGAATTGACACCTGTCTGATGAGGGAACAGTTCTCTTGAACTTCCAAATAATAAATAAATAAGTAGTATTAGTAATAATAATAATAATAAAAGGTTAAGTATTAGTATTTTAAGATTTATTATATCATAAACTCTATTTTATGAAGTTTCTTTGTGTAGCCAGGTTTAATTCTTACCATGAT
Organism: Tupaia belangeri chinensis; assembly: GCF_000334495.1. Lineage (NCBI taxonomy): Eukaryota > Metazoa > Chordata > Mammalia > Scandentia > Tupaiidae > Tupaia > Tupaia belangeri. Next base: position 5,860,974 of record NW_006204113.1, read on the forward strand.
CCTATGAAAATATATCATGGCCTATTTCATACACAAAGATTCTGAGACTTGAATTTAAATCTTGTCGCTTCCTTTTGATCATTAGAATGTATAATTTGGTCCACATTTCTTGAATTTTTTTATTCTATTACAAAATGTTTTTTTGGGGGGACCTATAGAGGATAACTGCAAGAATCTGGCAACATGGCATGATGTGACCACGAGAAAGTAAAATAAAATAAGAAATTATTTATAAAATTGGAACAGAATTATTTGTTTTTATTTTACACATCTTCTGACCTTTGTTTTTCTTTTTTTTAATTTCAAATCCCTCTTTATAAGGAACAGTGAGCTAGTTCTTGATTTGTGCTTATAGCAATTAAAGTGGAGTTAAGTGCTTATAAGTAGAAGATGGTTTATATTGGTTTTCTATTGTGTGCCTCTTCCTATCTATGATTCTCATTTGTTTAAGGCCTTTTTGTACCTTAGCTATGGTAACTCTGAAGAAATAATGACAGGACTTCCTTTTATCTTACCTACTTTCATTGAGATGTTGGTAGTGAAAGCAAAGAAATGTGGTTTTCATTTTCTAAACAGTGCATTGTTTTTAACTTCCTACTTGTAAAGATGTACAGTCTTACCAAACATGGACCATGGTGTACCATTGATTTGATGTGGGTGGGTCTCAGTGTTGTTCAGAGGGCATGGAGAGAACACAAGCACTCTGGAAGGAGTGAGTGACCATAGGGAAGAGAAACTCTTGAGGAGAACTTTAGGCTTCTGTAATTTAGAAATTAAAATTGTACTCTGGGAGTTGAGCTATATCTGACCAACATTTTAATTTGCCTAAGTTTAATATACTGTGCTCTCTTTCCGGGCCAGAGGTATCTCCAGAAAATAATGGTGCATCACATTTGATATGATCCTGTCTACTCATTCTTACTAAGATCATCTCATTCTATTTTACACATTTTCAATCTTTTTGTTGCAATTTTCCCCCTCCCAGGCTTATGAGTAGCCATTAGACATTTCTACCTTAAAAACAAACAAAAATCTGGACTAGTTAACTGTTCCACTTAAGATTTTAAAATATATCTATTTAAATTTTTTCTCAGATAACCTGTAAAACAGCAGAAATACTGAATGAAAAACTGCTCGTATGGTTAGGGAGTCAGAGAATACATACGTACTAGAAACACACTGTCTATGTAAGTATGTCAATCACATATAGTTATTTCAAGTACAATCTTACACAATGATCATATGTCTCCCTAAGAAAAAGAAGGTGAATTTGACCTTGATATATTCTTTACCTTGTTGCTCTTGAGGAGAGTTGCCTTTCACCTCAAGTAAAATTGGATTGTTTTTTGAATTACTATTCTCTAGAAGCAGACCTCAGCAAAAATTCTTCAGCAAATTCTTGTACTACTTCTTCACTAGCTTCTTCAATATGGGTTGTAATTCTGATCTTCCTTGCACATCAATCTCCTTCTATGTGAACAAGAAGAGGGATGTAAAATCATGGAAACCTGACAGAGCGAGCCAGTCAGATGCTTACATCATGAGGACTCTGTGATGCTCACATTCTTCTAACAGTCAACAGATCTGCTACAGAATGTTTACCAGAGAGAGAGTATTCTCTGGATGAACACCATTTGTACAATACTCTTCCAGTAATTTCAGTGAGTGAGGCTACAACTGCCTCAGAATAACTTTTCCTTATTATCTTTCCTATCTTTACAAGTCACCCCAAGTTGTCTATTCTATACCACAGTGCCTTGTAAAACTACCAAACAAATACATTAATGATATTTGATTACTGAGCTACAGTAGTGGACTGTACTTATTTAGTCAGTAAGAAAAAAAATTTTGTTTGTTATTTTGTTCCATATGATTTTTTTAGTCAAAGTTATTAGTAAATAAAAAGAAAACAAAGAAAGAAAAAGAAAAAAATACATTTTCTCCTCAAAATTTATGAATAAGTGAAGAGAGAGGGCCTTGGAATTTGAGCTTTAATATCCCTCTAGGAGATTCTACTAAATGACTACATTTAAGAACCAATGGTTTAATATAACCTTCCAAAATAACTGAATTTCTTTGACTATATCTTAAAAATGGTCACTGATGCCCAGCTTCAATTTTCTGTGACAGAAAATAATATATATTTTGATCTGATTCATTTTATGTTTGTAATGCTACCTTTAACAAAAGATCCTTCTTTACATGACTGGATAATACTTTTGAAGTACTATTCACAATTTTTTACATTGGAATATGTGTCTAGGAAAGATGGACCCTCAAATGTAAATATCTGGGGAAAAGTTCTGAGTTTCCATCTAAAAGTCTGGAAAGAAGCATTATAGTTATCTGAATGTGATGACAAAGGTAGACAAGGCAAACTGAAGCTTCCAAAGTGTTAAAATAGTTTCTGAGACAGTCAGATTTTCCTGTGTCCCTAAGAAAGGATGGGTTAGCTGAGAGAGAGCCAAAATATCATGAAGGGGTATACCATAGTTGAATCATGAAACTGAGAATCCAATGACAGTAGCTGGCCCTTTTGATGGACACATCTAGATACTCAGTGACCAAAGCCCAGAGAAAGCAAGTTAATTAGCATATGTCTGCCTTGGACAAAGGATGGAAACCTCTTTCCTTGAAACTAGAATTCTTTGTAAGCCATGTAAAATGTAGTAGTGAACCTGTGGGGGAAAAAAGGGAGATGAGAAAAAAATTCTGACTTCACTAAATTTTGAGCCTGAAATAACTGCTAAAACACTGAAGTACTTAAGTTTACTCAGAAATGACTGAGATCAGATCTATTATTATTATTATTATTTTTAGTGCTATAAGATATGTGTGCTCATGGAACAGAGACAGAGAAAGGGAACGTTAGGAAATCACTCCCTAGAGGCGATGGCCATGCCAAAATCTCTTCTCCTCCACTCATGTGCTCACATACAACCAGCGTGATTTTTCAAGCCGTCTGCTCTTGAACGCAAACTGTGCAGGTGGCTAGGTGGGATCCAGTGCCTTAACCTCCACCTGCTGTCCCTAAGAGATAATACATTTTGACATCTAGTTTTTATTTTTTGACATCAAATAGAATGGGGAGAAGAGTTGAATTTCAGAAAGATAAGAAAATGAAGATACTTTTTATACCTTAAAAAAATTTTCTTACACATCTGAGTACATGTTTTAAAAAATATTTACCTGATATATATTGAGTTAAACTGAGTTAAGTTAATATTTATTTTTATCATATCTCTGTAATCATTGAAAATAACCCTTTTTGTATGACAGGTTTTTAAAACTGAAAGATAACTCTTACTCTTTCTCTGAGTCAAATTTTTTCCAGCATGAACATGGTCATAATAATCTAGCTCATTGTGCTATGTCTTGATTTCTAAAGTTATCAGTATTTTTGTTTATCCTCTGACTGCAAACTGGTATTAAACAATCCTTGCAGAAGAGTGGATTGTGAAAATTTTCTGAGAGTTTGAAAACAGTAAGACTTTGGTTCCCACCTCAATATTTTTGTTTTATACTTTGATCTAGGGTAGACTCCAGACATGAGCACTTTCAAAAACTTTATGTATGAGACTGATGTGTAAGCTATCTTACACATTATGTCTTAAATTAAAACATAATTAAATAAAACAGGCTCAATTTGGATAGAAAGGATATACATGACCATTTCCCTTTGCCTAGACATAACTTTTTTTTTTTTTATCAAAACTGTCCAATGTAGCATTTTTTTCTTGACAGGCACCTAGAGAATTGCATCACCCAGTCACCCAATCTACCTCTCCCCTTTCTGCTTGAAGTTAAACACTTCAACCAGTGTTTATTAAGAGGACTCTTTGTATCCATAGTGTCTGGTATATTGTGTCACTGTTTGTGTTCTACACAAAGATAATACAGGTATAAACCATATCATGGAGGAATTTATGGTCAGATAAACCATAAGTAGTAAATCAATGCAGTAGGTAAATGCTCTGATATATAACATATATGATATAGAAGATGTGTGATATACTCCCGGAATGCTAAAAGTACACAATAAAGGGTGATGACATGTATTATATTTGGGTGGAAGGAGAGTTGGGTATGCATCTGAGGCTGGACTATTCTGGGCTGCAGTGTAAAAAGGCATAAACCAGGTGCTAATTATTCCTGGAATAACTAATCATTAAAGTACCAGGACATTAAACAACATAGGAATCCAGGTCCCTGGGTAATTCAACTAAATGTAATCATCTAAAATTCTTGGTCTATTTAGCTAAGCATGATCATTTCTGCTCGCTAGGTCAGTGGTTCACAACTATAATGATGAGCATAATAATTATCTGAGATCTTAGTAAAATGTAGATTCTGATTTTTTAGTCGAGTAATATGTTAAGTGATTCTATAACCCTCGCTTTCACGATGTAATACCTCTGGTTCTGGACCACACATTAAATAGCAAAGTAGCATAGAAATATCATGAGAGGAAAGAAGGTGCCATAGTCTGTATCTGGGTAGAGCAAAGATACCTAATTCCTAGAAGATAATTCAACAGAGCACAGGGTTGGAAATTCCTGCATCAGTCCCTCTTCTACTTCATCAATGCAGTAAGAAAAGAAATGTGTGCTAATTGATTCTAATTTGCCACCAAATCATCATCAACACAAATTATTAAAGAAATGCAGAGCATATAAAGATGCTCATTGGTTTGCTAATGAAGCCTGTGTAGGCTTCTGTGCTACCCATCCATCACTCTCTCCTCTTATCCTTCCTAAGGTACAGTGTAATGATAGGCCCACGTTTCTCTCATTTCACACATGAGTCCATTTCTATGAGAGAAGCTACAAATGAGAAGTGTAAATATGGATCTGGTGTATGATTCAAAAAGACTGCCTGCCAGTCCTTCTTACTCAACTTCTATTCTCTCCAGCTAATTTATCCTGCGTGGGGATTCATGTGCATGTCGGGGAATACTGGAACAGATTGAAACAAAGCCTTCCATCCAAGTTCACTGCGTATTTCAAGTAGTGGTGTAAGATGGTTTGGGAAAAATGCTCCCAGAAGTCTGCATCAGTTCACATTGGGAAAACTACTCGATTCAGATAATAGCGAATGTTTAACAACATGTCACTGTTTGAAACTCACAAAAATGCTCCCAGGGTTTCACAGTCTCCTTCTGGTTCTCTGTTCCCTTTGCCACAAGCAGTAAAATTATCCATATTATCCTGCTTGACAGCCAGACTTCTCCTGTGCTGTGTAGCAGACAGAATTCTACTCAAATATCTTTTGTTAGCTAGGTTCTAAGCATAGTGAGATGGGTTTAATTAGTCTTCTCTCTACTGGGTAGTGAGCCCCAGAACACTGAGGGAATGTCTTAGAAATAGAAAAGTCTGGTCCTGCATCCTGCTGCGTCAGAATTTCTTGCCAATTAAAAAAATATCCCACAGGTGATTCCAGTGCAGACCCATGTTTGAGACCCACTGGATTAGACATTATATGATTTCCTAAGGAATGGATTGTTAGATACTAAAACAGAGGACAGAGGATTTTCTTCTCTTAAGATGTGTAAGATCAAAACAGATATTGGATGTTTTAGATGTAGTCTAGGACTGAGAGCTAAGGTGAGTATTTTGGATTGGCAGTCTCTAGGTACTTAACCCTGCTAGGACACATTCAAACCAAAAGTGATGAAATTTCATAGCACATTAATATAAAGAAGCTATCCAATCTTCTACCTGCAGGAAATAGCAAAAAGTGGTAAGAAAGTAAATGCCATTCCTGAGTGACCAAATTAAAGTTGGTGTACAATGGCCTTCTAGGTTTTTTGTGCTGATTAAGTGAATTATGTAGATGAAAACCTCTCGTGCAGAGCAAAGCATATAGCTGGTGCACAATAAATGTTATTTCCCTTCTACATATTTAAAGGCAAAAAGTAAAATGTAAATGAAACTCGAAGTAGGTCCAGAATTTTCAGCTGCATCAACCTGATCAACCAGGAGTAAACTATACAACCTGTCGTTTCATATTTAAGACCAAAGTTATGCACAGAGACGAAGGAGTGCCTGAACCTAATCAAGATTTTGGCTTCTTCTCTGTTTCCTTCTAGTGCAGAAGTGGCCGATCAAAAATAAGCTGCAGCTTTTTTTTTTTTTTTTTTTTTTTGTTTAAGCCACCGGGTCTGGGACTTGAACCGGTTAACTACATGGGAGTCCAGCTGCTAACTGCTGGTCCCGAGCTGCAATGTTTTAACGGGAAAATAACAAGTTCTTTACAATGACTCTTAAGATAAGGCTGGAAATGGGTTTGCTACAATGAAAGTCCAATGGAACTCTGAGACCATATTTCCTCATCAGCAATTTATTCATTGCACTTAATAAATGCTCTAGAAACAAACAAACAAACAAAATACAAAACACTTTAACAAGGTAGGAAGAAGAGTCAGGGAAAGTCCTGCCTTTCCCATCTTTCTCCCTTTTGTCTACGCCAAATGCTGGAATGTTTTGCTCCTCTTTAATACCCAAGCAATACATAGAAATTATGGCATTTCCTGGGTAATTATTTTATTTTTCACTTTCTCGAGAATAATGTTTAGATTATTATACCACTACATTATTTCAGTGTTCATTACCACGACTATTAGGACAGTATTTTCCCAAGTAGTGGGATATATCTGAGATTTTCTGTGGAAATTTGGCTTCCTTTTCACATATATCTAGGAAACTGCATTGACTTTCTTTTCAGAAGTTCACAAAGCAAGGAGACAGAGCAAATGGGTTCATTTGTTTCACCCAACATTTTCCAAATTAATTTGACCATGGAACCTTTTCTTTGTAAAATATCTACTGATGTGTGATGTGCTTTTCAGAGCATACATTTTGGAATGTTTGTTTAGGTATGAGATAAAATCCATCTTTATGGATTTGATAATCAGTTCTCTTATAAATAGTGAAATCTACATGAGTAAGGACACTATTGCCCTTTCACCCTGGTATTTTTCAATCTCTAAGTAGAGAAAATCATAATGGTAGTCAAAGATATTGATGCATTTTCATCAAAACTTCAGCACTGCTGTTGAAGAATCCAAAGGTATTATACAGTGTTATAAATTTTGTGATGATGTGCTTTACTGTAGATGTTTTTCCATTCTCTACACTTTACTTTGTGACAACTTTCTTTTTTTACATAAAATTTCTATTTTATATCTGTGTTAGATTTATAGAAGATATTAAGAAGATAGAACAGAAATTTCCTGTAAATTCTACAGCCAATTCTCCCTATTATAATCACATGGTACATTTGTCAAAATCAATGAGCCAATATTAATACATTATTATTAACTAATGTCCATACTTTGTTTAGATATTCTGCTTTCTGTTAAAGTTTGTTGTTGTTACAGGATCCCATCCAGAATATCACATTATACCTATCATATATCTCCTGGGGTCCTCTCAAATGTGATATATTTTCATAACTTTTTCTTTCCTTTTCTTTTTTTTTTATTTTTTAAGAGGTTTTTACTTTAGGGTACATGTGGCTCACTGGGGAGAGGCAGAGAGAGATAGAGAGATGGAGACAGTGACAGAGAAAGTGAGAAATCATCCCCCAGAAAATGGCCACACCATGATACCTTCTCTTCCTTTCTCCCAGGATCTTGGGCACACAGGCACATGTGCCTGGCATGATTTTCAAGCCACTGGGTCCAGGACTTGAACTGCGGTAGGCCATGTGGGAGTCTAGTGATATAATCACGGCACAATCTATTTTTTTTCCTTTTTTAAGTTTATTTATTTATTATTTTTTCATGCGGGAGGGAGAGCAAAACAGAGATGACAGTATCCCTGATAGGGTCCTGACACTAAGAATCACCTGCAGCCATCAGCTTGCTCCAGATCATGGGCACACATGTGCCTGGCATACTCAGGAAGGTCTCCAGAATTAAATGTCAACATTCCCATATAAGATCACCTCACAGAGCATTACAGTTTACTGGTATGCCACCATCTGGTACACTTATTTTTTTATAACCTTGACAGTTTTCAGGAACATTGGCAGGATATTTTGTAGAATGACTCTAATTTGGGATTTGTCTGATGTTTTACTTATGGTTAGATTGAAATGATGTGTTTTGAGGAAGAAGATCACAAAGGTACTATATTGGTTTCATCATATTATTTCAGAGGTTTATGCTATCAGTATATCTCATCACTGTTGTTAAACTTGATCATCTGGCTTGGTGTAGTGTTTGCCAGTTTTCTACATTATAACATTACTCTAGGGGATAGAGAGAGAAAAAAATGCTTCAGAAGAAAATTATAGTGGACTTGTTACTATATTTTAGCTTTGTCCATGTGTTTAGTTTAATTAAGATCTTTTGTAAATCCATAAAATGTGAAAAAATAGTATGAAGGCAGAGAGGAGAAAGGGGAAGAAAAAAAGGAAAAGTGTGTTTAATTGACAAAAATATGAGAAGCTATTTGCTGATGATAATGCATATAGTAATGTCTTTGTCTTGACTGATATGCATGGTATGCATGCTGGAAAAAGAAGTGTACATTGTAAAGATATATGTGAACAAATGTAAATTAAAATATATAAAAATAAAAAAAAGTATTTTTTTGAAGAGGCTTTTGCTATAGGGCACGTGCACTCACCAGACAGACAGAGACAGAAAGCGAGAAATCACCCCCCCAGGGAGGATGGCCACGCCGCAATCCCTTCTCCTCCATTCTCTTCCCAGGATCTTGGGCGCACATGCACCCGGTGTGAGTTTAAGCCACCAGGTCTGTGACGTGAACCATGGTTGACTACATGGGAGTCCAGCGACATAGCCATTATGCCAACTGCTGGTCCCCAAAATAAAATTTTTTTTTAAAAGTTAGCTTTTCTCACTTTCCAAGCTGTGCTCATTTGAATATCACTACGCCTAGTTCACACTTATTAATAAGGAAGTTATATTCTACTTCCTTAAGGGTATCTGCATAAATTATCATCATCATCATCATCATCATCATATCATTTGAGTGAGAAATTTTTCCTACAGGGAGCATGTGCACACCAGAAAGAGAGAGAGACCAAGAGACAGAAAGCAAGAAATCATTCCCCAGGGTGGTGACCAGGCCACAATCTCTTCTCCTTTATTCTCCTCTAGGGATTTTGGGCACACATGCATGCATGCACACAGTATGAGTTTCAAGTATCTAGGTCTGGGACTGAAACCACAGTCAACCATGTGGGAGTCCAAAACCTTAACCACTACATCAGTTGCTGCCCTTCAACTATATAAATTATTTGTAATTCTTCCACATTAAAGAGTTAACTCTTTTCTCGTATTTATTTTTATTCAAACATTTATACATAAACATAAATTCATGAATATTGAATTCATTCTTTGGTTTAGAAACCAATACTCATTTTTGACATTGTTGCTCACAAGGTTTGTCCATTGGGAGCACTTTCAGTTGGCTCCTGTATTCTTTAAGTAAACCGTCACATTTCATGTATGAGTGTCTATGTATGTGTGCATGTGTGAACACTTACCTACTTTCTGGCATTTATGCAGTTCTCTGGGTTGATCTTATTTGTAATTCTGGCTCCAGACCTACAGTCATCCATTTCTTCAAGGAACATATGTTCCTTTTATTAAAGGATGGTCATAGAAACCAAGATCTGGGCATTAAGTGTGCTTGATGCTACTAGGGTGAAGTTGCTTCTAGACACTTTCAGCAGACAGAGAGGAGATATTGAGTACAGACCTGTTCATGTGCATGCACACAAACACACCCACCCACACACACACCCACACACACACACACACACACCCACACACACACACACACACACACACACCCGTACATCTCACTGGCATCATTTTATTTAAGCTAAATATAAATTCATACTGAAGTGTTTGACTCTAAAACATTACTACAAGGATCATTTGTGTTGTCTCCTATTCTTATTTATAATTTTCCACTCCAATAATTACTTACATGGCTCCCATCGTACACTACTTAATAACCAAACTGTTCAGTTTCAGTATCTGTTTATACCAGTTTCAGTATCCTTAACCTGTATCTCTGGAAAAAGAACAATAACCTAAAAATGACCAACTAGAGTGCCATTTTTATGTGCAGTTCCTTTTACCTATGGTCTCCCAGAATCCAAATATTTCCAAAGCTACTGAAGACAGCACCTTATACCTGTATTCACTGCAGTGAAATTATTCAATATATTTGTAGTCACAAATGAAATCTTTTATTACTTTCTGTTGTTCATTCTGAAAATCCCTGACCTCCAAATACACCTATAAATACATACATATTTATAAACTTTCATACATTCAGATTTATCCTTTTTGTCGTACAGATCTATGGGGCTTAGCAAACAAAGTGTCACATATCTTCAATGATAGTTGTCAATTTCCTAATAACAAATGATATTTATCATTTTTATATGAATAATTAATATATATAAATCTATGCTGAGATGTTTACTCCAACCTGTGTTTTTTTCCAGTTAAGTTGCTTATTTTCTTATTGTTTAGTGCCAAACATTTTTAAAATTATTTTATTTACCTTTATTTATTGTTATTATTATTTTCCAATTTGGTCAGAGAGAGACAGAGAAAGAAGAAAAGTGAGAAAGCAAGCCACCCGGCTCAAGAATTGAACCGTAGTCAGCCATATTGTCCAGTGCCTTTAACCACCACACCACCTGCTGGCACCAGTGCCAAACATTTTTTTTTCACAGATATTTGATATAAGTTCTGTATCAGATATTTATTTTCCAAGTATTTCTTTCTTTCTTTTCTTTTCTTTTTTTTTTTTTTTTTTTTTGAGAGGAATTTTGCTATAGGGTGTGGCGCTCCCCAGAAAAACAGAGACAGAGAAACAGAAAGTGAGAAATCACCTCCCAGGGAGGATGGCCACACTGCAATCTTTTCTCAGGATCTGAGCACGCATGCACATGCACCCGGTGTGAGTTTAAGCCACCGGGTCCTGAACTTGAAATGCGTTTGACCACATTGGAGTCCAGCGACACAGCCTTTACACCAACTGCTGGTGCCAATATTTCTGTCATTCTGTGGCTTGCCTATTTATTCCCTTGACTGTGTCTCTTACAGAGCAGAACATTGTAATTGTAATAAATTCCAATTTACAAATTTTTGTTGCAAAATTGGGCCATTAGTATTATATTCAAAAATTCATTGCAAAATCTAATATCTTAGGTGACTTTCTTCTGTTTTCTTTCATAGTTTGGTATTTTGACAATTTTGGATGAAAATTAGAGTTCACTGAGATTGAGTAATTTGCTTGATGTCACTGGATAATCAAAGTGGGGTCAAAATTTGAATCTCGGCCGAGCCTTGGTGGTGCAGCTGGTATTACACTGGACTGTGGAGCAGAAGCTGCATGCTGACCGTGGTTTGAGTCCCTGGCCCAGTCAACCTGATTCGGGAAGGGCAGAGGACTGGAAGAGGATCATGGCATGACAGAGCCTTGTAGAGGGCACTTTTCTCTCTCTTCCTCTTCTCTCTCTTGCACACATGTGTTCTATCATGAAAATAATTTTAAAAGATCTGAATCTAGGTTGTTAAAATATAGAGCATGTAGAAAGAGATAAAGGAAAGAATATAAGGAGGATGAGAATAAACTGTGGTAAAGCTTCTGGAGATATTTTATAAAGTTTTCAATGATAGGACTTTGATGTTAAAGGGAATATATAATATTAAGGCCAATTTTGTGTAAATCTTTGAAGTGACACATCACAGATTACCAGCTACTCCACTTTTATTTGAAAATGGATGAGTTAAAAAATTCTATAATTCCAGATGGGCTGTATTCTGAGGTTAGAGCTGAGAATGTAGGTCTATCCTAGAATATATGAAGTCAATATAATATTACAATGATTTGAGAAGAATTTAAAGTTTGTGGGGATTAACAAAAATGTAACCTCCTCCACAACAGAAAACTTTATTTCAACTTAAAATTAAGAAGTCACAAAAATTTTAAAACTTTAGAATTCACTCTTTCTTGCCTTGTCCTTGCTCAAAAAAGTTGGCTTTGTAGCAAAGAAACATTCCTCATTGGTTGAATAATCTGAGAATAAAACACACAAAGAGGTGTCTTGGCTTTGTTTTTGTGTGTTGGATTTTTTAGTTAGAATTGAAAAGTGGCGATATCATTGCCAAATTTCCCTCTGATGAACAATTCCCTGGTAGTGAAAGAAACTTAAATCAGTGATTCACCTTGGTCATTAAACTTGACATTTCTACTTTTTTCCACTTACTTTTTATAACTTTAAACAACTTTTTTTCCTTTTCTTTTACTTCCTTATTTTTTATATTCAATCACTGTATATCTTTCTAGAATACAAAATGGATTTCTCAGAATAAATATATAGTATGTTAGTCCATTCAAAGATATTATCATACACAATATCATCAACAGATACTTTTCATTTTCTGTCCATTAAATGTTCTGCTATTCCCCCCTTGGTTCCCTCCCTCCTGTCCCTTCCCTTTTTCCCCACTCTTCTTCCACAGTGTCACTAGTATCCACAATTAGTCTCCTTATTTTTATACCTTTCAACATTTGCATACTTCTAAAGGGTTTATTACACAGATTCAAACTTAAACTATCTAAGAATTCAAACAAACTAGAAGGAAATATAATCTACCTTGCCCTGAAGCAAATTTATATGAATAATAAATTGACAATGCACTATAAATTCAGTGATGAATGATGTTTCTAGTATCCCAATGTAAGAGATCTTTAAAAATAAATGATTAAAATATCCACAAGTTCTGGGCCAGCAGGAGGCATAATGGCCAAAGTGCTGGACTCCCACATGGCTGACCCTAGTTTGAGTCCCAGACTTGGTGGCTTGAAAATAACACTGGGCATATGTGTGTGCTTGCCCAAAATCCCAGGACAAGAATGGAGGAGAAGAAATTATAGCATGGCCATCTCTGCCCCCCACCCCAGGGGGTGATTTCTCATTTTCCTTCTCACTATTGCTCTCCAGTGAGTTCACATGTCTTGTGGTAAAAACCTAAAAAAAAAAAAAAAAAAAAAAAAATCACAAATGAGATGGGACAATGTTATAGACCAAAGTTATATAGCCAGGGTTCAGGCCTCAAGTTTTTTCTGCCTCCACCCAGAGTCCAGGTGCACAACATGCTTACAGTAGCTCATGGCGAAATCCACGAATTCTTTCTGGATACCTGGTTTTCACACCTTTACCTCTTAACCATTGGTAATCCTATTGCTGCTAGGTAAGTATCCAGACTTTGGCACTTCTTACTAGCTTATTCACTTCTACTCAGAACCCAAACATGGCTCTGCCTTCACTCAGCCTAAAAGTCAAAGTCCTTACATGGCCTGCAGAGTTGTGTGTGATTTCTTCCTTGGTGGATATTTGACCTCATCTCTTATTCTCTTTCTACCTCATTCCTTTCCAGTCATCTTTTTCTAAACTTTTGCTTTTTTTTCAGATTTCAAGTGTGGTCCTGCCTCAGGGCCTTTGCATATCTGTTCTCTCTGCTGAGTCATTTCATTCAAATCTGAGCTTAAATGTTAGGCTCTGAGAAAAGCATCCCAGAGGATACAGCAAAAGTTACCAAAAACATAGCCCAGATCCTCCCTCTCTATCCCATCGGTTTTCTTCTCCATAGCAGTTATCATCAACCAATATATATTTATTTCTTGGTTTATTTTCTGTGCCCCACCTGTTAGAATAAAAGCATCCCCAAGAGATGGACTTTGTTTTGTCCATTGTTCTAGCCCCAATTCTTTTCAAGTATTTATAAAACTTGTCACAAATAAAGAAAAGATAAATAGTAACTAAGGAAAACAATATAGACTTGTGAAAATTCTTTTTCAGCTAAAGGAAAGATTTTTATCAGCACCCATTGATCTTTTTCAACTGCTTTTCTCCACACAGGCTTGAAAACAGTAATTATGAAATATATATGATAATCTTTGATTTCCCATCTTGCTTACTAGTTATCAATTATATCACCATGAGAATACTCACTTCACAAAGCTTTGCTTTTTTGTGAGATAAGAATAATATTTTGTGACTCCCTTGAGATTATAGGGATGAGCATACATGTGATGGTGCCTAGCCGAGTGCTTAGCACATAGTGGGCATTCCACAAATTATTAATTAGCGGTGCCATTTGTCTTCCAAGTTTCAAATAGTAAGGAAAGTAGATGCTTTTTTAAAACAAAACTCAGGTTTATTTGGCAGGACTGAAAACATTGCATTTATAAAGACAGAAACTAGAAGAAAAGAAGAAACCAGAAATCAAAAGGTAAAGGAGAAGTAATCTCTCTCTTCTCCACCCACGTATAAATAAGGCCATTCCTCATTATATTTATATTAAAAGGATCAACTTTTGGCTCAGCTGTGGTGGCCCCACAGTGGCACACTGCTTCATGATGCTGGAGGCATGTGGAAGACTGGAAATTAGTTGAGATCCGCCTATACACAGCATGCCCATGCCCCCATGATCTGGCTGGCTAGAAAGGCTGACACGGATTGTGGCAGAGACACTATTGAAGGCATCTCTCTTATCCAAAATAAAGAAAGAAGGAAGAAAAAGAAAACAAAAGAGAAAAATATAGATAAACTTTCTTGGGAACCACTATAGATGGAATGTTTGTACCCCCCCCCCATAAGTAATAGGTTGAGACATAATTGTCAATGTGATGATATCTAATAGTGGAGACTTTGAAGAGTTATCAGATCATGAGGATGGAACCTTCATGACTGGGATCAATGCCCTACAAAATAGGCCCTAGAGAGATCCATTACCCCTAACTACCATGTGAGGGAATAGGAAAAAGACAGTATTAGATGGCATTCTATGAACTCGGAAGTGGGCCATCACCAGATACAGAGTCTGCTGACACCTTGATGTTACATTTCTCACCCTCTAGAACACTGAGAAATAAATTCGTATTGCTTATAAGCCATCTAGCTTATATTTCATTTCGGCAGGCTAAAAGAACTAAAATGGGTAACTTTCTGACTTCTTTTTACCACTAGTATCATCTGCTTTTCATAATAAGGCACCTGTGACCCATGAGGATCCTGACAACCTCAGAGATGCAGCTCTTCCAGGAAAAAGATTTTTAGAGGTTTTTGCTATAGGGCACGTGTGCTGATCAGAAAGAGAGAGAGACAGAGAGATAGAAAGTGAGAAATCACCTCCCAAGGGTCATGGCCACACCACAATCCCTTCTCCTCCATTCTCCTCTTGGGATCTTGGGCACGCACGCAAGCACATGCACCCAGCGTGAGTTTAAGGCACCGGGTCCGGGACTCGAACTGCGGTTGACTACATGGGAGTTCAGCAACATAGCCATTATGCTAACTGCTGGTCCCAGAAAAAGTTACCTTTTAACAGAAGACTACAACTTAGAATCTAATAATTCTCCAAATTCTAAAGAAGGGAGTTGTAACAGGGTACTATTGCATTACCTTGTATACTTCGGTTCCCAAACGAGGCATTGGTTTGCACTTTGGTCCCAAACCAGGCATTGCACAGGAGCAATGCCATTGTTCCATGCACCTCAATTTTTACTATGGAGATGCTTGCTTTACAAAAAAGGAGTTCTCTCTTCCCGAAGATAGATATTGCATTTCATATGGCCCCAAAAGAACATCATTTTCCATTATAATAAGTAGCTCACTCTAGAATGCGAAGGCAGACTGACTGCAGCTTTGCTATCACATGATACTTATCATCAGGAAAGGAATGTCACAGTTGTCAGGTATGATTTTCCAGCTCACCCCACCAATAAGTCTGGCTCCATTTGCCTTCCATGGGTATGTTGCTCTGGGGTATTTGAAACCACTCCATCTACACACACACACATAGCCCTAATTATAAATCTCTCTCATACTAACTTGGGTCCTTCAGGGTTTCTCTCCTTGTTCTTTGTTTCATATTCGTCAGGTTTTTTTTACAAAATTAAGCTTGGAGTACTCCTAGAAATGTGTTATACATAATTAAAGTAATGCCTCTGTCCCTTCCTTGATGGGGCAGTGTGTGTGTGTGTGTGTGTGTGTGTGTGTGTGTGTGTGTATTTTCCAGAAAGCTTGAAATGAAACAGTGCCACTGAATGCCTTTAATGTTAAAGATGCTTTTTATGACATTGGATAGAATGGGTTTATTACTGTTATGGTTATTATTTTAGAAAGTAGGTAATCTTCCTTTAAAAGAAAAGAGAGAAAGAAGAAAAGTCAAATCAAATCAAACACAAAGCTCTGGGCTCTATTATGGTATTAGGTTTCATGTCCCAGAGCAGGTCAGAGCATACTTGTGATATATGAAAATTTCTCATTCTTGGGTACATTTCATTTACTGAAATGCTATTTGAGAGCAACTTTATTAAAGATGCAAGACACTAGTACAATGCCACTTTATTTTGTGTCACCGCTTTCATACGAATCTTCTCCCCAAACACTTTGGAGAATTAAATAATACAAGACAGGAGAGAATGTTTTGTATAAATTATACAGCACTATGGCATAAAGAATAATTTAAAGAATCACTTAGAAAGCCAATAGCTAAGGCTCGGAAAAGGGGAAAGAAAAGAAGAGATTTTTCAGAATTTTTATTTGTTTTTGTTCCAGCAGTTATGAAGAGTGGTTGAAGTAGAAAGGGAAAATAGGAGTTCTTGTGGAACGTGGGGTCAAGATTTTATTGTCCACAAATAGCCTTCTCAGTGCTTCTTCTCTACTACAACACCTTCTAAGCTGTCTCTGATGTTTTTATTTTACAAAATACCCATGAGTCATCATAATAGATATCAGGAACCTATTATAATTCAAATAACTTGAAATTCTAAAATTTTAAGGTTATCATCCACATACAAAGGCAAGAATAACAGAGTTAAAATGATCCAGCTGCTAAACAGCAATCCCTCCAGTGAAACCCACCTTTAACTGAATCCAAAGCCTGGCGATTGTTGCTACCCCAATGAGTTTAGCAAGAACTATCATTAATAAGACACATCTCTCACTGAGCAAACTCCTGTAGTTTTCTAACAATATCATATAATCCAATACTCTCAATCTTTGTCCTAACATGACTAAAGCGCCTTAATTCATAAAACAAAAGTCGCTAACATGGCACAGTTCTCTAAGAGAGGAGAGTCTATAATCAATGCAAATGTCCTAATGTACATTCTATTTATACACTCCTACATCAACAATCAGGGAGAGTCAGAAAATGCACTAATTTATCAGGTATTCAGAGATGACATCATCTTTCATCTTAGCACCTCAAATAAATATGAACAGTAGAAAAGATAAATATTATACTCTTCTGCTTCTTCTTTCTTACTGTCAACAAGCCTAATTTTGTTCTAGAAGAGAATATGGATTGGTCTAAGCAAATTATGAAAATTCAGTTTCCTAACCTTTCTTACCCCAAGGAATGTGAATAAGTCAGTCGTTGCCAATGAGACCAAACTCTGTGGTGCTGCCCTCCTTTCCTTCCTTCTTCCTGCTCTAAATGTCGCTGTGATGACTAGAGCTGGAAGTACTCCTTTGAAACCGGAGTGCTGCCAACATGTTTAGGACTGAGGAGAAGGGGGAAAAAAAAATCTGTACATCAAACACACCAACTTGTAAATAAAATATGCAAAACAACAACAAAGCAATTCCTATATGCTAAAGTTACTGTTAGTTTTGTTTTTCTTATTTACAATTACATTCCATCCGAACAGATCCCAGCAGACACACCAACTGATGTGGGAAAGGAAGTAGATTTGAGTAGTAGAGTGATAAATGCAAAGCTAAAGAGCAATTGGAAAATTCCATCTGTGATCATAATTTTGGACAAGGTTCCATTTTCTAGGACATCTAAATGTAGACGATACTACCAAGGCCATACGTGGTTTCTAAAAGCAGCTGATTAAAAAGCTATAAATATCACTTGTCTGGTACACATAATTACTGCATTATTCCCCTGACCATGATTATGTGTGTGCCCTTTTGCACTAAGTTGTATATAGTATACCAAGAACTAAGTTACAAGCAAAAAAATTTAGATTTTGTCCCTTCTAGTTCTACTTTAGATAAATGTGTTGATCAGAGTGGATTAGATTGTACTTCAATAAAAGCAATTAATAATAAAAATACGATAAATGATCTCAAAGTTTCAGTGGCTTAAAGAAGAAAAGGTCTATTATTCGCTTACCCTACTGGTCCCTTACAAATTAGCTGGGAGGCTTGCTCTATGTCATCCTCACTTAGGTACCTATATAGAGGGAAGTTCTATCTCTATGTCTTCATATTTTCTTTGATAAGAAAATGGATAAGAAAGCATAGATATGAGCTTAAAGCTTCTATCACAAAGTGATAAATGTTGTGTCTGCTAAGTTTTAATTAGACAAGTCACATGACTAGCCCATTATGCTGAAAGCAAGGAAATACAATTCTAGGAAGCAACAGTTAGCATAATGGCTATGTCGCTGAACTCCCATGTAGCTGACCATGGTTCGGGTTCCGGACCCAGTGGCTTAAACTCACACCGGGCGTGTGTGTGTGCATGCCCAAGATCCCGAGAGGAGAATGGAGGAGAAGGGATTGTGGCGTAGCCATCCCCCCTGGGGGATGATTTCTCACTTTCTGTCTCTCTATCTCTCTCTGTCTTTCTGATGAGCACACACGCCCTATGGCAAAAACCTCACCAAAAAGAAAAAAAAAAAAAAGAATACGATTCTAACATGTATCTTTGAGGAAAAACAGAACATAGTGAAAGTCCCCATGTAGTGGACCATAAATATGTCATGTCCTTTTTCTATAGACTCAATTTCCTTCATCATTAGCAAAATATTATTTAAATCTCTCCTTGACTGTTCTAAACAAACATGATCCTGAAAAGAATTTGTTTGACTCTTGACCTTTCACTCACTAAGCTTTGGGGCCAAACTAAGTATCTGTTTGTGACCCAGAAGACAAAGCCTGAGTAACTTTCCCCACTTTGAGCTCTCAGCAATTTTAGAGAGCTCTAGAAGCTGTAAGAACATGGGGTAAAGAGATTCCTTGCTTTTTCTGTTGTGACAAAGTAGGAAAAATAATATTTTTGCCCATATTCAGTATCTTTGGCTTTGTATTGTATGAAAGCAACAAAATAATGATTTCTCTGCACTGCTGATATAGCCCCTGCAGAAAACTGGTTAGCAAAATAATGTTCTTTAAATGTGCTGGATACAAATGTGCTGTTGTTTGTAGGACAGATAGGAGCAAAGACAGTAGATTGTGTTCTAAATTTGGTATGAGGACCTGATTTTTCCTGGAGATAAAGAGTTTGCAAAGACTGTTCTAATAATGTTCAGTAGCAGTTCTGTTTCCTCAAGACAACTTGTAGCTGCCATCAGCTTTGCCTAAATTTATGTAAGGGTAAGGAAAGTAAGCCCAGCTCTCATGCTGAAATAGTGAGCCAGAACCCATCACAGAATGAAAAAATAACTTCTAACTTTCCCATATTTTTGGCTATTCTTTAAAAGTTTCTGTGGACTTCTCCCACAAAATCTCACTGTTTATCCAGCACCGAAGCAACTTGCCTAATACGAGTTTATGAGTCATTTTGTGGGTAAAGTTTCACATTGAAGAGAAGTGCCTTCAGACACAACTGCCAAAACTGAGTTCCGAAAAGCAATAACTTGCAACTGGACCAAACTTTGTGACTAATCTGACCTATATTTTGCTTAAGGGAAAATAAAATTATCATCCATATGTTTGCAGGGCATGAGATAACAAGTTTGCCTTGACATTGATATTTTTAGGTCAGAATTATTTACTTTTTTTTTTTTTTTTTGATCTGAGAGGTTAAGCAAGAAAGCCCAGAATGATTCCACCTCTATGCTTTAAGAACTCATCCTGTGTTTTCTCCTCAGTTAAACATAAATAGTGCTTCCAAATGTGAGTGACAAAGTTGACAAAATGGTGATGAATATTTCCTTCAAAGCTGATAAAACAATCTCTTGCTAGGATCAGCCAACGAATCACTGAACACCTTGAATGCACTTTGTATTATGTAGGGTTTTATTTGTTTCAATTTATAAAGAATTGAGTTTTTCATATGAAAAATGAAAGTAAGAATTGGTTTATTTTGAGAGTACCATGCTGGGAACAGGAAGGAAAAGAGAGAATTTCACCTACTCTTTGGTTTTTGCTTTATGTTCATTGAAGAATGACAGTTCTTTCTTCATATACTACTGAACGGATCTGTATTATAAATTAAAAATGGGAAGGATTAACTCTTGATGGGTGAGACTTCATGAAAGCAATTCTAGTGAAGAATGACCTAAGGTATAACCTAACAGTATTCTTTACCTGCCTGAATTAATTAGGCCTAAGTTGGCCTAATGTTGGCAAACTCCTCTTGTTCTACTCTTTTTGTTGTATCCAATTTCATAGTTCTCCCTTGATTTTTTCCCTCCTCATCACATTCTTATTCATTTTAATTACCCATTTCCCTGTGATACACTCTTCTCAGATGATATCATGCTTCCTTCCATTCTGAGATTCCTGAGGGGAATACAAGTTCAAGTTTGAGTGTAGCATGTTCAAAACGAATGTATTATATTTTGTTTATTTCTACTCTACTTCCTATTTCAGAGGATGTTACCATCATCTTTTCTTTTTTCTAGAGAGAGAGATTTTTGCTATAGGGAATGTGTGCTCACTGGAGAGAGAGAAAGACAGGGAGATAGAGAGTGAGAAATCACCCCTGAGGGTTGGGGGGATGGCCACACCTCAATCTTTTCTCCTCCATTCTCCTCTTAGATATTGGGCATGCACACATATGTGCCCATCATGAGTTTCAAGCCTTTGGGATCAGGGTTGAGCCCCAGTTGCCTATATGGGAGTCCAACAATGTAACCATTACACCATCTGCTGGTAACCACCATCATCTTTTCAGTAGTGTTAGACAGGAATCTAAATGAATATCTTTGACTAAACATGAGTAGAGAGAGAAGAGATAGATTCAGTCTCCAAACTTCTAATGCTTTGACATTAATATCTTGTTTTTCTCTTCTGACCTGCTTTTTATCAATCTCTTGCCTTAGCTGAAACCCAGACCTTTATTCCTGTATTACTGAAATAATAATCCACTTTTCTTTCCTACATTGATCACTGTCTAAGGAAAGCCATGGTCTATACCACAGTATATGAGAACATTTGTAAACACAAAAACACAAATCTGTGTGTTTTTTCTTTTCTAGTGCTTTCAGGAAAAAGTTTAAATCTGCTAATTTATCATGTAAGAGGAATTTCTAGTAAATAAAAACATGACTCTGTCTTCCTGGATAGTGGAGTTTAATAGGATGTGTGGGGAGGAAAAAGACAAGTCACTCAACAGTTACATTCCAGTGTAGTACGTGTGCTGGCGAAGACCTGCATTTGTGCTGTGAGAGCATAGCAGAGAACTGCTAAATCAGACTGAAGGTTGGGGAGGAGAACCCAGAAGAGGTCATTCTTCAGCTGAGTTTTGATAATGAGGAGGGAATAGCTACATAGAGAATAAGAGAAAGGCATGCAGTACGTTTTACTGGGTAAACGCTGAAATAAATGTAGTAGGCTAAAGTATGTATGTATATGTATATACATATACATATATATTTATAATCAATTTCACACTCTACCAAGGATATTTATCTCAGCTGGTTAGGTTATCTGCCAAACACCTATGAGATGTGAATACTTTCGTTCTCAGCTTTAAAAGATGATAGCTAAATTCAGTCATCTTTATTTCCTTGCAACATTAGAACTAGGAAGAATAAATAATAACACAAGGAGTAGATATTTATTTTCAAGTAAATACGGAAAAACCAAATATAGATAATTGAAGAAATACATGAGGGTTCTATATGCAATCGATTCTTCCATCTTAAACAACGTAGGTCATCAAAAATCATAGTTGTCCAAACTATGTATCGGTTACCTGTCATCTTACAGAAGGTAATTCCAAAATTCCTTATCTCTGTCTCATTATCTATCAAAAACAGCCAAATTATAACAACCTCTTCTTCTGCTATATTAGAATATTTCATTGTTTTTATGGCAGATGTGTATTATCCATGGCACTCTGAATATTTGACTTTTCAACTAGAGTCTTCAGTGTTTACAGAGAGATGCTGAAGAACATTAGAAGTTATAAATTGACATGAATTTCTGAGTTTATTTGGGTATAAAATATGAAATATACTGTCGCGATAATTCATTTATCCACACCTATCACTTATGTTCTTTATATGAGCGGGTTCGTTGCTGTTAATTTTGGTGGAGAACTGAATTCAGAGGAAATTGTAAAATGCTGGTCAGGGAAAAGAGATCTCTTGTGAGATCCATAAATCTCAGACAAAAGTAAACCCCTGTGAGACTATTTTATGTCCCTTATCTAGCTCATTGGCTGTACAGGTGAAAATAAAATCTCCAAAGTGATAGATTAGACCGTATAAATCACCCTAGGACTCTAATGAGCTACACTATTCAAAAGGGAGTCAGTAACTAAGATTCAGTTTGAAATGTTATAGGAGGGTTGCATTACTTCCTTGTTAACACACCTACCTCATTTTAAGTCTCTCTGGAACTAACTGGCAGGAGAAAGTGCCCTTGGTCTTTTCTGATACAGACAACCCCCCCCCCTATATTTCTCTAAATTGTTTATTATCTATTAAATTCATCTGCCTTCTCTGGAATGATCACAACTCTTATAAAGTATGCTGCAAACTGAAGTAAAACCTAGAAAGCAATATAAGCTGCCTATTTCTGCTCTTTTCTTCTGCCTGGTGACTGGTGACAATGTCTTGGTTTCTCAATTTACTTGTCAATAAAACAGAGTTATACCCACCACAAACCACCCTCTCCAGAGGACCATACAGTTTGACTAACTAAAATTTGTAAAGGACGTCTAGGATAAAAAAAAAAAGTGTAGTTTATTGTTGAAGATTTTGATTAAGCATAGCACATACAAACAGAAAATTCATTCTATGTCTGTTCAATATTGAAAACGATGACAGCCATAAATAAATGTTGAGCAATATTTCCTGGTTGTATACCTCTTTCTTCCCAAAGGAAACCAAAGGACTTGACAAGTATATCAAAATGAAATACTGGGTATATGGAAAAGAGAGAGAGAAAGAGAGAACAAAAAGAACCTTAGTGATGTTGACTTGCTTTATCATCTTGTTGTCCTTTTATAACCCACAAAAATGACATTCCTCATTATAATACCATATTTCATTTGGTTGAAACATAATGTGAACTAAGGCTTTACAATTTTTTTATATGAAAGCATGAAAATGTAAGACTTAATACCGACTTGCTTACATTTTTCCATCGTTCACAATATATTCTTAATGTTATGTAACCACTTTTAAAAATGTAGATCTGTGCTTCCCTCAGAGGTGGAACTAAAGAAGTCACGTAAGTCCTTCTATTGAAGTCTTGAAGTGGGTTCAAAATCAATTCTACATGCTTCTTTTCTTTCTATTTAATAGTCCTTGTCACTCATAGAACTATCGTCTTCATAAAATGAAAGGCCATGGATATCATTATTTTCTGTAACTGTGTTAATAGCATTCTGCAAGTAAAAGAGTTCCTGTGTCCTATAAATGGAGATCACTCACAGTATCATGGTATAAGTGAGATGTGACGCTGTCATGGGCTGTAGCTCACTTATAGGGGAAATCCAAATCCTAACTGTGACTTTCAAAAAAGAACATACTCTGGCCCCTTCTTGTAGGTCTGATTTTCCTCACCCTGTCTCACCCTGCTGCTGCTTTTGCTCATCCGACTGCTGCCATATTGGGCTCTGGACTTTCTCAGCTGTGCAATCACATGCATGCTTCTAGTATTAGCACATGCTATTTTATCTGCTAACAGTTCTCTTCCTCCAACTATCCACACAGCTCTCTCCTCTGCTACTATTCAGGACTTTTCTCAAAAACCACATCCTCAGGTTGAATGGTAATGTGGCAGTAGGGTGCAATGCCCTGAAAGGGTGACCCACATGGAAGGGTTCCAGGTTCATATCTAGAAGCCTTCCTGAATATGCCAGGCATTTGCCTGCCCATGATCTGGGGTTGGCTGAGGATGGGATAGAGTGCAGCATCAGTAACTTTCTCACTCTCCCTTTCCTTTCTCTTTCTCTCTCTCTCATGAGGTATTTCCTAGTGGACCTATCTAAAGTATCATGCCCATTCCCATACAAAATTTCCACTGTCCCTACCTATATACTTTTCTTTTAACTTGTATGTATCTAATATGACATATATTTACTTATTTGTTTTGTGTATTGCCTGTCTCACTCATTACAACCTGAATTCTGTGGGGAAGGAGTATTGTTGTGCCTTTTTACCCTGCTATAATCCTGCACCTGAGACAGAATTATTGAACACATTGTAAGTGTCCAATAAAAAATTTAATGGTATGTGCATAAACAAATATGTAAATAAATCAATGAATAAATGATTAAATAAATGAATATAGCATTCTGAACTGGTTGAAGTCATAAGAACCAAATTCCAGATACAACTGATACAAATTTGTTTTGTGCTCTTGAACAAACCATTTAACTTCTCTCTTATTTTTAATTTTTTTGGAGAGATATTTGGTATAGGGCATGTGCAGTTGCCAAAGAGACAGAAAGTAAAAAATCACCCCCAAGGGGGATGGCCATGGGGCAATCTCTTCTTCATTCTCCTCTCAGGATCTTAGGCCTGTACGCACATGTGCCCAGCGTGAGTTTTAAGCCACTGGGTTCAGGACTCGAACCACGGTCAACTATGTGGGAGTCCAGCAAGGTAACCATTATTACATCTGCTACTCTCGCCATTTAACTTCTTTTTTTTTGTTTTGTTTTGTCTTTAGAGGTTTTCGGTATAGGGCGCGTGTGCTCACCAGACAGAGAGAGACAGAGAGATAGAAAGTGAGAAATCATCCCCAGGGGGGGATGGTCATGCCACAATCCCTTCTCCTCCATTCTCCCCTCAGGATCTTGGGCATGCACGCATACATGCCCGGCGTGAGTTTTAAGCCACTGGGTCTGGGACGCGAACTGCGGTCGACTACGTGGGAATCCAGTGACATAGCCATTACGCTAACTGCTGGTTCCCACGCCATTTAACTTCTGTAGACCAAAACTTTTTAATCTTTAAAATGTTGTCCTTTCTAAATAAAAAGAATAAGTAAAGCTGCATAGTTTTATAATTTAAAAATAAAAGAATAGCCTTTATTTAGGGTATAAAAGATTTGAACAATACACATAACAGGTAGATACAGGATAATGTTAAAATTTCTGATTCTTGGGACCAGCAGATGGCATAATAGTTATGTTGTTAGACTCCCATGTAGTTGGCTGTGGATCGAATCCTAGACCCAGCAGCTTAAAACTCATGCTGGGCACATGTGTGTGCATGCATAAAATACCAAGAGGATAATGGAGGAGAAGGGATTGTAGTGTGTCCATTCCACTGGAAGGTGATTTCTCATTTTCTGTCTGTCTCTCTAGTGAGCACATGTGCCCTATAGCAAAAATCTCTCTAAAAAAATGATTAAAATATCTGACTTTTTAATAATAGGAGTAGTATTAAGTGCTACTCTCTTTGACAACCTACTCCACTTTTTTTTTTCTTTTCTTTTCTTTTTTTTAGCTTTCTGGTTTATCTTCTTAAATACTGGTTTAAATGAATAAGTCTTTTTTCATCTTGGTCAACAAATGATTGTGCAGTTAAGTCTATGCAATGGACTGACAGCAAATATATTGGAGCTGAGTTTAATTTATTTTAAGAGGTATTTCAGAAATTGGAAACTCTTATAGAGGAACATGTCTTTGTTAAATAAATGATCTAAGCAACCTGCTCTGTGTTTCTTAATACATATTTATTTCATATTGTTTACCACATGAGTCATCTGAGAATTGTTGCTGGTCCTGAGAGTTGCTGTGGCTTCCAGGAATTACTTTCAGGTTCAGAAGGCTCTGTGGGCAGATTGAAGCAGGTTAATAATCTCACCTCCTGCCTCTTCTGGATCACATTCCTAGGGCTGCATTTGGACCTTGAGGATTACCTCTGAGCATTTCACACAGGCCACACAGAACCAGGTTCTGCAGTCTCACAGATAAGATTGCCTCTAGCTCCTTCGGGACCACCTTGCCAGGGCTGCATTCAGGTCCTGAGGGATTCCCTGCCCCTGAAAAATTACTGGGAGGCTATGCAGACCCTTCTTGAATCTGAAAAAAATGCAGCTGATCTCTGGACTCTTCTGAACCACCTTGGTAGGAATGTACTTAGGTAATGAGGACCTCACCTAAAGCCTTTACAGACAGTTCTCCAATCCCTGCTTGAGTATGAAAAAACTGGCATGATCTCTGGCCCCTCCTGAACCACCTTGCCAGAGCTGCATTTGAAGGTAAGGGGTGTCCCCAGGCATTAAAGAATCTACTCCACAAATCAGGAAGCTATGAGTACTCACAAGATGCCTAAAAATCAATGCTAGGACACAAGAAATACAGAGAAAAAATAAAATATCTCTGGGAGCAGCAGATGGCATAATGGTTACATCGCTGGACTCCTACAAAGTTGACTGTGGTTCCAGTCCCAGACAAGGTAGCTTAAAACTCATGCTGAGCACATGTGCTCGTGTGCCCAAAATCCTGAGAGGAGAATGGAGGAGACATTGTGACATGGTCACCCCCCTTGTGGGGTAATTTCTCGCTCTCTGTCTCTCTGGTGAGTACATTTGCCCTATAGCCGAAAAATTTCTCTAAAAAAAAAAAAAAACTTTCTCAAAGGAATATAATAACTCCTCACTAACAATATATAAAATACAGGAAATTACAGAAATGTTGGAAATGGAATTCAGAATATTATCTGTAAAGAAATGGAATAAGATGCAAGACAAAACAATAAACCTTTCCAGAAGATGAGAAAATCATTCCATGAAATTAATGAGAAATTCTCTAAAGAGATTGCCATCTTTTTAAAGAATCAAATAGAATTTCTGCTGATGAAGAATACTATACAAGAAGTAAAAACTCTGTAGAAAGTATGAACAACAGATTATTCAATGCAGCAGAAAGAATCTCCATTTTTGACAGGACAATTATTACTTAGTCTAAGCCACCGAAAAGAAAAATGTACATATACTTACAATGAAGACTACATACATAAAACTGGGGACACAGGTGACTGAATAAATATATAATGGGTATTGCATAAGGTGAAGAAATAGGTAAAGGCATGAAAACTTATTTCATGAAATGCTATCTGAGCACTTTCCATGTCTAGAGAGAGATCCAGACATTCAGATGCAAAAGATACAAAGAACATCAAATTGATTCAACCTAAGGTTATCTCCAAGGATCATCATAGCCAAAAATAATGACAAAAGTCAAAAACAAAGATAATATTTAGTACCAAAACAGAGAGAAGTGTTAAGTTACTGTTAAAGGATTTCCCATCAGATGAATTTCAGTCTTTACAGCAGAAAACATGCAGGTGCAGAGAGAACACAAAGATATAATTCAACATTCTGAAAAAACAAAATTTCAACCAAGAAAACTATACTTGAAGAAACTGTTCTTCAAAGTGGAAGATGAACAGATGAACAAAAACTGAAAGCATTGGGGCTGGTAGGTGGCGTGGTGGTTAAGGGCACTGGACTCCCACATGAGCGACCATGGTTTGAGCCCGGACCTGGCAGCTGGCGGCTTGCTTTCTCACTTTCCCTCTCTCTATCTCTCTCTCTCTCTGATCAAATGAAAATAAATAAATAAAGTTAAATAAAATAATTCTAAAAAGAATTGAAAGCATTCACCAATACTATACCAACACTTCAAGAAATACTTAAGGGAGAATAACATTAGAAAATGAAAAGGAGATAAATGGAAATTTAAAAAAAAAACCTAAACAACTAGGAAAATAACCAACAAAATGGTAGGTGTAAGTTTGCATATATCAATAATAATGTTGAATGTAAATGAATTAAATGTCACAATTAGAAGATACAGACTAGCAGAGTAGATTAAAAAAATGAAAGGAGTCCTCTATATACTGTTTGAAAAAAACACAGGTCACTGGTAAAGACATTCATATGTTGAAGAGAAAGATTTGAAAAAATCATTTCAGGCAAAGAGAAATCAAAAAAGAAAAAAAAAACAGCTGGAGTTTCAATACTGATGTTAGACAATATAGACCTCAAGCTAAAATAATTTTAAAAAAGAAAATACAAAAAAGGTCACTATATAGTATTAAAGGAATTAATTTATAAGGAACATATAATAATTACAAATATGTATACACCAAACACTGGAGAACCCAAATACATAAAAGAAGGACTACTAGACCTAAAGAGAGAAAAATTGCAACATGCTAATTAATGGAGATTTTACCACTTGACAGGTAATCTAGGAAAAGAAAATAATACAGTAAGAGACACAAGAGCTTGGGACCAGCAGTTAGCATAATGGCTATATTGCTGGACTCTCATGTAGTCGACCGCAGTTTGAGTCCTGGACCCAGTGGCTTAAACTCATGCTAGTCGCTTGTGCATGGGTGCCCAAGATCCCGAGAGAAGAATGGAGGAGAAGGGATTGTGGTGTGGCCATTCCCCCCCAGGGGTGGTGGGTGGGAGTGATTTCTCGCTTTCTGTCTCTCTGTCTCTCTCTGTCTTTCTGGCAAGTGCATGCACACTATAGCAAAAATCTCTCCAAAAATAAAAAAAGAGAAAGACACAAGAGCTAAATGATTCCATAAAGCAAATACACCAGACAGACATTGTAGACCATATCACCCAGGAACTACAAAATACTCTTTTTTTCAGTCTCATATGAAACATTTTTGTAATATGTCATGTAATCGGGCACAAAACAACCCTTTATCATTTAAAAAGAATAACAATGATATCTAGCAACTTGTCTCTCCACCTTGGAGTTAAACTGGGAATCAAGCCCAAAAAGAGCTTTTTAAAATACACATGTACATGGAAACTTAACAATTTACATCTGAATGACATTGGAACTACTGATTAAATGAAGAATAAAATTTTTTGAATTTTTTGGAAGAAATAGGAATGAAAACATAACTCTCCAAGATTTTTGGAAAACAACGAAAGTTGTTCTAAGAGGGAAGTTTATAGCAACTAGTACTCAGAAGAAAAAAAAACAGAAAGATGGCAAACAAGTAACATAATAACACATCTTAAGGAATTGCAAAAGCAAGAACACCCTCCTTCCCCAAAAATAAAGTAATAGAAAAGGAATAATAATGATTACAGAAAAAAAAAATAACTGAAATAGAGAACTAAAAAAATACCAAAAAACCAATTAAAGAAATAGTTGGTTTTTGTTTTGTTTTGAGAGGATAAACAAAATTAACAAATGATTAACTAAACTGAGATAAAGAATGAACCCAGATAAATAGCATCAAAATGAAAAAGGTAAAAGTAGAACAGATACCACATAAATACAGATCACTATGAAGCACTGTCAGCAATTATACACTAAAAAAATCGGAAAGCATAAAAGAGATGGGCAAATTTCTGAACACACAGAATATACCCAGTTTCAACCAGGAAGAAATAGAAATCCTGAATAGACAATAACAAGCAAGAGATGGAATCAGTAATAAAGTCTCCCAACAAAGCAAAAACAAGATCACCATGGCTTTACTGCTGAATTCTACAAAATCTTTAAGGAAGAATTAGAATCAATTCTCCTCAAACTATTTCTAAAGATTCTCATGGAAGGAACACTTCCAAACTCTTTTAGAAAGCCATCATTACCTTTATGTCAAAAACAGACAAAGACAAAAGGAAAGAAAACTATGGACCAGTAACCCTAATAAATATAGATGCAAAAGTTCTCAACAAAGTATTAGTAAGTCAATTCCAATAATGCATTAAAAAGATTATGCACCATGATAAAGTAGCCTTCATCCCAGGGATACAAGAATAATTTAACATATGCAAATCAATAAGTGTAATACATTATATTTACAGAAAAAAAAGATAAAAATTTATGATTATATCAATTGATGCAAAAAAGTATCTGATAAAATATCCCTTCTTTATTGCTTTCAACAAAATAGAAATATTTTTTAACACAATAAAAGCTGTATACAACAAACCCAGAGCTAACATACTAAGCAGAGGAATGCTGAAATTTTTCCCACCAAAAATCAGAACAACGTAAGTTTATCCACAGTTTCTACTCCTTTTCCATATATTTTCATCAGTCCTAGTAAACACAGACAGTAGAGTGAAATAAAATGCATTTAAATAAGAAAGAAAGAATTTAAGTTGTATATATTCGCAGATGATATGATTATATACAAAGAAAAGTCTAAATAACCCATGAAAAAAAATAGATGTAATAAATGAATTCAGTAAAGTTCAGGATGTAAAAATCTACAGTTATTTTTATATACACAATTAATGGACTGAGGCATAATTAAAAAGAAAATTTCATTTACAATAGCCAGAAAACAAATACAATATCTAAAAAATTAACCAAAGAGGTGAAAGATCTCTACAATAAAAACTATAAAAAAGCTGGAAAAAGTGATCCAAAGTTATGAAAAAGTTGAAAAAAAAATCTCTTGTTATAGCTTTGGGATAATCAATATAATTAAAACACCAATACTACCTAAATTAACTTAAAAAATCAATGCAGTTGCTATCAAATCACCAGATATATTCTTCACAGAATAGAAAACAAAATTATAATATTTTTAATGGCCTGTATCAACAAAGGAATACGAGGCAAAAAAGTTTCAGGTTATCTCACTATCTGACTTCAAAATATATTTCAAAACTGTAATAATCAAAACAGCATGGTAATGTCACAAAAAAGACATGCAATATCAATGCAATATAATAGAGAATACAGTGATAAATCTAACTTCTTATAGCCAACTGATTTTTGTCAAAGGCACAAAACAATCCAGCAGAGAAAAAAAATCTTTTCAACAAAGGATACTTGAATGCTGGATATCCATCTGCTGAAAAGTGAAACTAGAACTGTATCTCTTATCATTAACAAAAATCAATTCAAAATGGATTAAAGGTTTATGCGTATAGCCCCAAAATATAAAAGTATTTGTATAAAAAAACAGAGGAAACACTTAAAAACATTACAGTGGGAAAAAAAAAAAAAGTAAATTAAACCCCTGAAGTGAAGAAAACAGTACCAAAAATAGACAAATGGTATAACAAAATGGTATAACATCAAGCTAAAAAGCTTCTTCACAACAAAGGAAACAATAAATAGAGTGAGGAAATAACCCAGAGAGTGGGAGAAAATTGTTTGGAAACTATACTACATTTAAGGGATTGCTAATCAGATTATATCAGAAACTCAAGTAGCTCACTGTAAGAAAACTAATAATCCAATTTTAAAATGGGCAATCAATCTGAAAAGATAACTCTCAAGAGAAGACATATGAATGGACAAAAAGCTTAATATAAAAATGTTCACATCTCTTATCATAAGAGAAATAAGAATCTAATCACAAAGAGGTATCACTGAACAATATCCTCAATGGCTATGATCAGGAAACAAAAAAGAACAATAAGTTCTGTAGAAGTTGTGGTGAAAAGAAAACCCTTGTACACTGTAGGAATGGTAATGTAAACTACCACAGTCACTGTGAAAAAAGTATGAAGGAGCATCAGAAAATTGCAAATAGAATTACCATATGATCCAGTTATCTTACTCCTGAATATTTATCCAAAGGACAGGAAATCACTCTGTCAGAAAGACACTTGTAAATCCACTTTTACTGCACATCATTTACAATAGCTAAGACATGGCATCAATCAGACTATGAAAGACAAACACAGTATGTCCCTACTTAACATATACTGAATGTCTGCACTCCGTGTCAGAAATTGAAAGATTAGAAGACATAAAAGCAGAGAGGACAAATGTAAATACTAGAAACTGCACAGGGGATGAGAGATGTGACAGGGAGGGGCTCAGGAAAAAACCTTTAACAGACACAAGAATGCATGCAAACAACGCAAATAGGTTATAGAACGGTATACCACTACAAAGTAAAAAAGGGCATTGTCAGTCTTATATATGTACTCCCCAAACAAACTAACAAGCAAAATCTACTAGAATGAAAATTGAAGGTGCTTAGTATAATGTGATGGATTTCTTGAAGATAATGAATATGGCAATATCCTTTATTTGACTACCACTTACTACATGCATGTTTTGAAAAAAATCATATTGTGCCCCAGAAAGATGTAAAATTAAACATAAATGACAAATTATAAACTTTAAAAATAAATAAATAAATATGTTCTTCTCTTTACATATAACAAAACAATAGTGATTATATCTACTTGTATTTGGATTGCACTTTAGACTTTCAAACTGAGTCACATTCATTGACTATGAATGTGATAGGATTTGGGGAAATTTTAAAGAAATACATTTTTAAAGTGTTACCTAGTGCCTGACATATGTTAACACTTTATTAATAAATGTAAGTCTCTTTTTTGCTCATTTAAACCTTATTAAACTTGTAGGAAGCACATAGTCAAAGGGAGGTATTATTAATTTTTCCCTTGACTTCTGCTGTTACCATTCTAGTGCAAGCTAGCATTACCATTTCCATGGACCAGTGTGTAGCTTCATATGTTATTTTCCTGCTTCCTTTATTATTTCCCTAACATTCCTTCTTATGGAGCAGTATCTATTAAGAATGTAAACGCGAGACTTTTTTTTTTTTTTTGAACCAGTTAATGCCTACCCATTTAAGTTAGAATAGAATCCAAGCCTATTGCAATATACTACAAGGTCCTCTATAATCCAGCTCTTGACATCCTGTCAAGACTTCTTCATTACCCCTCTTTCTACTGCTCAATCTTCTCCAAAGTCTCCAGGCTGTTTTTCTTTAGCACACCACTTTGTCCAATCTAACTTCGTTGTCTTTGTGTTTTGAATCTTTACAAAACTTGCCTCTCCGCATGATAAACTCTAGTACCATATTTTTATTTGCTTGTCCTCTTTGCAATATTCAGATTTCATGTCAAATGGGACTCCTCAGAGAGACTGTCTCTGTTCACATAACTCAAGTCACCCATTCTACCCTATTGCTAGCCATCACCACACGCTCTTTACACGGTGGTGGATTCCCTACAAATACTTGTGTTTTATTTTGTATACATGAGGTAAAACAGTGCAGAGGGATTTAGTAGCTTGGTCAAATTTCTAAATGGAGGGCTTGAATAAAACCTAATTCTATACAAATAATAATAATAATTGCCATGAATAAATAGTGCTGATAGTTGCACAACTCTGTAAATACAGTAAAAAAATATTTAATTGTGTACTTTAAATGGGTGAATTTATGGTATGTGTTATATATCAATAAAGAAATTACTAAAGATAATCACGAAATGTTTGATTCTTCTACTCTACCTTTTAAATTAAATTAAATTATTTATTAAGAGCATATTAAGCTATTTTTCCTTCTCTGTAACTTGACTTCATCAGTCAGGTCTCATGGCTCCTCCTTTATAAGGATCCCTATGTATTGGAAGATTTTTCCTTAGTTTCTTCATTATAAGCCATTAGAGCACATATTCTTTGTTTTGGGAAGAATTATACATAACCTACAGATAATGTCTACTGTTACATTGCTCTGTTTGGCAATTGAAAAATACAGAATGATGTTTTCTAAAATTCCCAAAGGGAGGAGAAACTAGTTATTTTCCAAATAACAGTAATACACCAGGGATCATTTGGGGGTGGAACTCATTAATAATCTTAGTGAGTTAATAATCTTAACTCATTAATAATCTTGAGCAGCTTATTCTCAACTGGGATGCACCATTCCTGGGTAACTCCAGTGTACTAGGTGTTGGGTGTTTTTTTTCCTCTTGTCTCTTCTTGTTTCTGAGACCCATCCATCTTCTGTATTTGGTATACTTATTATTGTCTGCCAAGGGAGAAACTAAGATCCACCTTAGTACCGACATCTATCTGAGAAAATTTACAGTAATCTGAGGTTATTTGGAGTAAGCCCTAACTCAAATGAGATATCTGTAGAGCCAGTGGGTGTTAATTTCCTTCAAGATCACTGCTCTGGTCCCCCTGCATCTGTTTTTGCCATGAACACTTTAATCCTTTTCTTACTGAACAACTAGGAAATGGCATGACCATGTTGTCCAAAAGACTGAAATACTTCCTTTCTAGAAAAAGGTTAACTCAGATTCATTAATCACTTCTTAAACAAGAGCTACAATAAGTAGAAATCAAGCAATAATTTCAAATGAGAACTTGGTTGCCACAGAGAAAAGTAAACAATAGAAGTTATGTCATCTGAGTACATTTAATAATATTTTCCAGTACAAAGCAATCCTTTCTCGCCTATACTTCTGCACCCCCATCAACTAAACACAAACACACACACCAAAACATACACATAGTACAGATAAACATACATACTTTTTTGCATCCTGCAACCTCTTTACATGTGTGTGAATTACGATGCTCCACTTAGATAAATTACAATCCTTGTTAGCTCCCGAACGCAGGATGCACAATATAAAATATATCACACAAAATGCCAAGGATTTTTGTATAAATGTGATGACCCAAAACATGGCAGCTGCCTTTAAACACCCCCGTTTGGCAGCATTTTTTGGCAAGTCATTTACTATCATTAGCTTCATGGTTTACCTTACTTAACTAGGTAAGGATTCTTTTTCACTTGAAAACTAGATGGTTCCATTATGCTAGTTACCACATAGGTTTCCAAAGGTGTCCCCATTTATAACTCTGGTACCACATTATATTCAAATCAGATCCCCATAAAACTAACTCCAAAGTTTTGGAATTTTAGATGGAAAGCCTCAGAATTAAAGGATTACTGAGATATTCCAAATAATATTAAATAGAGAAAAAAATCCATTCATGCTTATAGATTCTAGTAAGTAGGATTTTACTCAAAGTGATGTTACTTGATTAAGCATTCATAAATTAGTCAAGAATAAGAGTCCATCAGGAAGGAAATGGAACAATGGCAGAGTCTTCTGAAACATGAAGCAAGGAAATATTTTTCTCTGCTGTAGAAATCTCTTTAAAGAGTTTCTTCTTGGCAAAATGGTGATTTATTTTTGGCTTTGCTGTTCTCTCCTTCGAAGTCTTTCAATTCATGTAACTCATTCACTGATTTCCTTTCTTGCAAAATTAACATTTTGTATTTAGGCATCTTTTTAATGCTCTTTTCCCCTGTTCTTAGCTACAGCCCACCTGTGGAGCATAAAATAACCCACACCATATTAACACTTCTCTGCTGAGATTTTGATAACAGACACCTGTGCAGTCTAAGTAGCTCTTGACTTATTTCTTTGAGAATGTGTTAATAATTGTGGCCACATTTATTTTCCTCCAGATGTGTATTAAAAATACCTCAAGGACCAATTTCAGCAAAAACTTGGAAGTGGATTAAGCTACTCCCGCTCCTTCACTCTCCCTGCACACCATTTTGCCATCTTTCAAGCACAGCAGAAAGCGTGTCCATCAATCAGAAAACCGCTGGGCATCCCAGGAGCACACTGCAGGTGGTAAGTTTCACTGCTTTCTCCTTAAAGTGCATCCTCACCCAACTACTCCCGTCAATAAACACTCTGCCATTTAAACAGCACCGCTATTGCATGTGTATATAACAATATAATATAACAAAGTATCATACTGGTCCCCAAAGTAGGTGTCACAAGGTAACAAGGCAGGACTATAATCAACTCTGCCATCTTCATCCTTCAGGAACAATTTTTTAAACAACATTTTTAGCTTTACCAACTTTTCTCTTTCTCTGGGTTAATATTTAAAATCGCTAGTCAATATGAGAGGCATCAGAGCTGTCATTAAACTAAGTTACTCTCTGGGCTTTCAAACTCTTTTTGATGTAGTGCTCCCTAATCACTAGGGCCGTCTCTACATTAAACATTCTTTTAAGGGTTTCTTCTCTTTTTTTTTATTTCTTGCAAGCAGCTTTTCACATTTTCATCCACATGAGACCAGATCTCTGTTTGCGGGTTAGCTCACAGCCAGAGCCTTGATCGATTTTGAAGGTTCATACCGGTAGAAATTCAGAGAAACGGCTGGGTAGTTAAATCAGGAGGTTACATTTTTGACTGTGTTGTTCAACCAATGCTAGGGATTGCCGTCCACTTTTTGTTGTTGTTGTTGTTATTTCTTTATTTTTTTTTTCCAGAGGGTGTGTTCACTCACCAGAGAGACACGCAGAGAGAAGAGGAAAGTGAGAAAGCACACCCCCATGGGAAATGGTCACACTGCAATCCTTCTCTATCTCTTCCTCCTTTCTGGATTTTGAGCATGCATGCACATGCATGGGGCATATTTCTCAAGCCACTGGTCCAAGACTTAAGTAGCGAGGTCAGCCATATGGGATCCAGCTGCCTTCACCACCACAACCTGGGTTAGCCCACCTTCCAGTTGTATTCATCCATTTACCTACTGTTCATACAATGACATGTATCTCCCTAATGTCCCACTGCACATGAAAAATCTCTAAATATTAAAGATTACATGGAGTTAGAGGAACTAAACACTAAGATATAATACAGTATTAGTCATTGGTGGGTCAGTTAAAAGAAGCAAAATAAAGAATTAAGAAGAGATATATTGCTTTTTTTTTTTTTTTTTTTTAAGGCTTCTGCCCCTTTTAAAAGCATCTGAGTTCAATTTAGCAAATGACTTCCTCCTGGAAATAAAAGAAAATAATAACCAGGACCAAGAAGGGTAAATTATGTATTTTATTCAAGAAATGCCAAGAACTCTTGCTTCTTGCTACACATGTGAGGAAAGTGGATTCCTGGCATTATATTTCTACAGTCCTCCATATTGTTACGATAATGTAGTGATTTTTATTATTCACAATTTCATTCTCATCCTAGAGAAGGAGTGTTCTGAGCTCCAAAAGGGAACTCTGTGCTAAAGCTGCTAAATTCAGAAAGGAAACTTCATTAATATAACTATTAGCTAATACATGTTCCAGATTCTAGAGTGCTGACCATTAAAATAAAATACTTTCTCCTTGAGAAGGAGCATCTTCTGGTGAAGAACGTCACCTACATTTAAGAAACATGGTTAAAAATAGATCTTAGTGGGACCAGCAGTTAGTGTAATGGTTATGCTGCTGAACTCTCATGTAGCCAACCGCAGTTCAAGTACCGGATCCAGTGGTTTGAATTCACACCGGGCACGTGTATGTGTGTGCCCAAGATCCCAAGAGGAGAATGGAGGAGAAGGGATTGCGGTATGGCCATCCATCCTGAGGGGGTGATTTCTTGCTTTCTATCTCTCTGTTTCTCTCTGTCTTTCTGGCGAGTGCATGTGCCCTGTAGCAAAAACCTCTCAAAAAAAAAAAAAAAATAGCTCTTGGGGGACCAGAAGATGGTATAATGGTTATATTGCTGGACTCCCATGTAGTCAATCACAGTTCAAGTCCCAGACCCAGTGGCTTAAAACTCATGTCAGATGTGTGTGTATGCATGCCCAAAATCCTGAGAGGAGAATGGAAAAAGGATTGCGGCATGGTCGTCCCTCCTTGGGGATGACTTCTCACTTTCTGTCTCTCTCCATCTTTCTGATGAATGTGCACACACTATAACAAAAATCTCTCTTTATTAAAAATAAAGAAATTCTTAGGTATGGCCAAATCCATTTTGTGACAATCTGTTCATTGGTGCTAAGTGTATAATAAGCATAGAATGAAGGTTGGTTAAAATGTTGGCATTTTTAGTCTATTACAATGTTTATACTGTAGGATAGTCATTCTGAAGATCTGAACTGTCTCTCCTAGACCACAGTCAACTTTAAGTAATCACTCTGCAAACGTTTTTCTAGAACCTTTAATTCAGCCTTCTTTCTGTCCAATCCTATCTGTACCTTGCATATAGAGTTATCCTTCCAAGACATCCTTCTGATCATATCAGTTTTTTGTTAAAAAACCTATGGGAGGGTGACCAGCAGTTGGTGTAATGGCTATGTCGCTGGACTCCCACATAGTCGACCGCAGTTCAAGTCCCGGACCCGGTGGCTTAAACTCACGTAGGGTGCGTGTGCGTGTGTGCCCAACATCCTGAGAAGAGAATGGAGGAGAAGGGATTGCGGCATGGCCATCCCCCCTGGGGGGTGATTTCTCGCTTTCTGTCTCTTTGTCTTTCTCTGTCTGTCTGGTTAGCGCATGCGCCCTATAGCAAAAACCTCTCCAAAAAAACAAAGAAGAAAACAAACAAAAAAAAAAAAACCTATGGGAGGTTTCACAAAGAGCTGAGTTCCACGTATAAATATTTTAATTTATTATGTCAGTGACTTCCCAACCTATTTTCCAGTCTTTCCTTCTATCATAAATCACCTTATTCTTACAACCCCCAGACAAATTAAATTTTGTTTGAGGAAGAAAAAGGGGTCTAGAGAATAAGGATTCAATGGACTGAAATGACCCCTATACATTTGAACTGGTTATTACTTACTTATTCTTCATATGTTGTTTTTATAAAAGCTTTTTGCCATAGGGCTTGTACACTCTTCTGAGAAAAATAGAGGCAGTGAGAGCAAATTGAGAAATCAACCCCAGGGAGTATGGCCATGCCACAATCCCTTCTCCCCAACTCTCTTCCTGGGATTTTGGGCATGTACACATACATGCCTGGCATGATCGTCAAGCCACCAAGTTCAGAATTCAAACTATGTTCAGTCATGTGGGAGTCCAGCACCATAACTACTATAACAGCTATTGGCCCCACATATCTAATTTTTAAAATCACAAAATTCAGGAAGATTTTTCTGATTTTTTTTGACCAATATGAATTTATCTAAGATATGCTCTCCAGCCTATTGTATGCTATTATTGTTTTTATCATTTTGACTTTATTGGGCTTCATTTACTTGTTGCCTTCTTCACTGACTGCAAGTTTCCTTGGGACAAGGGTTCTGATCTGTTTTGCTTACCATCATATCTCCAGTGCCTACATAGGATAATTATTGAATGAATGAGTGAGCAAATTGATGAGGGAACTCCAGGAGCAGAAAAATCTAAAAGTAGATGCAGATGCACCAGATTGCAATGTGGTAGGACTGATTTAACTGTAAAAAAGTCAATATCTTCCCAAGTGGAATTAATTCGGCATCTGAGAAGGTCTCCCACTCATAGTCTGTGACCTTGTTTTCACCCACGTTGAATACAATTCCCACAAAATGTCTGACATCTAAAATCCCCACAATTAGAGATTCATTGCTGCATTTAGGACTCCGTCTTTTGTGAAATGCCCATGGGAATTAACACTCTCCAGACTATAAATATATCCAAACATGTCTGGGAGCAGTTTTGAGCAATCGAGAAGAATTATTTCATCTTGTGTCCGAGGGTAGCAGGGAAGACTGAGAGGGTCCTGCTTTTCAAGAAACATAAATTAAAGTTGAAGACAAGGGCAAATTAACTCAAACCCCGAAAAATGTTGTTGCTTTTTCTTCATGCTGACTAGAGAATCATCAAGCTCTAAGAAGAGCAGGCATTTGAGAATAGTTTCTTGATTTTCTCCTCTACATCACCTTCCACTATTCCAATATCAAATTTTCAATTCCATGAAAAGCAGTCTCAGAAAACCCCCATCAATTGATCAGTTCCACTCAATATTCCATGATCTGTAAAGTTCGTCATAACCTTGCCTGGATTCTCAATGCCTTTCTTCAACAAATTATCTATGGAAAAACGGCTATAGTCAGATGTTTTTCTAGGTTGGGAATTTGACAGTGAGGGGTATTTTTGGTTTGGTTAGCTGGGTTTTTTATCTTTTTTAAACCTCATGGAGCTCCAGGATATAAAGTACATGCTGGTTGAAAGTTTACTAAATAAATGCCCTAATACATGATTGAACAAATAAATTGCTGTTATTAAGAGGAAAAAATAGAATATTCTTGGTTTTTTTTTTTTTTCCCCCCCTGGATTTCCACAGAGCCAACATAGCTTCATGGCTAAGAACTTGGTCCTGGAGTTAACGACTACCTGACTTTTAGTTCTAGCTCTGCCATTTACTACTGGGGTGAACTTGGACAAGTTACATTACTTCTTTGGATCTCTGCTTTCCCATTGTAAGATAGTAATAATTTAATAGGAATTTGGTCTCATGCAATTGTGGGATGAATTAGCGGAGCATATATAAGAAAAACATCTAGCAAAGGAGAAGAGAATTCAACAATTCAACGTTAGCTCTTATTCTTTTCTTCTACATTCCTTACCTGAATCATGAAGATGAAAGGTGATTGTTTTCAGTGTCTTTTCTTTTTTGTAGGAAGAAGCTTACATAGTCATAGAGAGTGAAATTTTCTTATTTTCAATGCTAAGATCTGATTCTCAAAGCAAACTAAATTCATTCCCCCAGCCTTCCTGTAGACAGCACCCTATTAAAAAGAAAAGCTCACATCAGGGAGTACAGGCTAAATCAGCCCAATTTCTGAGAGATGCTGCTTCCTCAGCACGCTTGGTAGGGAGTCGGAATGCTCTAGAAATAACAAACAATGTGTAAACGCCCTTGAAAAATGACTGCATAAGCAGCAGTACTCCTTGTGCTACGTGAGAATTATCTTGTCACCAGAAAGCACAAAGTGTGTGTGATGCACACATTCTAGACATTCTAATTAAATGATTATTTATCTTAAACCAATTCACTCCTTATTTTAAAAGTATATATATATTTTATTTTTCTAATTTTACACCTGGGAAATATATACACAGCGAGAGACATGTATATAAATATTTTCCCCCTTAGAATGGTTTCAGAAGAGAAACTTTATTCCTACTTGAGGAAAGAGCTTCAGAGAAGTTGGTTTTATTTGCAGCGCATGAAATCTGAGTTCGGCATGGCCATATGAGCTTGACCATGGCTTTTCAGGAACTTTCATCTTCCTAGAGTTGTCTTTTTTAAAAGACAAGAAGGCCAGTGAAAGAAATTTTCACTTTTAAATATGTCTTACTTACATTTCCTAAAGACCTCTAGTTCGTTTGCATAGTTTCTCATTATACAATGTCTTTTTAATAAAAATTTTATGCTATCTCTTTACATATACATATATGGCATAAAGAGAGAATGTGTCCTACTGAATCTAAGAACCTAAAGTTATCTACTCCTTTTATCCAACATCCTAAGATCTTCTCAGAAAAGTTAAATAAAACTTCTTAGTTAGCATAATTTAATTTAATCTATTAAAAGAGAGGCACAAAATCAATTTTTATTTTACAAAGGAGATGGAAGATATACCTACATTACTCTAAGGTGATTTAAATAGAAGAAATGATTAGGAGTCCATTGCTTCTCTGTCTCTGATCTTGTATCATAGAAAGTTAAGTACTTTATGGAATTTAACTTGTGAGTAGAATTTTAGATATAATTTGAAAATTATTTTACTTTGTAATAATTGTCTTAAAAATAATCAAATAGTATATACAGCTCAATGCTGCAATTTTTAAAAGGTGAGCTCACCAGAAAGAGACAGATAGTGAAAGGGAAAGTGAGAAATCGCCCCCCAGGTGGGATGACCACACTGCAATTCCTTCTCCTCCATTCTCTCCTGAGATTTTGAGCACATACACATACACACACACACACACACACACACACACACACACACACACACACACACACACATGCCCAGTATGATTTTCAAGTCACCAGTTCCAGGAATCAAACCACAGTCAGCCACTTGGGTGTCCAACGACATAACTACGCCACCTTCTGACCCCATGCTACAATTTTTTAACCAAAGGTTTCTTGCCAAAACTTCCGTTTAAAAGAATTAACAGGAAAGCTCTCTTCATGACTATTTCAGACTTCTCTATCTTGGTCTGGAAGCAAGTCAACCCCCTTCCCAGGTTTTCCTACATATAGCAGGTGATGGCTGGTCAACTCTTTTAGGTTTGCTTCCAGCAATCAAAATGAAACAACTTAAAGAGTATTTTCTCATAGCTTTCCACATTTTTTTTTATTGTTCATACTACAACTTAAATATCAATTACCTTTTGTTCCTCCATGAAGTAAGCCTCAGTGAAAGCACTAATATTTGGCAAAAGCGGGTATTATTTAAAGATTTAGAATGGACTCTTGTAGTATTAACAGGTGGAATCTGCCAAAACACTCCAGAGAAATGACTTAAAATAAACCCAATGGTTTGACTGGGTAATGAACATTCCCAGGAGTGATTAAAAGAAAAAAAGGGCAAAATGTAAAAAAAAAAAAAAAAAAAGAAAGAAA
The DNA here is from genome assembly GCF_000334495.1 of Tupaia belangeri chinensis. Lineage (NCBI taxonomy): Eukaryota > Metazoa > Chordata > Mammalia > Scandentia > Tupaiidae > Tupaia > Tupaia belangeri. The sequence continues at coordinate 5,903,271 of NW_006204113.1, forward strand.
TTGGGTTTTGCATGTAAAGATTCTGCGAGATTTCTTTTATACCAAAATCCCAAAGTTATCAGTCTTTTGAACTGTTTATGATGAGGTAGTAGAATTGATATACACTGAAAGGTATGACCACATTGCTACTAACTATATTGGGCCAAATTTCAGAAAGATAAAGATGAACTCTTTTCTGGTATATCATTGTTAGTACTTCCATAATTTTGCTTTTCAATGAATGCCTCTCAAATTAGCATTCTACAGAATGCTTTTCAAGTAGAGTTCTAATTTCTATTAGTATCTGAGTATCCTTTACATTCATTTTCATTACAACCTGAGTATTCTAGAAAAATCCCTGCTCAAATAGTTGCATTAGATGACCGTAAAATCATTTGATGGATAGACAGTTTTTCTTTATATACTTATTAATATTTTCTGATATCATTTATTTGGAAAATAGTTTGAGAAACTCTATACCAGAATATGGCTAAGAAGCTCATAATTTCTTTTTTTTTTTTTTTTGGAGAGGTTTTTGCTATAGGACACGTGCGCTCACCAGAAAGAAAGAGAGAGACAGAGAGACTGAAAGCGAGACATCACCCCCTGGGGAGATGGCCATGCCGCAATCCCTTCTCCATTCTCCTCTCGGGATCTTGGGCACGCACGCACATGCACCTGGCGTGAGTTTAAGCCACTGGGTCTGGGACTTGAACTGCGGTCGGCTACATAGAAGTTCAACGACATAGCCATTACACTCACTGCTGGTCCCAGAAGTTCATAATTTCTATGTGAGTGCATTTTTTTCTTAACAAGGCAAAGAAAATAACTTTCTATTTTATACTTTGCAGATAGATGGTTAACATAATAAGCAATCTGCAATGATTGTGGCTAGAGAAAAGACGTGTAGGATTAAAACAAATAGAGGTCTTATGGGGACCAGTAGATAGCATAATGGTTACATCGCTGAACTCCCACATAGTTGACTGCAGTTTGAGTCCTGGACCCGGTGACTGAAAACTCACGTCAGGTGTGTATGTGTGCGTGCCCAAATTTCTGAGAGGAGAGTGGAGAAAGAATTGCTGCATTGCTATCCTCCCTGGTGGGGTGGGGGGGTGATTTCTCGATTTCTGTCTCTGTCTCTACAGTGAGCGCACGGAGCCCTGTAGCAAAAATCTCTCTGAAAAACAAGCAAAACCAAAATCTCTTGAGTCAAAGAAAAATAAACCCAGAAGGGTGACATCAACAATGTGGTGCTATTGAACACTCCAGCACTCATTTCCCTCAGAAATGTCGATTTAATCAGCTATCTGCAGAGAAATACCTTCACTAGGACTCAGAAAATCGGATGATACATTGTAATAACTGGATGAAGCACATAAATAAGAAAAGATGCATTGAAGAGAAAACAAGGGCAGTTTTACATTATGTGGTTCATTCTTTCTTCAACCTTAATCAGCATGGCATTGAGAAAAAACACCATTCAGGTGGGGGAAAGAGAGGGAGATGAGCACTAGATAATACTTTGGACCCAAATACTGAGCCAACCTTTGTAAACTATGCTGGAAAGACACTCACAGACCCAATTTCAGGCAATTATCCATTGACTAAGCCTCTAGTCTGCCCTGGTACTGGTCTTGATTCTGAAACCTCTGGCTCCAGGCTTGTGCTGCTAACTCAATCTCCTGTCAATCTACATTGACAGGTCAGCCTCACTGGTTCCAGACTCCAGACTGCCCCCAGCACCAGACTAGACCCACAACCTCAGGTGTCAACCCCTTCCACCTCTAGCATTAGTCTGACCTCTGCAGCCCTGGTCATTACGCTATCACCCACAGTCCCAGCCTCCAGGCTAGCCCTTGTGGATGTTGCCTCCAGGCCCACCTAGTACAAGGCCAGCCCCGTGGCCTACAGACCAGTAACTATGGACTGAGTACCTAATCCCTCACAAGCACCAGGCAAGATTCTGAAGCCCCATGGTCAGTGCTGGTCCAACCCCCACAGAATCAGGACTACCTCCAGAACTGGGCAGGCCAACAAAGCCTGTGGCATTGGCTTCTTATTGCTTCATCAGCATCAGGCCACTCCCCACATCTCTCTTCAGTCATCAGAGCAGCACCTGTGGACTTAGTCTCTAGACTGGACTCTGTAGACATCAAGAATCAGGCCCTAGCACTATCTCAGAATGGCGAGCCTAAAATATAGGTGAGCACCCACAAATCCACGCTCTAGGCTTACCCAGTGTCAGTCCAGACCCTGTAACCTCACCCTCCAAGATGGCTGAGTTCCAGCAGACTCAGTGTCTAAGTCTGTTCCAGCAGATTCAGGGTCTAATTCAAACCCTATAAACCACAGTGCTGAGCCATTCACTCAAATCCAGGCTCTATGACTGCGCATGTGTGTCGAGGTCCCAGGCAGGTAGGCCCCTTGGACCCAGAACTCAGGTCACCTACTAAAAACCTAGTATTTAGGCCAATGCCAGTTTTTAGACCACAGACCCAAGTGCCAGGATATGCCCTGTAAACTGAGATTCTGAAAACACTCCTGTACTCCTAGGTTCCATGGCAGGCCTCAGGGAAACAGACTTTTGGCCTGTCCTAGTGGCCCCAGGCTCCAGGAATGTCTTAAGCTTATCTAACATCAATACAGTCAGACACTCAGGATTCAGGCCCATCCCAGTGGATCCAAACTCTAGACAAATCTCAGATCCTGGTTAGTCCCTGCAAATTCAGTCTTAAAGTCCACTCCAATGCTATCATAATTTGTTAATTGGCACACAATATACAGAAATTAAAATTATGACATCAAATGTTTTTTTAAATGTGGGAGGTGGTGAAGTAAAAGTGTAGGTTATTTTTATGCATCCAAAGTTGTTATTAGCCTAAATTTTTGACCAGTAATAATTATAAGATTTTTTGATAAGCCTCACGGTAAGCCTAAATTAAAAAATTATAATTGATACATGAAAGATAAAAAGAAAAAACATCAAATCATACCACTAGAGAATATAACTTAATCACAAAGAAAGACAACAAAAGAAGAAAGTAACAACCAGTAAAAGAACCATAAGGCAAATAACAAAATGATAGTAAGTAATTATCTGTCAATAATTATCTGGAATATAAATGTATTAATTCCTGCACTCAAAAGATATAGAGTGGCTGAATGGACCAAAGGGAAAAAAATCGTACAACTATATGCTGCTAAGAAGACACTCACTTCACTTTTAAGAACATATGTGGATTGAAAATGAAAGGAAGGAAAGAGATATTCTACTCAAATAGAAGCAAAAGAAAATGTAAGTAGCTACATAGTACAATAATCGTAAGGAACTTCAATTCCCCACTTTCAACAATGGAAAAATCATCCAGATAGAAAATCAATAAGATATTGTCTTATTGCCTTTAAACTACACTTCAGACCAAATGGAACTAACATATACATAGCATTCCACCGAACATTGGCAGAATACAAATGTGTAAGCATGCATAGAATGTTCTCCAAGATAGAGTATATATTAGGCCCCAAAACATGTCTTGACAAATGTAAGAAAACTGAAATCATATCAAGTATCTTCTCTGGCCACAATAGTATGAAATTAGAAATCTGTAGCAGGAGGAATTTTAGAAAATTTACAAACACATGAAATTAAACAATATGCCTATAAATGACCAAAAAGTCAACAAAAAAAATTAAAAAAGAAATTTAAAGAACTAGGAAAACAAGAACAAACTAAGCCCAAAGTTAGTAGAAGCAAAAAAAAAAAAAGATAAAAATTAGAGCAGTAATAAATGAATCAGAGACTAGAAAAACAATAGAAAATATCAACCAAATCAAGTTGATTTTTGAAAAGGTAAAATAAAGAACATCGCAAACAAACAAACAAAAAGATGTAACAGATACCACAGAGACATAAGGAAAATGAGGGAGTATTATGAACAATTATACACTAAAAAAATTGTATGACGTAGTAAAAATGGATAGATTCGCAGACATAAACAACCTACTAGGAATAAATAATGTAGAAATAAAAAAATATATATAAACAGACCAATAGTGAGAAGGAAGATTGAAAGAGTAATAAAAAGAATAATCCAGAACCTAGGAGGTTTCCTGTTTATTATTTCAGAAAATATTGAAAGAGAAACTAATAGTAATCCTTTTCAAATTCTTCCAAAATATTGAAAAAAAAGGATTTTTTTTTCACTCATTTTATGAGACCACTCATTAATGTCAGACCAAGACACTATGAGAAAAGAAATTATAGGCCAATATCCCTGTTGAACATAGATGCAGAAATCCTCAATAAAATACTATCAAACTGTATTTAACAGCACTTTTAAAGTAGGACTTATTCTCGGGACACAAGAATGTTTCAAGATATGCAAATCTATAAATGTGATACACTACATTAACAGAATGAAAGTAAAACTGACACAGGGGTGTCAGGATGGTCAGGCCCAAAACCTGTTCTGGTCCTTGTCTGATTATCAAGAAGAATGAGAAATGTGGACAGAGAGGATAGCAAGCAGAGTTTTATTGAAGAAGGAAAAGCTTCCAATGCAGTGTAAAGGGGCCTAAATGGATTGCCATAGATGGGCCAACATGACCTAGTTAAATAGGATACTGATAAGGAGGAAAAACCTGTTTTTCTTTGACATGGGCTATTAGCCCAGGCTCTGGCACTTAAGATACCTGAGAGTCTTGAGTTAATCTTAATCCCTGAGAGGGGTCAGATGGCTCTGTGTTTTAGTTAATGATTTCATTATCTCTGTGCTCTGGACTGTAACTGGTTTTGTTCTGATTTTAGCCCAGTAACAGGGAGTCATAAATTCCTTGGAGACTTGTAATTGAGGCATAATGAACATTTACCAGACCATAGAAAGCAAAACCACAGCAACTGCATTATGGGGATCCTCTCCCTATCTATGTAAGAGTGGGGTCTAACTCCTAACTCATTGCCCTTTCTGAAGAAGTACCCCTAACAGCCATTAGGGGAAGAGACTGGAAATCATTCTACTTTCTACTAATACGGGATATTGACAAGCGTGGCCATCAGGGAGTCTCCATGAGAGGCCTATCGAGTGATCCCCAATAGAAGACCACAGTGGTATAACTTGAAGAGACATCTGAAGTTTAAGAGCATCTAGGCAAAAAGAGATATATTTAGTTAACGGATTTAGTATACATAGCCCCAAAAGACAAGTAAGATTATTATTATAGGCCCCAAAGAACTGAAAGTCAGTTTGGCCATCACCAGTTCCTAGAAGGCTCAAAACATATTTTATTGAGTTCATCTTAAATATGGTCAGCACAAGAGTTAAGCTTATCATAATTATCTGTGATGTTAAAACAACACAAATGTGGGAACTCATGGCACCAACATGGTGTAACAGGAGAAGGTGATCTATTATACCGCAGTCCAGTGTTCTAAAGCACTGTTATCAATGTCCTTCAACATTAAAAACCTGTATTTAGGTACTTGTTAAAACCTTTCCCATGGAAACCAGTCTGGGAACTGAAAATAGTCATAAGAGACAAATTTAATTTATTTTACTATACATAACATTTAAAGATAACAGCCAGGGGACCAGCAGACGGTATAATGGTTATGTTGCTGGACTCCCATGCAGTCAGCATATAGTCAGTCCTGGACTCGTGGCTTAAAAGTCACACCAGGCCCAAAATCGTGAGAGGAGAATGGAGGAAAAGGGACTACAGTGTGACCATCATGCCTGGGGGATGATTTCTTGCTTTCTGTCTCTCTGGTGAGCACATGTGCCCTAAAGCAAGAATCTCTCTGGGAAAAAAAGATAACAGCCAGCCACGTGACTGATAGCATTACCTTAGTACAATCAGTTTTAGAATGTTTATCAACAAAATCTTTAATTTTATTAGACTTTTCCAACATAACTCAAACCTTAAGCAAAATGCTTTAAATTTTAATTTTTGTCCCTTCTTTTCTTTGTTTTATTTTGAGATAATCTGGCCATCTTACTTTAAGACAAAAATTTTATCATGCAAGTTCTTTTTATACCACAACTTTCTTTTAACTTTCTTTACCAAAAATATACTTCACAGCTGTAAGTCTTAGTCTCTCTCTCCCGTTTACTATAATATTATCTTTTCTTGTTTTTCTCTTCTTAAAGTCTGGACATAACCTTAACTTCTGATTAATAAAACAAAAAATTAGTGTCTTAAAGTAACATGTTCTTATCTGTCACTTTATTTTTCACTTATTCAGGGAAATTTCCAGACGCCATTGGAGCCTTGGGCTCCACAGTCCTCAGTTTCAGAGGTCATCATTGGACTCAGGAGATCTAGGCTCCTTTCAGAGCTCAAGGCATTCCT
>NW_006204113.1:5909613-5950518 GCF_000334495.1 Tupaia belangeri chinensis
GACTAATTGTTCCATGTTGGAGATCCAGAGTCCCAGCGGGGGACATGAAGATGCCTGTCATGGTCACTTCTTTCCATCCCCCAGGCTTCCCATTGGAAACATTTAGTATCCCAGAGGCAGAGGCTCTGATCTGGACTTTAGAATTTCTGTCCTTGGTTGAAAGTTTAAGCTCCCAGCCTTCAGTATTATCTTGGGTGACTCAGATGGTTATGAGCACAGGCAATTAAGTCGTAACAAATTTTTCAATGTAGAACACAACAATCTTAGTAATATAACCAATATCTTTAATTCCAATAAAATTTTATTTAAAAATAGCAAAAATATTTCATCTTTATATTAATAAAAGTCTGTTAACTTATTTAAAGATGACATATACATTTTATGAATACTTAATAATTCAATTAAACAAAAACTTAAGATTCCAAATTATCTGAAAACTTCACTTATAAATATCCATCTATGTTTTTTTTTTTTTTTTTTTTTGGAGAGGTTTTTGCTATAGGGCGTGTGTGCTCACCAGACAGACAGACAGAAAGGGAGAAATCACTCCTGAGGAGGGATGGCCACGCCGCAATCCCTTCTCCTCCATTCTCCTCTCGGGATCTTGGGTATGCACACACACGCACCCAGCGTGAGTTTAAGCCACCGGGTCCAGGACTTGAACCGCAGTCGACTATGTGGGAGTCCAGCGACATAGCCATTACACTAACTGCTGGTCCCTAAATATCCCATCTAAAAGCACTAAAACTTTATTTATATCTTTAAGTTTTGATTACCAATGAAAATTAAGATACTAGGAAAAGCTAGTTATGAATTTTTTTTCTGTTAGTTAGATATCCACCATGTAACATACAACACCTAACATACGAATACTAGCAGTTTCAGTAAACCAACCATATTTAGACAAATATGATGCTATGTGATCAATAAAATTCTGGTCAAAATATATGTTGGAAACTGAAGATCTTCACTTAAACTTGTTTCATTTCCATATTTGAAGCCAGCATATTTGCCAAGGATTTGTTAAAAGTCTTGTGAACTTGAAAAGCGTTTAGTTTAGTTTGTATGAGAACTCATATATAAACCAAATTGAATAGAATTCCTTAAGGCCTTTTACCAAATAGACATATAACATACAGTACATTACATGTATGAATACATGCATATCTACACTCAAACAATAGATCTTCTAGTCTTCTTAAAAGTTCTTTGTCTTTTCCTAAAGAATTTTTTGTTTTCTCTCTTGTCTCAGGCTCTGTTAGAGTATAAGCAAAGTTTTAAGCAAGCTTTAATATCCTTAGCAAGCAGAGGAGATCCTGCAGAGCTATTGAGAGTGCTTGAGTTTTTTTCTTTAAAAATGTGAAGCCTTTCTTCTGTAAATATTTATTTATTTAATTTTCTTCTTCTTTTATTTTTTAAATTTCTATAGGTCATGCACACTCACTAGAGAGAAACAGAGAAAGAGAGAGAAAGTGAGAAAGCAAACCATCAGGTCCAGGATTCAAACTGCTGTCAGCCATATGGGAGTTCAATGCCTTAACCACCATGCCACCTTCTGGCCCCAAATGCTTCACATTTAAACCCTATAATTGGAGCTCTTAAAATATTTCTGTTTTATATCTGTTCAAAAACCAGAGAAACATGTTGATACCTAGCTATATTTATCAGGATTGTCAGAAAAAAATTAAAACCCAAGCCGGTTTTAATCTGGTTAAGCCTTAAGAGCAGAAGGGCTTATGAACTTATATAGGACTGAATTTTCCTTCTCCAGACTCAACTGAAGGAGTAACTAGAAGAGGAGTCATCTCTAGAGTCCCTAGATAAATCAGGAGAATTGAGTCAGTCTTACTGGTGCTAGCAGGCTGGAAGACCTTAGGTGTTTGTTCGTATGAGCCTGGGGATCCTGGGGATCCTGGGGATCCTGGCTGGTTCTGAGCCAAAGGAAAAGAAGCATGAGTTATGTTGGAACAAACGTACTCATATCTCTTAAGGCATAAAAACACTGTATGTATAAAATATTTTATCTTTCCAGGCATTTACAAAGATCTAATTGTTGAATAGTATTATAATTAATATTTCCATCTGGTACAAGCCTTTCCTATCTTCTAACATATTGTGGCTAGGTCCACATGCTAAAGAAAATCAGGTGTTTCTGTCTCAGTGTTTGAGGATTAAAGGAGCCCAAGTGTTTCAGAACATAATTCAAGAAAGTCTGTTCACTCTATGCAGTTGAACATACATTAGTCATCTACCATAAGAGAGGGAAAAAATCCTTTTATATATCTTCATTTTGTTTCCCTGGCTATGAATACAACAGGCCTGTTATTACATAGTGGGCTGAGAGAAGTATAGGGGTAGTGTCAGTATCCCAAATCAGGTTCCAGTCTTTTCACACTCTGTCACCAGCTTCAGCTTGGCCATTGGGTACTTCTAAAATGACTAATACCGAAAACTCCTTTGACTCCTTTGACTCTTCACTAAAGAAAAAGAAACTAGAGCTTGGCCAGAGTGCTCATTTCATTCCCCTGCAAGCTGATTCAGAACCTGGCATTTCTATATGATTATACTTGAGGGGAAGTCAGGAACCTAGATTCTTAATGAAAATGAGGGAGAAAAAGTAGGGCTCAAGTTACTTTTATTGGTATAAGTTTGGCCAATGTCCAATTATCTCTGTGTAATACCCTGTTATGATAGAGGACTTCGACTTGTTTCCAGCCTCCATTTATATAAACCCATTAGAGCATATGACTACCCACAAATGTTATTCATTCCTGTACTTGACTTATTGATATGGGTATGTCTTCCTCAATAATTTTTAAGCACAAGGCAGCTCTAAAATCAAAGAATGCTATGAGGAAGCCTCAATTAGGCCTCCCTCTGAAGAGCTCGCTTGATATCTGTATAAAATATTGTTGGGCTGTGCTGGGGTCTATTTGAATATAGACCACTAGCAAGCTCTCTTAACAACCTGGATAGATTTGAGTATTTCCCCCTTTATTTCTTATTTAAGCTATGCTTATTTAATTACCTTATTAATCTTAGGGTGAAAGGAATTTAGTAGTTTTTTTTTTTTTTTTTAAAGAGAAAGTGTGGTTGTTTTGTTGCCTTTCATTGTGCAGAAGTCAGTAATTTATCCTAGGATTAAGAAAGGCTGCAATTCAATAAATGTCTCCACATAGCTAGCATATGTTATAGGGACTCAGGTTGTGGTCAGCCATGTGGGAGTCCAGCACCCTAAGCACTGTACCAACAGCTGGCCCCTTTTACTTCTTTTTTTTTTAACTTTCAATCACTGTACATCTTTACAGGTTATAAAAATGTATTTTCTTAGCATAACTGCAGTGTATATTAGTCCTGTCAAAGATATCACCATACACATTATCATCACCAGATAATTTTCCACTTTTATGTTCATTAAATGTTTTGCTTCCTTTTTTTCCCTTGATTCCTTCCATCCTATCCCCCCTTGTCTACCCTCATCCAACACTGTCTACTGTCTAGTCACTCTCCATGCCTTTATACCTTCCAATCTTTCAGTTTCTGTCATAGAGTGCAGAAATTCTGTATATATTAAATGAGGATATGCAATGCTTCTCTTTCATGGTCTGGCTGGCTCACTCAGTATTAAATCTCCCAGATTCATCAACCTTTGATCAAATACTAGGATTTCATTGTTTGTTATGGCTGAGTAATAGTCCATAGTGTATATGTGCCACACTTTTTAAAACCATTCATCTGTTCTGGAACATTTTGGTAGATTCTATGTTTTAGCAATTGTGAATCATAAACATGAGTGTACAAGTACTGTTCCAACTGGGTGTATTCCTATCCTTTGAGGAGATAGGTACGCAGGAATGGAATTACTGGATCATATGCTAGTTCTAGTCATAGATTTGTGAGAAACCTCCATATTGTTCTCCACAGTGACTGTACTCTTACAATTTACATTCCCAACAACAGGACAAGAGAGTTCCCTTTTCACCACAATCTCACTAACATTTATCATTCATTCTTTTTTTTTTTAATCTTAACCATAATATACCTAGGGATAAGTCTAACTAAAGAAGTCAAAGACATCTTTAAGGAAAACTATCAAAAAATTATATAAAAGAGTAGAAGGCCATTACACTAGAAGAATTAACATAATCAAAATGTCAGTTCTGTCCAAATTAATTTATAAATTTAATACAATCTCAATCATATTACCAGAGATATTCTCCACTGAATTAGAAAAAAAAATCATAAAGTTTGTCTGGAATTATAAAAGGGTCCATTTCAGCAAAGCCATACTATGCAAAAAGAATAAAGCAGGAGGCGTCTCATTCCCTGATTTGACTTTTCATTTTTAAAGGTGGATTTTCACCTTTGCTTTGAACTAAAATGGATAAAACTTTAATAACTATGTTTTGGATTATGGTAAAAATCATATCTCAAACAGTGACCATTCTAAGTTTCATTTTCCATAGTTAATTGCTTTATTCTGATGCTCTTTCTAAAATATTTTGTAATAGTCTACAATTAAAAAATTGCCTCTTTTAAGGAAATTAATGAAAAATAATCTGATAAGTACTCTTGAATATAGGTTTCAGATGACTTTGAGATCTTATTTCTGAACTTCCAGGATTTAAATGGAAAGATCGGACTACAGTAACACTGCAAACTCATCAGAAGAGAGATTAATTACATGATACTAAACTGATGAAATAGAATTTTATGACTTTTGACTAAAACATTACTGATATTTTTCTAGGCTTTGTTTTCTAGATTTAAGGATCTTTGTTTTCTTTTGAGTTGTTGATAGCATCAAAAATTTGTTAAATTTTGTTTTTCAAAACATAATTGAAACATAAACTTTTCTCCCTTCCTCACTCTTCCAGAATTCGAAAGTATTTATGAATATTCTTATGTCGTGGCAGTATGGTTATTTGCATAAATTCAATAATAGCTGTTGCCTTGCATCAGAGGTTGGAAATATCAGATATTGCCAGGGCTTTGACTGGAATGTCAAATCTGAAGATATAACCAGAAAGCTAAGGAACTAAGGTTGATCTCAAGAAAGCCAGCAGATGCTTTCAGAAAAATTACCTGGCACCCAAAACAGTTCTGCCTAGCCAGTAAGTAAAGAATGTCACTTCCTGACAGACCCCCAAATTTCTAAGTACAGGTACCTAAAGGCACAGTCAGACGGTGAAATCCTGACTTGGCTCAGTAGCCTTGGGAGTTTTTTTTTTTTAAATCTAATTTGAGGACCAGTTGATGACTTAATGATTACATTGCAAGACTCTCATGTAATCAACTACAGTTTGAGTCCTAGACCTGGCAGCTTAAAACTCATGCTGGGTGCATGTACATGCATGTCCAAGATCCTGAGAAGAGAATAGAGGAGAAGGGTTTGTGATGTGGCCATGCTCCATGGGGAGTGATTTCTTGCTTTTTGTCTATCTGTCTCTCTTTGTCTCTCTGGTGAGCACATGCACCCTATAAATCTCTCATAAGAAAAAGAAAAGTTTCTTATATAATCTGAAGTTCCTTATAAGAGGTTTCAGCAAAACCAACTAAATCAATTAGTATTCTTATTGGACTTTGTTGCAAATAACAGACCAAATAGAGACTAAACTTATTCTTTTAAAAAAATTAATTTTTTCCTTCTCTTTGGTAAAAGGGGAATGGAGAGAGAAAGAACAATGTTTCAGAAGAAAACTGTAGTGCAATTGAAACTAAATTTTAGTTCTGTTCATATTTTTTTCTGAGTTTTTAGTATCTACCGGCTGTTTGACAGAATCCTAACTTGTTTCCTGGCTTTAAGTCTTAAGCAAATTTTTCTTAAAGTTTTTCTTTTTAATTTTGATTCATTAAGCTAAAACAGTTTTCTTGAAATTTAAAAAAATAATAAGAGCAAACAAAAGACAGTGCAGGAGAAGGATGGACAATGGGAAAGGGGGAGGGAATCAAGGGGTAAAAAAGGCAAAACACTTAATGAACACAAAAATGGAAACTTGCTGATAATAATGCGTATAATGATAAAATAATAATAATAAAATAAATATTTAAAATACATGGCATATTATTTCAACAAGCTTCTAAAATCAAGTATATTCACATTTCGAAGGGAGAGAAACATCTTTTCTCTACTATATAAAACTACCATTAACTAATAGTTACAAATTCTGCCTTGTTCCTGGCAGTGCATCTAAACTTCTAGGTAGATCATTCAGAAGATTAAAGACATCTCTAACTAGCTTGTCTGGAGATTTACATTACTTTAAAAATCCCATTGATGGAAAAGTTCCATGGTGATAAGGATGAGTCAGAGCTAATGGACTTGCTACTCGGGTGAAAACAGACTTGTTTCCTGATGCAAGTATCTCTTTCTCTCTCCCCTATTTGTTTGGAATCTGCCTTTCTTTCCATTGCCACCGTACAAATCTCTCTGGAGATTAAAACATCAACTTTGTCACTGCAGACATGTAACCTTTAGCCTTTGTGCACTAGACTTCATTTTTTTCCTTTTCTTGCCTCAACCTGCATTTCCAATATTCTCTGTTTTCTTAATTTCTGTTGAATATGTACATATACGTACATACTCGAAAATGCTGTCTATTCAGGGACTAGTGACTAAACATAGACAAGAGGACTCTAGGTAAGAGTGAAAAGAGTTTACTGGTAGGAGGAAAAGCTAGTCTAAGACATACAGAATGCAATGCAGTTACGTCAGCTTTATACACTGATGAAAAATAGTGTAGGATTGCAAAATATTTCTGAATTTCATAATTAATTCTATATTAATGTCACCAAAATAAACAAGGACACAAGGGTTTGAAAAAAAATCAAGAGTTTATTAAGATGAGCTGAATTCGAAGAAAAGAAACTAGATGGCTTATCTAACATTGGCAAAATATATAAAGCACAGTGAGTGCTGATGAACAGGGACCATCTCATGTTCAGCTTTATTACTGAAAAAATGAAGTTATTTTCATGAAAAAGGAAAGAAAACTATGTTCTGGTATCAGTAATTCTAAATCCCCATATTTTATTTTTATAGAATTTTGAAATTCATTTGAGGGGGAAGAGGAAAGTAGTATGCTTATACTTACTGACAGACGAACAGTTATTTATCACATTAGAAAATTTAGCAGGTTTTTGAATCTATAGACTTTTTTTGGGGGGGGGGAGATTTTTGCTATAGGGTATGTGTGCTTGCCAGAGAGACAGAAAAAGACAGAAAGACAGGAAGTGATAAATCACCTACCAGGGGCGATGGTCACACCACAATCCATTCTCCTCTTGGGATCTTGGGCATGCATGCACACACAGGCCTGGCATGAGTTTTAAGTCACCAGATCTGGGACTCGAACAATGGTGGGTAATGTGGGAGTACAACAACATAACCACTGTGCCATCTGCTAGTCCCTATAGTCAGGTTTATTATTATTATTATTATTATTATTTTGTTGTTGTTTAATTCCACAGAAAGAGATACAGAGAGAGAGAAAGAAAGTGAGAAAACAATCTGTCACATCTGGCTCTCAAAATGCAGTCTACCATCAGGGAATCCAAATTCTTAACCACCACACTACCTCCTGGCCCCTCCAGTCAGTTTTTTAAAGCCCTGAAAAATTATGAATGTTCTGTATAGTCATGTGTCACTAAATGATAGGACTATATTATTATTTTTTAATTTTTTTAAGAGAGATTTTTGCTATCAGGTGTATGCACTTGCCAAAGACACAAAGAAACAGAAAGCAAGAAATCACCTCCCAGGTGAGATCGGAGGATTTTAGGCACACATGCCCAGTGTGAGTTTTAAGCCACTGGGTCTAAGACTTGAACCATGGTCAACTACAAGGGAGTCCAGTGATGTAAGCATTATGGCATCTGCTGGTCCCTAGAGGATACATTCTGAGAAATAACACTATTAGGGAATTTCACATTGTGTGAATATAATAAAGTATACTTACCCAAACCTACATGGTATATAGCCTCCTACACACCTTGACTACATGGTATAACCTATTTCTTCACCATCAGCTATGTGGTCTCTGATTGATAAAAATGTTACAGAATGAATGATTGTAAACTGGTAGTAAATATCTGGAGAAAGCACAGGGCCCGAGATATGTTATCTTTGCCTTACAGGTAAATAAGTAAATGTCTTCTCTTTACCTTCTCTTTTTACCTATATATTGCATGAGGAGTCACACCTATTTTGGTCAAACTTAGAAAAAGAAATATGGTTAGTGAACACAATAATTCATGGTTGAATGCAAATAGAATTTCTGTGCCAATGACACCAAGCTAAAGGCAGAACCATTTGGTCTGAAAGTTATATTCAAAACTTGTCTGTGCTGATTTTTGTCTCTGTCTGTGACTGAGACAAATTAAGCAGCAATTGTGTGAAACAATCTTTTGTCTTATGGAAAACTACTATGTCTTTTATACATCCACTGATTTTTATTACAGTGTGCACTTGCACTTTAAATTAATGGTCTAGTTAATTATGGTTGATTTCAAGTCAAAATTCTATGTGAGTGCACCCATATTAATAATGGAGTTCATCAGGATTCATGTTCTTGAAGTAAATACCAAGAAAATTAACTATGATTAGGCCATTATTTTAAAGTGTCCCAACTTTAACATTTTTCTCTTCTGGACAGTTGTATTTTATGAGAATTGGGTAATTTGGCCTTATTAGATAGACTCTTACTGTGTCATACATTAATGGAATACTAAGAATTCATGGAGATTTCCAAGTTGGTGGAAAAACCCATGCTATATGTTTTAAGAGTGGTTGAGGCTTGAAGAACATTAAATCAGTACACTTGTTGAGATCCCCTAAAAAAGTTAGAACCAATATGATATCTAGATGATAGATAAATAATAGGTACATAGATACACAGGTGGATGAGAGGAGATTTATTAGCAAAACTGATGACATGATTATGGAGGTTGTCAAGTTCCACTATAGGCCATCTACAAGCTAGAGACCCAGGGAAACCTGTAGCATGGCTGTCTATGACTGAAGGCCTAATTAGGCAAGCTAATGGTATGTTACTCTCAGTTTGAGGCTTAAGGCCTCAGAATTGAGAGGTGGTGAGAGATAAGAGGGGCATGCACAAGGGCATAAGTCCCAGAATATACTGGCTTGAGAATCTGCAGTTCTGATGTCCAAGACAGGAAAATGTGCCCCAGCTCTAGTACAGAGGGAGCAAATTTGCCTTTTTTCTCTCTGTTCTAATGAGGCCTCCGGCTGATGGTATGGTGGTCATACACGCTGAGGACAAATTGAAAGCAGATCTTTCCCATTCACACAAAAATCTCCTGTGAGAATACCCTCACAGACACACCAAGAAATAATACTTTATTAGCTGTCTAGGTATCTTTTTATTTAATCAGGTCTACACCTGAAATTAAAGAGCACAGTCACGTTAGTTGAAATCCTCATGAACTGAAAACTTTGTTGAATGGAATTCTGTCTTATACAAGATTGGTCGAGGCAAAGGCCTGAGTCATGGGCAAGGGGACTTAGGAAACAGCTATTGGAACTGGTGTTACACCTAACTTGGAATCTAATCATGAACTTGATCTCTCCTATTTAGATCATCTGGAGCCACCAGTGTTTACTACAGTTTAAGAGGAGGCAATATACTGATTAATCCTCTCATATTTTGATGATGACCTCTTATGAGAGTCCATTGGTCAGATACGTACTTAACGTTGATTATATATACACAAGCAACATTGAAAATGCTGTGAATTTAGCTCTCCATGTCATGAAAGTCATCTCTCAAGCCCTTTAATTTTGTACGTTTTCTCTGTTGTCTTCCCACCATGAAAGACAGCCACTAAGATGAAAGTCCACATTGAGAGTAGATGAGGGGTGTTAAGGAGGAAAAACTTTCTTTCTACCCTCTGAGGGTTTGATAATTAAGTAATTCTATGAAATAAACTGACAGGAGACAGATTACCAGGAAAAAAAAAAAGAGTACACCCATGTATTATATACACAGAGGCATCATAGGAAAAAAAAAAGTAAATAACCCAAGACCCAGTGAGAACTAGTTGCCTATATATCTTCTTCAGGGGAAGACTGTAGAGCATGCAGACAATCTTGGGGAGATGAAATGATTTGAGGAAAAGATGAACAGGTCCTCAAAGGAACAGGCCTATGACAAAATCCACCTGGGGTATGTGGACCTCCAGTCTCCTTTCCTGTGATGGAAGTTTAGTCTGCTCTGATAAGTGAGATTCCTGAGAGATTTCATGACAATTGAGCTTCTTTTGGAGAATCTGCCTTTAGGCAGATAAGGAACATTTAGGGAAAGCCCCTTCCAGAATTTGTTGTTGCCCAAGTTCCCTAAGTTTGAAGTAATGAGAATACAAATGTGGCAATTTTGGGGTGAAATTTCCTGAACTCTTTCAGGCAGAAACCCAGGTTATAGAGCTCTGGGCTCCATTCCCCACTATAGATAGGGAAGTTTCACACATCTATTTCATGCCTCACCATTTTATGTAAAATTTCACTAGAGGGACCAGCAGTTAGCGTAATGGCTATGTCGCTGAACTCCCATGTAGTCAACTGCGTTCAAGTCCCAGATCTGGTGGCTTAAACTCATGCCGGACACGTGTGTGTACGTGCCCAAGACCCTGAGAGGAGAATGGAGGAGAAGGGATTGTGGCATGGCCATCCCCCCTGGGGGGCGGGGGAGATTTCTCACTTTTTATCTTTCTTTCTCTCTCTGTCTTTCTGGAGAGCACAGGCACCCTATAGCCTAAACCTCTCCAAAAAAATTTTTTTTTCACTAGAAAAAATTTTCCACTGCTGAATATAATGGATTTCATATGTAAAGTATATAATCATTATTTTATTAACATATAATTTTGTACTATATCTAATACTTTACATAACACATGTACGATTATATATGATCTCTAATATAGTATAGATTATATACAGTATTATGTACTGTATTATATATTTTATATATTATATATTGTATTCAATTTTCTTATTTCAAGTTATGTATATATTTATATAGATATACACACATGTATACGTGTTCTTTGAAAAATTTGTGGAAAGAAGAAATTAAAGTATGATTTTATTTTTGTGTAAAAAATTTTTTAAATCCATGCTTTTCATTATTTTTAGATTTTTTTCCATAAGGCTTCTACACTTGCTGGAGAGAGATGGAGAGAAACAGTGAGGAGGTAAGTGAGAAAACACCCCTCAGCAAAGATGGCCACATCACAATCCCTTCTCTTCCATCTGCCTCTCGGGATTTTGGGCACATATGCACATGCTCCCAGATTGATTTTCAAGCCACTGGGTCTGGGACTTCAACCATGGTTGGCCATGTAGAAATGCAGTGCCCTAACCACCATGGAACCTGCTGGTCCTTCATGTTTTGTTTGTTTTGTTTTGTTTTGTTTTGTTTTGTTTTGTTTTAAGTAATAGGCATTTTTCAGGATTTGTTTTGTTTTGGTAAATTTTGTATATATTCCTTAAGGTGTACCTATTACATATAACTTCATTTCCTCAATCCAACTCCTTTAAAATAACAAGAAAAAAGAAATATTTAAAAATAATTCAGCCCTACCCCGTAGATGGGCAGAAGGCAGCATGCTATCAGAAAAGCAGAAATTCTAAGCAATACTTGTAAGACAGAAGACAAATTGAGAAGTTTTTCCAATCAGAAATATTTTTAAAATTCTTAATGGCTCACTACAGTTTTCTCTTATTTTCTTTGTTCACCTAACACAAAAAACCTGGTGCATCATTGTTACTTAACTTTGCATATTTCTTTGACAACTAGTTAATGTGAACACTTTTCTAATAGCCATTAATTGGGCCAGTCAGGTGACATGAAGCTTAAGATGGCAGATTCACACATGGCCAACTGCACTACTCAAGACCCAGAGTCAGCAGCATGTACGCCCAAAAACTCCTGGAGGGGAGCAGAGAAGGGACTGTGGTGTGGTCATCTCCTGGGGATGGTTATGTTACTTTCTCTCTCTTTCTTTTTCTTTCTCTTACTGATCTGCATATATGACCTGTAAGCAAAAGTAAGATAAGTAAATAAATAAATGTAATAGCCATTTATTTGCTATTTTCTCTATTTATCCCTTCTTTTTAAATATTTGGAATATTGGTTTATTTCTTATTAACACTCTGTAAAAGAATGAATTATTTATCTATCAGTACTATTTGATTTTTTTTGCAGTTATTTCCCAGTTTTATATTTGCATTTACATTTTATTTATAAAACTTGTATTTTCAATCTGTAAAATGGGAGAGACAGCTATGAATATGTACTGCACCTATTATCTGTGGTTATAAGAATACTTTTAGAAAAGACAAGTCCTCAAAAGCATTCACAGCTTCATGGTGGTCTGGTACATCCTAAATTCATGATGTACACTGTTACATCAATAATCAGTAAATTCTGATAACACTTATTATTACATTTTGTTTCTAAATTATAAAGAAAGATTAATCACCCTCTCTTCCAACATTTTTAATTGCTTGCTACTACTCAGATTTTGAATATCTCATATATCATAAATGAATAGATTTAGTACTTTAGATTTTTTAGACCTTCAATTTGACAGTATCTTTCATTTTTTTAAATGAATGCAATTATCTTTGGCTATGAAGTGTGATAATTCACTCAAATTGTACTTTGGAATTAAAGGCATTTTAAGACAGTTGTGGACAGCTCATTGGTTATAAGTAGGATGTTGATATGAGGAGTAACTCAATTTAATCATCGTTGTTTGCATTACTGCACATAGATTGTATTATCCTTCAGTGAAAGGAGGTATAAATGCCTTCAGTACTTAAGAGAGTTCTGAAGGAAATGTAAAAAGCACCTTATTATGTTAAGAGCACATTTTTTCATGTTTAGTTAAGGTACATAACATTATTGAGCTTTCAGTTACAAACAATATCAATGAACAACAGTTCAAGTGACATCTGTGCTAGAATTATTCCTCTCAGATTTTTTTCTCAGATTTTTTTCTCAGATTTTGAATAACTAAATGCCAAAGGAATGCATTATATTTCCGGCCTTAATATTAGTTATTATGTGGCTTTAAATAAGCCAATTAAGCAAACTTTTTGTGTCTATAATCTTCATTTATAAATGAAATTAGATAATGACATATCAGCTTTATTTTTTATGAGATTCTAGTCAAATTGGAAAAATGTTTTTCTGTCTATGTATGTTTCTTTATATCTATAGCAATTGAATTTATTTCTGCTATTGTTGCTAAAATAATTCAGACTTCTCATATTACAAACACAATTAATTGGCTCACAAATATTTTTCAAATTATCATCCAATGTCATAATTAGTTGGTCTTTTACTGCCTTTCAGTTGTATTTCTATTAGCTCATTCTCAGGTAAGAAAGGTGATTGAAATTTGCCTGGCAATCTAGTAGAAAGAAGATCTTTCTGAGGACAGTGGGCAGTGTAGTAGTTAACATGGCCAACCATGGATCAAGTCCTGGACCTATTGGCTTGAAAATCACTCTGGGTGTGTGTGCGTGTGTGTGCAAGATCCCAGGAGGAGAATGGAGGAGTAGGGATTGCTGCATGGTCATCCCCCCGGGGGATGAGTTCTGACTGTCTCTGTCTCTCTCTCCAGCAAGTGCACATGCCCTAGGGCAAAAAGCTCTAAAAAAAAAAAAAAAAAGAAAGAGAGAGAGAGAGAGTACCTTACTTCAGAACTTTCAGGAAAACATTGCAGGAATGACTTTGAATCAATCACATTACTGTAGCCTAGAGGATATGGTATTTTGATTGCCGAAACCCAAACTTTTGTCCATCTCTGAAGTCAAGTAATGGTGTCACGTGAAAAAGAATGGGTTCCCTAATGGAAAACTGAGGTGTTGTTATCCAAAGAAGATGGCAATGGCACCAGGTGTTCTATAACCAATCAGGAGACGTCCACTGAATTTCTTCTCCCAAAAAATGACCAGAAAATTGGCTGATAATGTTTGTCAGAAGTAAAGGTATACACACAACTGAATCTGAGAACATGTAATTTATCTTTTCTGAAAGTTGAAATGTTATTCACAAAAAACGCTGACACATGTCAGTATAAATAGAATTAAGTAACTATGGCGTGCATGATTGTCTAATGTAATCACAGGCTCCAAAGCCTAACGTCTGTTTGGATTAGCAGAGTTTATGACTTTATTCACAGCTTTAAGGCCTGATCTGAAAACTGAATGCCCCGAAGCCTGCTTCCAGGTCTAAAACTAGGAAGGAAGAGATCAACCACAGTGCATATTATGGAACTATTATTTGAATTTTAACAGCTGGAAAATGTATTACCTAACGTACAAAAATTGTCTGATATACCATATGTATTGGCCTTCAAGTTTCAGAAACTAGAATTTAAATCTTAAAAGGCTTTGGAACTTTACATATTTATGTTACTTCTCCAAAATTATCCTACATTAGGTGCAAGTCAAAGAGCACCTTTCTTGCAAATATTTAAATCTGAGTCTTACTTTTTTTCCTTTTTGTTAAAGATAGAATCTCTGTTTTATTAGTAGATGTTCTTTGCAACATATGTTAGACTGCCCAGATAATAGCCACAAGTTCCATGGTGACTTGAAGAACATACAAGGTTCTTCACTCCCATCTACTTCTGATTCATATAAACTCTTCTCCAATGAACAGTCTGAGGTACTTACTGGTCCTGAATACCACCTGTTACTTCTCAGAATAGAAGAACCCATTGGGTATTTTTTAAAAAACTGTTGTATTAATTCACTATTGGTTATAGGATAGCCTAAAGTTGACCAGTGCTGAGCTTTTATTTTGATAATGAAATTTGTTCTCAGAGCAGTCAGGGCACATTAGCACTTCTTTATGGACCACATTATAACTTTAAATTGCCACATTTCTCCTGATTTTATTTGGATTATATCTGTTTTTTTTTTCTCCTATGCTATAAAACTTTAAATGAAGAGTAAATATTTTTTTTTGTCATAATGAGACTCACAGATTTCTGGAATTTAAATGATCTAGAGGAAAATCAATCATTCCAATTTAGGTTTAATAAGAATCACCTTTATTGCCTATTGATTTTCATCTTCACAATCAACTGCACATAGAGAAAGGAGATTGCATTCCAACACAGGTTCTATCACTGTTGATTTCATGAGTTTCTGGAAAAACCTATCTGTACATCTTTTAAGAAAACAAATATTATGTAACAGGCCTGATATTCTGGTCTTCTCCAACCTGACTCTTCCTTTTACTCTCATCTCCTGTATGTACATGTTCTTCATGGATCCTCTCCTCCAACCATTCTGGCCAATGCCCTGTGAGATTCTGGAAGTGGGAAAAAGAAACTTTCAGTTAAGACTAGAAAGATGAGTTAGAGTTCAATGGACAATAATCTCAAGGCCTTTTTGAAAATCCCAAGTAGTATCACTGTCTCACCTTTGACTTTTGAAATCCAAAAGAAAATGTGTATGCCCATAAGATCCTATGACCAACTATACACATCACCCATGGATTACAATATTCTTTCTTCTAAGTTCAAATATATTCGTCATATTATACATCATGCTTATTTATCTGCTTATTGATTATCTTTCTCAACTAACAAGAAAGCAGGAGTTTATTTTTATGTTTTTGTTCACTGATATATCCCCAACATTTAGAATAGTATCTCATTACGATAAACACTCAATGAAAGTTTGTTGGATGATGACAAATCAGAATTCTTTTCAGTGTAAAACTACTGTATATACTCTCAATTAATTGATACTAGAATTCAAAATCAGAGCCAGCAGATGGCACGGTGGTTAAGGCAGTGGACTCTCACAGGGCCAACTATGGTTTAAATCCTAGACCTAGCAGCTTGCTTTCTCACTTTCCCTCTCACTCTGTCTTTCTGTGTCTCTCTGCCCAGTAACAAATTTAAAGTGATAATAGTAACAATAAATAAAATTAGATAAATAATTATTAAAAAAATTGTTTTAAAGAATTCAAGGTAAAATACCTACATTTGACACTTATTATAGGCTACTGAGCATTTTATTGTTTGCCATGAATATACCTTTTATCTCCCATTACCATACACCTGAAAAATCTCTATAATAAAAATCATGTTAGCTATCGCCAACATTTTTAAAAGGAAGGGGTTTTCATAAATAATGCACAGAGACCAATAGCTATTAGTTAATGGATTCCTACAGTGGTGTCTTTGCAGTGTGTCAATTTGACAAGGCTAAACTACCTTTACAGATCCCCTTCCTGTATGTTTTAAGTTGGGTAGACCAAAAGCAAGATTCCCTTGTGAGATTTGGAGGAAAGAAATAAAGCAGTAACTCTTTGATGGCTCATATGTATTGCTGTCTCTCTGCTTGTTTCCTCAGGGGTATGAAATGATACAGGAAGTGCAACTGAACCACTTTCCCCAGATCCTCCTTTAGTGCCCGAGCTGAGTGTGTATACTGACCTTTCTGACAAAGGGCTCAAGATTCTGCAGGACATCAACACCATCGAGACATTAGTCAGTGAGAGTTGACACAGGATTTAGTTGGATTGGATTGACTTTGGGGTCTTGTTATGTTCTAGTTTGCTTTTAATTCTTCCCCATTTTTTATTGGTCTTCTCTTTTTGAATACCTACCTGTAGACATCAAGGAAAGCATCAGCCTCAGAGACAGCAGCTTTACAGAGGTTGCTTAACTAGGTCTTAGACTTGTCCAAGGTCAAATGATTATGCCGAGGCCAGATGGTGGCACAGTAGTAAAATATGACACTGTGGGAGGCTGACCCATGGGGGGAAGGTTCCAGGTTTGCCTCCAGAGTCCTCCCTGAGCACTCTGGGCACACACGTGCTCATGGTCAGGGACTCTTTGAGGTTGGGAGTGGATAGCAGCATCAAGACCCTGTTGGGTCTTTCTCATTCATAGAAGAAATGAATAAACTTTAAAAAATCTTTTTGCAATACTCTATCATCATCATCTATCTTTTCTCTTTAGCTCTCACTGATACAGTACTATATACCAAGAACTAAAGAGTTAGGCACTGTTAGCTCCAGTCCTTTCAACAACACTATGTATTATAATTATCCCCATGTTTCAGAAAATTCAAAACCACATCTGCTTGATTCTCAAATCTGTTATCTTTATATACTCATACAGTCTTCTTAACTGCACAGTTTTTCCTCAAAATATTTATAAAATAAAACATTTTTTGTGCCTAAAATATATTAACATGATTCTGCTAGTTCCTGCCAAAGCATTTTGCATTTTGGAGCACCAAGGAAAAAGTTGATGGAAAACAAAACACAAACAGCAGAATGTTTCCCCTTACTGGAGTCCATCTAGGAACTTTTCCAATGTGAGCTTCAAGAACTTGGATGAATTTTCATTGAAGCACCAATTTTAACATCAGCCTGTGCTCTTAAAACTGAAAATCTGGCCTATGAGGTATCCCTTGATTACATGAAACAAATAAAAATCCCAATTAAACAAGTTTGCTATTTATACTTATACCATGACTCATAACCTGAGGGACCTCTAATTGATATTTAGGATGTATTTATATCTGACTCATTAGCTTAAGATTAAAATAAAATCTCCCTTTTGCAGATGAGGATAAAAAAATTGATGCTAACCAGAATGTTCTAATATTTTTGTTACGTGACCAGCAACAACTCCTTCCCTGTCCCTACCGCCACCCCAAATTACAGTAACTTGCTACACCAGCCACAGAGAAAATCTCTCAGTGGGAAACACACGTAAAGTGCTTAAAATCCTGCTTGGAGCCCAGCCTGGATCACAACTGGTAGCAAACTGCCCTGCAGTGCTAGAAGCAGCAGGGCTTAGTGCAGTTTCCATCACTGAGTAGGCTTGTAAATCCTGTTTGGAACCCAGCCAGTTTTAACAAATATTAGTCACTGCTATGTTCATGCTAATTATTGTTTTCTGCCATGATTTTGTTGCAGCTGGTGAGGAAGCTTCACTTAATTGCAACCCAATACAATAGATTCTGCATCCCAAAGGACCTGCGTGATTTCCATTTTGACCACTGAATGTGATAGAGGCTTCCACTCTGCGTGGTGTTCTCCATGTGGCCAGCAGAGGGAGCAAAGAGTTCTTTCTAAAAGTAACTTTCTGCCTCATATTGGCAGGACCAAGATAAAGTGCTAAGCTAATCTTTTGGGGCCAGGTCAACATCACAGACTCCTTTAACATAACCAGTGCTTTCATTCTAACAGTGGAATGAAAATGAAAAAAAAAAAGGGAAATGTTTCTTTTTTCTCTCAATGTTATGGGCTAATGCCTCTCTTCCTCATAAATTATTGAAAAACTCAATTCACCATGAACTGTTCATTTCTTCCATAGCAAATTCAACAACTTATAGTTTACTGATCATTTATTCACACATTTTTTACTCATTTACAAAGACAGATACTTAACAAAATCTTATAAGATCCTAAGTGCATGGTTGGAAATGTGAGTTATGTTTGCTTAGAGGAGAGAAAAGGAAAATGAAGAAAAATAGCAGAATATTACAACATTAAAGAGGTTTTGATATATTTTTTTAGACACCAATTTGAAGCCAGTTCCAAAATGATGCTAACAAGCCATTTAATTATCTGACTTCTCATTAGTGATAATTCATTAGCAAGCCAATATTATGCATGTTTGTTAATCACTTCCTGGATATGACTCCCTCTGGAGGACCACAAAATGAGGTTTTTAATTTTTCAAAATAGCTTTCTGTCCTTTCCTTTGCATTTGCTTTCTACCTTATGCTTCTCAAAGTGGGTCGAAGCATATAATCACATTCGATTCTCACAGTAGTTCTGAGAGGATGGTTTATTTACATCCTACAGTATCCACATAGAATAGGGAGAGTAAAGTAAAGGTAGTCATTGAGTGAACTAAAAACAGAATTTAGGGTAGTGATTTCCCACTTCATTTGATATTCGCAGTAGATCTTTCTATAGTAACTATTCAGTAAATTCTTGCTGGATGAATGTCTGATTCACCTCTGCCTCATTTTATTTCATTAATAGTTTCTGATATCTTTCTAGTTAATTAAACATCCAGAGAAAGAGTTCAACATTAAAAATAATTGAATAGGGGCCAAGATATAGTGTAGTGGTAATGCAATTGGACTTTCACAGGTTAAGTCCTGGCTTCATATCCTGAGACCTCCAGTACCCACATGATTTGTACATCTGTGCCCAGGATTTGGACTGGCTGTCGCTGGGAGTCTTCTCTCTCTCTCTCTCTTTTTGGAATGGAATAAAAATAAACTTCAAAATAAATAAATAACATGATGAAAATGACCTGGAACTAGATAGTGGTGATGACTGCACATTGAGAATGCATTTAATGGCACTAAATTTTCTACTTTAAGATGGTTGCATTGGGTAAATTTGTTCTGTTTCATCACAATTTTAAAAAAATTATATCAATCGGTAGTCATTTATGACATGATCACTGGAGAGATCAAAGAAAGTGAAGACTACTGGTATCCTGGAAATTTATGTAAAGTGGATACTAACTTTGAAGAAGAGGTGGAGTAGATGATTATTCAGTTCACCCAAAACTTAAGTTCAGTATTTTTGATATTTCAATTCATCAGCATGCTGGTTTAGGATTGCACTCCAAAGGAAATTTTTAAAAATTTTACTCACAATTTTGTATCAAAATGCTAGTAAAATATGGACTTAGTTTTCAAAGTGAGCATAGCCCTTTTGGACTAAGATTTTATTTCCATTTAATACATGTTTAAGTAAAAATAGAAACAAGAAGAGAGCCCCATGAGAAGTGAGGCTTTGGTTTAGCAAAGACTTCAAGGATTTTTCCTTAAAGTGGCCCATAACTGGTTAGAGAAGAGTCACCAAATTGGATCCCAAATGCTCCCGACGATTATAGCAGAGATCACTATGCTTGTGTTGACAGTCTGCATTCAGATGTTCAAATCATGTTGAAAATTTCTCAACAAGGATGAAAGATTCTTCTTTTTTTCTCATTGCAGTTTAACCATAACTTTTGTTCTGCTCCCCCCCCACTTTTTTTTCTTTCCTGGAATGCATGTCGCCCAGTTCCCAACCCAATATAAGCTTTCTCTGAAGTGGAAAATAAAATTATGCCACAAGGTAAGGAATTAGATATTTGCTGTTATATTTTTCTCTTCATTGGTGAAATTTCCTACTTTAATAATTCCTGTAGGGTATTTGAAATGTTTGTCTTTTTGGGTGTGTAGCCACATGTGAAACTGCTTCGGTGGTGGGGTCCATTCCTGCACACAGCAAGTCTCATCCCTGAAGTCACCCTTGGTCAGAGTCAGGAAAATGACCTCCATCTCTGGGACTCCCTTGTGACTCTTAACTCTGAGAAGTGAGTCAGAATGAATTAAACAGAAAGTGACTGTTATAGTCTACTCAGTGAGAAACAAGGGGACATCCAGACATAGCCAACTTTATTGGAGTTTATTGATTAAGCTGGCGGAATACAGGAGGACTCATGTCTCTCAAAACTCTGCAGCCCCAGTGAAAAGAGAAAGGAGCTTATATAGGCCAAAAATGCAGTCATGTCTGGGCTGACTTGATGATTTACAGTGACAAAGAGCAGTGGGCTTGAAAGGGTAGGGGGTAGGGACTTTACAACGTGAAAGCAAAAGCACTTTACAGAAGCAAGAAAAAGCAGGTAAGCAGGTTAATCATCCTTAAGGCAATTAGGAGAAGGGGGTTTTAAGGACAATAGGAATGTTAATCACTCTACTCTTAAACAAAAGGGGAGAGGGGAGGTTTCCAGTCAAAGGAATTTAACAGTTCATAATGGAGGCCCTTCTCCAAGATGGAGTCCTCCTGCTTCATTCCCTACTTCTCTTGAAGGCCCTCCTCCAAGAGGGTGTTGCTCCTCCAAGATGGAATCATGCTTGCTTCAACTGATTTAATTTATTATTTTATTATTATTTTTTTAACCATATGTTTGACTCACTCACTTTGCTCTACTACTTCTCATATCTCATGAAAAATATGTCCATTTTGCAAATTGTATGTTTGGGGGCAATATAAATCTAATGCCACATATTGAAAATCCTTATGCCACCCACTCTGCAAAAAGGGCAGCTACTTTGTTGGTCTATTAGTAAAGAGGCAAATACATACCTAGAGGTAAAGGTACTCAATTCCATCTTTTGTTTCTCAACATTTTGTGCTAATAAATATTTAGTTCCCTGGATGCATGCGTGTTGAGGTGCTCAGCCACAGATAAGAGTCTACCAATGACTTCAGGCTGCTTGCTAGGTTTTTCCTGGCACCCCCAGCTTACCTGTCACTTTTCAGCTCAAACTAAACTTTGGCATTTCTTTATGCAGTGGGCCTCTCAATATTCTACCCTAGTCGGAGCACCCCATTACCCACATGAAACTGCCTTCTTTTTTCTTCTCGTCTTTTTTTTTTTTTTTTTTGAGAGGTTTCCGCTATAGGGCGTGTGCGCTCGCCAGACAGACAGAGAGACAGAAAGTGAGAAATCACCCCCCAGGGGGAATGGCCACGCTGCAATCTCTTCTCCTCCATTCTCCTCTCGGGATCTTGGGCACACACGCACATGCGCCCGGTGTGAGTTTAAGCCGCCGGGTCTGAGACTCAAACCGCTGTCACTACATGGGAGACCAGCAACATAGCCATTACGCTAACTGCTGGTCCTGTCATCTAACATTTAATTACAGACTTTCCTTTTTTTTTATTAGAGAGGATTTTTGCTATAGGGCACGTTCACTCACCTGAGAGACAGACAAAAAAAAAAAAAATCACTCCCTGGGGGGATGGCCACACCAAAATCCCTTCTCCTCCATTCCCCTCTTGGGATCTTGGGCACACTTGCACACCACCTGGCATGAGATGTAAGCCTACAGGTCTGGGATTCCAATTGTCATCAATTACATGGGAGCCCAACAGTATAACCATTACGCCATCTGCTGTTCCCTAATTGTAGACTTTCTATTCCATTACATGGGAGTAAGAAAGAGAAGTAAGTGGAAGATAATAAATCTTACTAAACTTAGAGGTGAACTAACCAATCCAAAGGAAAAAAGGGTAAGATGATGTGAACAGATTACAGACACATGTTCCTGGCTGTGTAGCTAAAGGGAGGCTAGTATCCCTTTCTCATCAGCCTCACGGTATCATCTGTTAGCCGTCATTTATTCTGATTGGTTGATGCCTTTTATAGACTTGGTCAAATATTTTTAGGGTTACTTCATTCTGTAGGCTTTTGTTGAAATGTTGACTATCATCCCATCATTTCCAATAGCCACAGGAAAACTTTTTTCAAAAACATTGAACAACCTGGAGTCAAATTCTGTTTCTGTTGTTCATTAGTGGTGAGGTTTTGGACAAGTTATGTCTTGTTGAGGTCTAGTTTTCTAACCTGAAATATGAAAGAAAGAATTAGATAACTTTTAAAGTTTAATCCAGGTGCAAAGCAATGTTTCTCTCTTATGTTTGTAAATATAAAATTATCAGTGTGTTAATAATCATAGTGGACTATTCACAATAGAAAGTCACTGTGTCCCCTTCTAGAGATGACTCACATATTCAGAAAAATTATTAATTGAATAGGTCTATGTGTTAAGCACCAAGTTAGGAACAGAGGATATGACAGTGACTAAAAGACTCTGTATACCCTACTCTAGTGAGTTTAGAAGCCAATACCATGCTGTTTTGATTATCACAGCATTGTAATATGTTTTGGGGTGAGGGAATGAGATACTTCCAATTCCACTCTTCTTGCTCAGTTTTACTTGGGTGATATGGGATCTTTAATGATTCCAGACAAATTTTATGATATTTTTTTCTAAATCTGTGAAGAATGTCTCTGGTAATTTGATTGGGATTGCATTAAATAAGTAGAGTAATTTGTGTAGAAATGCCATTTTGATTATATTAATTCTTCCAATCCAGGAAAGTGAGATGTCTTTCTACTTCTTTTTGCATCATTTTCCTTCTTTTTCTTGTTTCTTTTTATTTTTTTCATAGTTTTCCTTGTAAAGATCTTTGATTTCTTTGGTTAGGTTTATTCCTAGGTATCTTATACTTGTTTTCTGGTTATTTTAATTGATGCTTTCAAATTGTGCCTCAGATAAGGGACTGATAATCAGAACATATAGGGAACTCAAACAGCTTAAAACCCCCAAAATAAACAACTCAATTAGAAGATGGGCAAATGAGCTGAGTATACAACTCTCTAAGGAAGACATACAAACAGTCAAAAACATATGAAAAATGCTCAACATCCCTTATTATAAGAGAGATGCAAATCAAAATTATAATGAAATATCACCTAACCCTGGTCAGAATGGCTAAGATTAAAAGAATAAAGAAAGTAAGTTTTCATGAGGTTGTGGAGAAAAGAGATCTCTCCTATACTCTTGATGGGGATGTGAATTAGTACAGATGCTATGGAGAACAGTCTGGAGTTTCTTAAACAAACAGAACTACCATGTGATCTAAACCCAGTGGTTCCACTCCTGGATGTCTGCCCAGGGGATAGGAATATACAGACAGTTTCAGGGACACTTGTACATCCATGTTTGTTAAGGCATTTTTCAGTTGCTGGGACTTGAAAACAGGCCAAGTGTCCACAAACAGATGAATGGATTAAAAAAGTGTGGCACATATACACTGTGGGATGCTGCTCAGCCATGGAGAACAATGAGACCCTGGCATTTGATAGAAAATAGATACATATGGAAGTTTTACTGCTAAGTAAAGTAAGGCAGACTATGAAAGAGAGACATTGTATGTCCCCACTCAATATATACTGAATGTCAGCACTCCATGGCAGAAACTGAAAGATCACAAGGAATAAAAGCACAGGGAACAACTGTTGATACTAGAGACAGTGCAGGAGGAAGTGGAAAATGGTAGAGGGTGAGAGGTGGGAGTCAAGGGGAAAAAGAAAGAAGCAGAAAATTTAAGGGAAAAAAGTAGAAATTTATCTGTTGATGATAATGTATATGGTAATATCTTTGGCTGAACCAATATACAGTGTATTCATGATGGGAAATTTTATTTCGTGTGCTGTAATGACACACAATGATTGAATGTGAATTTTTTTTAATTAAGTAACACAAGATGCAAATTAAAAGTAAAAGAAAAACAAATCAGCTTTAAATCCAGGCCTGACTTTTGTCACTTGTATACCATCACACCAACCAGGTCCACCTAGGAGAATTCAGTATTTGGGGAAATAAGGTTCTGTACATGGAAATGATACCAGCTCATTTCCATCTTGCAAAGAAACTCTTCTAGCTAGGAAATTTTATTAAGTCTCTTACTTACGAGAAGAATCACTTGTTAGCTCTAGTAATTGTGTTATGCCTCCAAGCAGGGAGAAGGAAGCTGTATGTATTCCTGACTTATTGGTTTATTAACATTTGAGCTAATTTGTGGACCTTTTAAGATTAGTATTTAGAGCAAGGAAAAAAAAAATAAATAAAGAGAAAGAAAGAGGCCAGTGTTTGTGAGTAGATGATGGGAGCAGATCGGAAGCAAAATGACTTTGAATCCTGGCAAAATAAATAATACAAAGAATACAGTTCCTCTTAATTATATATTAAACAGACATCTTTATTATTAGGTGAAATAACTTGCTCATTTCTACCCTTCCCTTCCCATATTTAATAACCGAACAGTTCACTGTTCTAATGGTAAACTATGTCTGAAAACTAAAGTGCCAGAATTTTGAGAATCTCAAATTGAATGGGGTTGGGAAAATAAAAATTAAGGAATCCTGTATTCTAGCCATGTCTCAGCAGTTATTTCCCCTTGGGAAATTAGATAGGAGCCAAAGAGGACAAGAGAAAAAAAAATTATGTTCTAAAATATTAACATATATCCTGCCCAGGGCTAAGAATCACAGGTCCAGATGCCATCACTCTGGAGCCCTGTGATCATGACTCCTCTCCTGGCATGGCCTCTGTACCCCTTGTATGCCTCATCTGGGCCTGAGGACACCACCTAAATGCAGCCTTTAAATTATATCAACATGAAGAGTCTCCACATGCCCCACCTAGGGTCTGAGCACATCGGCTCTCTCCCTAAAGCATGCTACCACCATTGACACTACAGTTCCTACCAGGGCCCCCATCTACCACAAGTGCCTCATCCAGGATCTGAAGATACACAAAGGACTCTGCAATAACCGCCAGGCCTTATTTAGGAGGTATAATAGCTCTGCTTATTGCCGGTTAAATATTTTTCAATGTGGGCTTTAGAAATGAGTGCAACCAATGGGCATACCCAGGGAAAAATAAACCATGTTGACTACACCACTAAAATTCAAAAGAATACCATGAAATGAGCTTAAGAGTAAAAGTTGAGTGGAAAATAGGAAGGCAAATAAACAGCCTAGCTACCAGAAATTTCTGGGTTTGAATTAATTGTCTGGGATGCCATTATTTTAGGTAGACTTTCTGGGAATCTGATTTTGATACAAGAAAATGATGGTTCAAAGTTATTGTGGAGGTCTCTTAAGTCAAAATATGTGGAATGAAGGAGTAGGGTTAGGCAGAAGGAGAACTTGAATTGAAATGATGCAGGCAAACAGAAAGAGGTCCCAGAGGTTGTTCTGGAGTTGGCATCATCTATTAGTTACCCCATGAAGCAGGGATGCCAGGTGTTTAATTGGCCTAACCGACCAGTATTTGATATAGATTGTTCCCTCTGTGGGACACTTTGGAGCATGATGAAGTTGACGAAGAGGAAGTAGATGAGGATAAAGAGGAAAAAGAAAGTGGGAAAGGTGAGAACAGAAAGAGAGAGAGAAATGAGGAAAAGATGGTTAAGAACCCAAACAACCTGCAAAGACAGAAATGTTCGGTATTAGCTTGATTTCTTTTTAACTGAGGAAAATTTCCCAAAGTTCTCAGCTCATAGTTGTGAGCTGTCAACATTTCCAGCAGCTAGGGTTATGGAATGAGTACCTCAGTTTGGAAGAAGGAATCTTATTGGTACACACAATATCTTCTATGGCCCACCACTTGTGCCACTCAGATTGAATTGTTTTATATAAGTTTTTGGAATAGCACTATAAGGATTGTTACTATTTTTGTTTGTTTTTTTAAATATTAAGATTAAAAAACTCTTTTCTTGTTTAGAAACTTGAAGTTCCATTATAATCTCAGTGTAACTGGAAGCCACTGATCGGTAAACTCACCAATTACAGTTACCCATGTTACAACAAGAGTTTTACACAAAAACCAAACAATGCTTACAATTTTATTGGGATGAAGTCCCCAGGCCTGGTAGTGGATTACCAAGAGGAGCTGCATGAATGGTACAGGAAATATGCTTTGGCTTTTGGGGTGTGTTAGTATCCCAAGGTTTGTATCACAGCTACTTTATTTATTAATGCTTTAAAAAAACAACTACTAAGTCTATGATCAGTCCATCCAATATTGAATATTTCTATCTTTGCATGTTACCTAGGTTCTTTCTTTCTTTATTTTTTCTTTAGAGAGGTTTTCCCTATAAGGCACGTGTGCTCACCAGAAAGACAGAGAGAGACCGAGAGACAGAAAGAGAGAAATAACCCCCCAGGGGGGATGGCCATGCCACAATCCTTTCTTCTCCATTCTTCTCTTGGGATCTTGGGCACGCACGCACACGTGCCCGGCGTGAGTTTAAGCCACCGGGTCCAGGGCTCAAACCACTGTCAACTACATGGGAGTCCAGTGACATAGCCATTATGCTAACTGCTAACCATCTCTCCATCATCTCTCTCTTTCTCTTCTCACCTTTCCTACTTTCTTTCTCCTCTTGTTCTTCATGTCCAATTTCTTCATCATGTCCAAATTCTTCTTCTCTTCTAACTTTGTCTTCATCTTAATACTCTTCATTAAACTCTTACTCCTCACCATCCTCCTCATCTTCATCTCCTTCTTCTCTTCCTACCTCACAGGATCATTTCAGTGTCTGAGTCTGGAGTCTTCCTGGTCATTTTGGTCCTAGCCATCTTGGTAGGTCAGTTGGGAGGAGCCTAGACACACCCACAGTTAAACTATCCAGGCCTTCCAGACATTCTACTTTTCTAAAGGTCCAAGGTGTTACCTTTCAGTTCAATTTCCCCTTAAGTTTAGATGTGTGAGATTCAGAAGTCTTTCTGCTAACATGTTTAGACCTCTAAAGATTCTCCTGTCTCTGAGCTAGAGTTTTTTCAATTTAGGCTACCCCTTGGGGAGATTTGAAACTGAAATCAAGCCCGCATTTATTACTCTGGATAACACTAAGTTACAAATTCAGCAGTTAAGGCTTCAATTTTTCCATCATTCAATTTGCAATGGTCAAAAGCAGATTCTCCAATGGTTTCTGGTGTCTGGTTCCTGCACTCCAGGTGGATCCTGTTCACTATCCATGTTCTCTACTTCTCCCTTCTTCAAACTCAACTTCCCAGAGCAGAGGGTTGAAGGGTGAGAAGATCCCCAACCTGCACAGTAAGGGGTATAGGAAGGGATCTGCTCTTGGCAAACAGATGCTATATTGGGCCTGCCTGTAACCTGGTATACCAACTAAGCCACTAAATCCAGGTTACTAATTACAATAGCACAGAGATATATGGAGGGAAAAGGTGGCTGGACTCAACACTGTTTCACTACAGACACTCCCTGTTGGACCCTGCATTACACTTAGGCACATGGCAGAGTGCCCTGGCTATTGGGGCTCCCCTCTGCTCAGCTTAGCCTGTTGTTTTCTTTTTTTTTTTTTACAGAGACTTAGAAGAGAAAGAAGTTAGGACTAGCAGATGACATAGCGGTTATGTTGCTGGACTTCCACATGGCTAACCGTGGTTCGAGTACCAGACCCAGAAGCTTGAAATTCTTGCTGGGCCCATGTGTGCGCATGCTGAAAATCCCAAGAAAATGAAGGAGAAGGGATTGTAGCATGACCATTTGCTTTGGGGGGTGGGGAGAGATTCCTCATTTTCTCTCTCTGGCAAGCATATGTGCCCTATAGCAAAACTCTCTTTAAAAAGAAAGAGAAAGAAAGAAAGAGAGAAGAGAGAGAGAGAGGGAAAGAAAAAGAAAGAAAGAAAGAAAGAAAGAAAGAAAGAAAGAAAGAAAGAAAGAGAGAGAAAGAGAGAGAGAGAAAGAAAGAAAGAAAGAAAGAAAGAAAGAAAGAGAAAGAAAGAAGAAGAGAGAGAGAGAGGGAAAGAAAAAGAAAGAAAGAAAGAAAGAAAGAAAGAAAGAAAAGAAGGAAAGAGAAAAGGGTCAGGGTAACAAACTATCAACCCAAAAGCTACAGCCGAAGTTGAAGCCGCAACTAAAACTCACCATCTCTCTCTCCTACGACCCTTTCTCGATTCTCAACCCCTTCAGCTAGCACTTCTCATGATATCAAGAACTAACTAGGTAGATTGATTTATACCCCCATTTGATTTGAGTGGTCAGAATCTTTGGACACCATGCTTTTCCCAGGCCATGGCCATTGCTCCCATATTTACTACTGAAATTAGCAACAGACACTCTCGTAAATGGTCTGAATGCTGACATATGCTTCCCTCCCCTGCTCCATAACAGTTACTGGATCTCAGGTAAACAATCAGGAGCAATTACCTTTCACTTCCCTGCAAGTCTGATTGCATGAGGAGAGCACAGCAATAACCATGACCGCAAATTTACTGAGATGCTTTTCTCTGTTCCATGGCAAAAACTTTTTCTCACAGAGCTAGGATCCTCTAAACCTACTCTGTTCCATGGCAAAAACTTTTTTCTCACAGAGCTAGGATCCTCTAAACCTGAAAGCCAAGAGTTGTATGAATGGGAAACGTACATTCCACAAAGTGTCACCTGGAATGATGGTAAATGGCACCATTCCAATTCCACCTCTTGATTCCAAGACCACTTTTCCTACTGGGGACAAAGAGCCATAAAACAGCTGTTGATTTTGTGTCTGCATCTTTGATGTTGATGCTTTATCTCTAGATAGACACTGCAGTTGTGCTTTCTGAAGGCCTCCCAACAGCTTCTAGGTGATATAGTATGTGTTAGGTCCAGTAGATCCGGTGATCATGTGCCAAATACCACATCTTCTTTGCTGTAAAGAAGGACTGTTGGCCTGATGTGATGGTGTACAGGGTCCAGTGTCAACTGATGAAATACTCCATAATCTCTAAGGTCGTTGCACTGGCTGAGACCCTGAACTCAGCAAAGGTAAACCATGCCCAGTTTATACATCTATTCCAGTGGAGATTAAATTTTGCTCTTTGCAGAGTAAAAAAGGCCCAATGTAATCAACTTATCAAAACGTGACTTGTGGGTCCTTTTAAGGGTTGATGGTGCCATTCAGCGTTGGCTTCTCTTGGTGAAAGTTTAGACAGTTGTAATTTATAGCAGCTAAGTCAGCCTTGATGAG
The DNA here is from genome assembly GCF_000334495.1 of Tupaia belangeri chinensis. Lineage (NCBI taxonomy): Eukaryota > Metazoa > Chordata > Mammalia > Scandentia > Tupaiidae > Tupaia > Tupaia belangeri. Next base: position 5,939,022 of record NW_006204113.1, read on the forward strand.
TGAAAGTCATGCTGTTGGGTCCATGCATAGCTGCCATTCTTGCCCCCATGGCTGTTTCATTTGTGAACCAGTGTGCCAGCAGCAGAGCAGTCGATTACAGAGACTTACTGATAACAATTGGCTGAGCCACTTCATCTACTTGGTTGTTTTGTGTCTGTTCTATGATAGATGTTCTCTGGTTGATGTTGGCATTGACATACGTTATCAAATCTGTCACAGTTCATGACTGCTCTCATAGGTCCAGCGCATTCTTCTTAGCTGGCTTCACTGTTTCCAGTTTTCTAGTCTTTCGTCTTTAAAATTTTGAGCAACTAACTAAGCTATATGTCACTGCCCATCAGTCTGTACATATTTTGCCCCCAGGCTACTTCTCAATCCATAAAAAGAGAATAATCAGGAGCACTGGTCAAAGTCTTGCCTAGTCAGAGCATCTTACCTCACTGATGCCTTTTAGAGTCCTTTCAAGTGTAGTTATATTATACCAACAGTCTATTTTTGGTTTTTACACACATGTTGACAGAAACTGTCCGTGAACATAACTTGGCATTGTTCCTCCTTTGTTAGCTTATCATAAGTGACCTATTAACCCCATTGTGTGGCCAAGGGAAGAACTGAAGCAGAGGAACTTTTTACCAGTAATGGTGGACATGGGGTGTAGCCCACCTGCTTGTATAATGTACTTGTTTCCTCTCCCAGGTGTATCCTGCTATCTTATGGCTCGGTGGGTCTGATGGAACCCAACTTATGACATATATGGACAATATATGATTACTTCAAGCCCCATTTGTCAGGAGCTTTGTAGTTATCACAGATCACTAATAAAACAGGAGCTATTTTTGTAATACAAATTTCCCTACTGCAGCTGGCATGGCTTTACTCCAGAACCCTAGTGGTACTCTACAACCCTTTGTTGTAAGTCTCCTGGTAGAGCATCTCACAGATTCTATATGATATCTGCTATAGTCTGAGCGTTTATCTCCTCCCCACAATTCATATGTTGAGTGCCAGTACCCAAGTGCTAGATGTGTACTATGAGGTAGCCTCATGAGTGGGATTAGTACCTGCATAAGAAGATTGAAAGAAGCTGCCTTGCCCCTCTGCCATGTGAGGACACAGAGAAGCTGCCATTTATGAGGGACAGGTTCTGACTAGATAATAAATTTGCTGATTTCTTGATCTTGGAGTTCCTAGTCCCCAGAAATGTGATAAGTACATTTCTGTTGTTTATTAACTCTACAGTCTAAGGGTTTTTTTTTCTTTTTTACATTTAATTATTAAAAATTGTGATAAAATACACAGAGCATAAAATTGACTTTTTTTTTGTCATTTTAAAGCAAATAGTTGAAAGTTACAATACATTACCACAAAGTTTCTGGCTTAAAAGAACAAAAATTTATTTTCCAACAGTTTTAAAGGTCAGTGGTCAGAAATGAAGCTGTTGGTTGCCCTATACTCCCTCTAAGGCTCTGTTCTGTGTAACTTTTAGCTTTAGTTTTAAAGGTCAAATGGTGGTCCAAAATGAAGCTGTTGGTTGCCCTGTACTCTGTCTAAGGCTCTGTTCTGTGTAACTTTTAGCTTCTGATGACTCTTTTGCTTATGGACTCATCACTTTAATCTCTGGTTTTTTTTTTTTTTTTTTTTTTTTTTTTGTACAAAGACAGTACCATACATATTATCATCAACAGATAATTTTCTCACTTTGTCTCTAGTGTCCATTACACTTTTTAATACGTTTTTTGGGAGAGTTTTTTTCCTATATGGCATGTGCACTTGCCAGAAAGTAAGAAAGAGACAGAGAGACAGAAAGCAAGAAATCACCCCCCAGGGCGGGTGGCCATGCCGCAATCCCTTCTCTTCCATTCTCCTCTCAGGATCTTGGTCACACGTGCATATGTGCCCAGTGTGAATTTAAGCCACTGGGTCCAGGATGTGAACCACTATTGATTACATGGGAGTCCAGCGACATAGCCATTATGCCAACTGCTGGTCCCTACAATTTTTAATACTTTTATGTTCTCCAGTCTTTCAGTCTCTACCATAGAGTGTGGACAGTTGATATATGTTAAGTGGAGACATACAATGTCTCTCTTTCACAGCCTGACTTGCTTCACTCAGCAACACATCTTCCATATTTGCCCACTTTCTATCAAATTTCAAGGCCTTATTGTTTTGTTTGGCTGAATAGTATTCCATGGAGTATATGTGCCAAAGTTTTTCAATCCATTCATCAGTTTGTGGACATTTGGGTTGATTTCATATCTTGGCAATAGTGAATAATGCTGCAATGAAAATAATTGTGCAAGCACTATTCTAACTGAGTGCTCTCTGTCCTTCAGGTAGACACCCAGGAGCGGAATTGCTGATCATATGATAGTTCTATTTGAAGGTCTTTGAGGAACTTCCATATCATTCTCCACAGTAGCTGGACCAATTTACATTCCCACCAGCACATAGCCAACTCATCTTTGACAAAGTCTAAGGTGTTTTGCTACAGGATCCTGAATGGACCAAGGCAACATGTGTTCCTACCATAGAAATTTATAATTGTATAGGATTGTCTGAGTTTATGGCCCAGAAGTGGTAGACTGCTTATAACCATAGTCAACATCTGTTGCAGAAACCATTCTTATTTTTGATTCCAATGAAAACTGATAGCATTTGTATTACCTAGAAAATCAATATTTTGAAGTGTGAAATATTGGGCTGTCAGAAAAGTCATTATGCATTTTTTGCATAGAAAAACACAGAAAATATACATCATGACTTTTCTGACAACGCAACATGTTACTTCCAGAACATGAAGAGGTTTACCAGGATGCCAAGCTTTATTAGCCATCTTCATAGCTTTCTGAAGGTCAGAACTTACAGCTGCTGATTTAGACATTTATTGCTACAGACTGAATTGTGTCCTCCCAAAGAAGATCACCTTTATATACTGAAGCCCTAACTTCTAACACGACTATGTTTAGAGACAGGATGTTTATAAAGGGAATTAAAGTTATAAGAGTTTATAAGAGTGGTTCTTAATCTAAAAGGACTAGAAGAAAAGGAGAAAGTCTCTCTCTCTCGGCTCTCACTCCACTCTTGCTATTGATTCTACTCTTTGTATGCATGTAGAGGAGAGGCCACATGAGAACACATCAGAAAAGTGGCTGTCTGCAGTCCAAGAAGAGACCCCTCACTGAAAACCAATAGTACTGGCACCTTTATTAAAGATATTCCAAAATATCACAGTCTTCAGAGCTGTAAAAAATAATTTTTATTGTTTAAGTATCCAGTCTATGGTATTCTGTTGTGGCAATTTGAACAGACTTATACACTCAATATGATAATTGGGTCCACCTTGCTTTTGATGAACACCCTACCACCTGGCCTCTATGTTTTTAGGATTCTATTATCCTTATTGCTATTGCTGAATCCAGCTGTGTAACAACATCTTCCACCGTCAGCCCTGCCTATGGAGACAGCCACCACCGAGTTTCTCAATGATGTTAGTGTTCCTCTCCCTAGCACACTCTTTATTACTTTGGTAAATGAAATATCCCTGGGAGTCTCCACTGTGTAGCTGGTATATTTTCCAGACTTGAATATATATCCATCATAGCATGCTATTTCTCCAAGACTTTTGGTTCTTTATTCTACAACCTACAGTGCCTGGTATAGAAGTTCAGCATCACTTTCTGAAAGCTTCCGGAAGTTTTCTAAGCACATGTTAGCATCATCTTTTGGGATCCTTACAAGGTATTAAATCCTACATACAGAAGGGTGTTCATACATCAATAAACTCTATTAACCAAGCCTTGTTTTCTGCCCCCATTGATCCAATACCCCCAGAATCCAGTTTTATACATACTTTCCCAGCTTTTGCTGCTATATGTTGGCTATATCCTGTAGTTCCTTCAAGGTATAATCCTCTTCTTCCTTAGAATTCCTGACACATCTCTGGCTAGGTTGTATAGTGATATGGCTCTAGTTTTAGTCTGATGGCCAAGAAGAAAGGTGGAGGTAGACCCTACAAGATGGTGGCCTCTATTTTTTTTTTTTTTTTTTTAAGAGAGATTTTTGCTACAGGGCATGTGTGCTCTCTGGAGAAATAGAAAGAAAGCAAGAAATCCTTCCCTCTGCCCCTGGGGAGAGAATGGCCACACAGCAATTCCTTCTCCTCCTGGTATCTTGAGCAGGCACACACATGCATCTGGCATGGTTTTCAAGACTCCAGGTTTGGGACTTGAACTGTGGATGGCTATGTGGGAGTCCAGTGTCTTAACCACTATGTCACCTTCTGACCCCTTCTGAAATTTTTTAAGAGACAAGAGAGCTCTATTCTCTAAGGGAGAGTAATGGGCTACTTCATCAAGTAAAGAGAGTTCAGAGTGATCTAACACTTGAAGCATTTTTCAGTACATAGATCCCAATGTTCCTATGTATGTCTCAGAATCCCACTACTTCCCAGGAAGTTCTCTTACCATTGCATAGCAGAAGTAGCTAGAGAACTTAACCTTCTCTGGAGTTTTGCTATTTTAAGAAATAATTAATTAATTCTTATTTTAATTTATTTATTTTTAATTAATTTTTAAAAAATAATATTTTGTTTTTTTATTGCCATAGGTTCTATATGCTCACTGGAGAGAAAGAGAGAGAGAGAGAACTTCTCAGTGAAGTGTGAACACACTAGAATCCTTTTTCCTCCATTTCTGCACCCCATAAGGATTTGGGGCACATCCCCATGTACACATGCATCCAGTATGTTTCTCATGCCTCTAGATCTAGGACCTATGGGGTTTTGACCCAAACCATGGTCAGCCTGGTGGGATCTGACTTGCTTAATTGCTGCCCTATGGGCTGGCCTGAGTTCTGATACTCTTAACATTAAAGTTCTGGACAAACCTCATAGACTTGTGGTTAAGGGAACCAGATCCCACATGGCTGACTGTGGTTCAAATCCCAACTTCTTATTTGATAGAAGGTGGTCAGATATGAAGGATCTATTGCTGAGTGAAGTAAGCCAGGCTATGAAAGAAAGATATTCTATGTATCCACTTAATATATAACGACTATCCGCACTCTATGGTAGAGAGTGAACTATTGGAGGGCATAAAAGGAGTGAAAGTACTTAACGAGAATAAGACAGTGGGGAATGTGGGGATGAAGAAAAGAGGATAGAGAAAGATAGCAAGAGAACAAATAGAGAGGCAGGGCTTAGTGGGAAACAGATTTGGCTTATTACCTGTTGGTGATGACATGTATAGTATTCTCAACTGGATTGGACTGAGAAGTATTTCATGATGAGTAAACTCTATTTACAAGCAAAATGAGAAATAGTGATTGACTGTTTAAAAAAATAATTAGAATAATAATAATAATGACTGGGAAAAACATTGAAAAGATATTGAGTGATGAAGGGGGAGATTAATGTCTCTGTATTGACTGACATGCATGGCATTCCCTTTTGAAAAAGCAATGTAATACACTGTAAAGTTATATGTAAACCAATGTAATATAAAGAAGATTATGATGATAATAAAAATTTTAAAAAATCCCAGCCTCTTGAAAAACACACCAGGCATGTGTGTCTGTGTGCCCCAAACCCCAGCAAGATGGAAGAATGGATCATGTCCCACTGGGAGGTGCTTTATTCCTCTTTCTTTTTCTGTCTTCCTGGCAAGGGCACTCACTCTCTGACAATTAAAATGAACGAATGAATGAATGAATGAATGCCCTGAATGTGAGCTCTAACTTTTCCTGCCCTCAAGTTCAGGAGATAAGAGTCTCCTTAAATGCTGTCAGTGAGGCCTTTTGACTTTTCATACTTCCCTTTCAATGATGAGTTTTAACTCTCAATCTCTCAATGTTTTTTAGCAAAGGACAATTGGTTCTGAGCAAAGGCCATCAGATTACCTTCTTATTCTAATGAGTATTTATAAGATCTTCTTGTATTTCACCTACCAGCTTCCCCTTCCATCTGGTTTCTGGTTTGAGTTCATTACTTTGAAAGTTTTATTTGCACTGTTATACCATGCTCATATTCATCATTGCTTCACCTAACTCCAGGTATTTTTATTGCTTTCATGGTGGGTGATCCAGGTCTATAGCCTATTTAAGAGTTTTCTTCTGTAGACAACTTCTCTAACAACTATCTTAGAATGATTTCTCAAAAATAGACCTTAGGAAGGAAATTATGGTGCCAGAAATTTACTAAGGTGTGACCCCAAGAACAACAGCTATAGGGTATGACAGCAGTAGGATTGAGTAGAAGGAAAAATTGTGTCCTGATGCACTTTTTTTTTTTTTTTCTGGAGAGATTTTTGCTATAGGGCGCATGTGCTCGCCAGAGAGACAGAAAGCAAGAAATCCCCCCCCCCCCCAGAGGGGATGGCCACGTCGCACTCCTTTCTCTTCCATTCCCTCTCGGGATCTTGGACACACACGCACATGTGCCCAGCATGAGCTTTAAGCCACCGGGTCCGGGATGTGAACCGCAGTCGACTACATGGGAGTCCAGTGACACAGCCATTACGCTAACTGCTGGTTCCATGATGCACTTTTAATAAAGGCTTTAGCAAATCCTACTGGAAGCTCTGGAGCCGGGAGGGTCTTCACAATGGCATTTCTTTCTTTCTTTCTTTTTTTTTCTTTTTGTTGGAGAGGTTTTTGCTATAGGGCGCATGTGCTCGCCAGAGAGACAGAAAGCGAGAAATCACTCCCCAGGTGGGATGGCCACTCCACAATCCCTTCTCCTCCATTTTCCCCTAGGGATCTTGGACACACATGCACATATGCCCAGTGTGAGTTTAACCCACTGGGTCCGGAACTCGAACCACGGTTGACTACATGGGAATCCAGCGACACAGCCATTACACTAACTGCTGGTCCCACAATGGCATTTCTTAATGGAAGGGTACCAGATTTAATAGGCCTTTGTCAATAAGGTATTGGCTACCACAGAGGAGAAGACATTACTTTGAGCCAGGTGAATTTCATGCTAAGGAAAATGTTCGAAGAGGATTCAGCTGTGAGCAGTCAGTCACTAATACTCTCAACAACTAAGGGAAAGAACTCATTTATCAATGTACTCACTGCAGTATGCACTGCTTTGTCTGTGTCTCACTTTCTTACCTATACATTTAAGAAAATCATAGAACCAACTTTGTAAGATTATTAAAAGGATTACAAGGGTCAGCAGGTGGTGTAGTGGTTAAGGTGCTGGACTCCCACCTGGCCAACCACAGTTCAATTCATGGACCCAGTGGCTTGAAGATCACACCAGGTGTGTGTGCATGCATGCCCAACATTCCAAGAGGAGAATGAAGGAGAAGGAACTGTGGCATGGCCACCTGCCCTGGGGGGGGTCATTTCTCACTTTCCTTATCTCTGTCTCTGTCTCTCTCGGCCAAGTGCACAAGCCCCATGACAAAAACCTAAAACAAATAAATATAATAAAACAAAAGAATTACACAATTGAATTCATGTAAAGTACTTATAGTATATAGGAAACATTAGTGAAAATGTTAGATTTCAATAAAACATACTATTATCTTAGTAATAATACTAACTGATATACCTGAGTTAAAACTGTACCGACAGAAAGAGAACCTTGACCTTCCATATTACATTAAGTCATTCTCATTAAATTGTCCTAAGTGATTCAACTTGCTTACTACCTAAACGAATCCTAAATGAATAGAAATGAAATCAATGAGGGCCTACTCTAAGAGGTTCCTTTAAGAAACTTCTTGTTACTGTCTTGCCTCATTAGCCAACAGGCATTCACAGAAGAGTATAGATTTGTTTTTCTGGCAGCCTATAACTACCTTTTCATGTTGTAAGTTATAAATAAGAATGCTAGTTCTGGATGCCAGAGGAAGAAAGAAGGTTGAGGGTGCATGGAAGAATTGAGTGAAGTAAGAGATAGTTGTGGGGCCTTATGGTCAGCTAAGCCACATGGACAGTAGAGAAATTTTTATTAACTTATATGTAGTAAATGGAAGCAAAACAAGAGATATCCTTGGAGTCAGATAATTTTTTAAATTAATTAATTAATTATTTTTTGGAGAGGTTTTTGCTATAAGGGTACGTGCACTCGCCAGAAAGACGGAGAGAGACAGAAAGCGAGAAATCACCCCCCCCAGGGGGTATGGCCATGCCGCAATTCCTTCTTCATTCTCCTCTCAGGATCTTGGGCACACACACACACACGTGCTGGCATGAGTTTACCACACCAGGTCTGGGACTCAAACCTCAATCAACTATATGGGAGTCCAGTGACATAGCCATTACGTCAACTGCTGTTTCCCAGATAAGTTTATTTGTGAATCTTTCCTGAGTCAGCTTTTTGGGTGTAGGCGTTATCTTACCTGGTACTAGTTTGTAAAGCAAATGTTTCTTGTGGCTTGTTAGAGGGGCATGACAATCCTGCCTATCCGATAGTTTTGCTGTGAGAACTAAATAAGGCAAGAATTTGAAGTGCTCACCACAATGCATGGTATATGATGAGTATGAATACTCACTAGCTGTTGCAGTAACGCCTAGCTGTAGTCACAGTGGCACAGGCTGTAGGGGCACCACTGTGAGATGTTGCTGGTCATATTGGAAAGCTTCGGGTTCGTCTCCTGGGTCTACCTGGACAAGTCAGGCACACCTGTAATTCTGGCTGGCTGCAGGACTTGGAAGGACTGCAGTGTGAACATCCTGTTGAGAGTGCCCCTCTCTCTCTCTCTCTCCCTCTTTCAAAAAAAAAAAAAAGGGGACAGGGCCAGCAGGGGGCATGGTTATTAAGGCACTGGACTCCCACATGGCTGACCACAGTTTTGAGTTTTGAACATGGCAGCTTGAAACACACCATGCACGTGTGTGTGCATGCCCAAAATCCTCAAAGGAAAACGGAGGAGAAAGGATTGCGGTGTGGCCATATACTCGTGGGAGTGGGGGGAGGTGATTTCTCTCCCCCTGTCTCTCCAGCAAGTGCATGTGCAAAAATCTCTTTAAAAAGGGGGTGGGAGACTAGCAGTTGGCATAATGACTATGTCGCTGGCCTCCCACATAGTCGACCGCGGTTCGTGTCCCGGACCCGGTGGTTTAAACTCATGCCAGGAGCGTGTGCATGCGTGCCCAAGATCCCGAGAGGAGAATGGAGGAGAAGGGATTGTGGTGTGGCCATCCCCCCCGGGGGGTGATTTCTCGCTTTCTGTCTCTCTGTCTCTCTCTGTCTGGTGAGCGCATGTGCCCTATAGCAAAAAGAAAAAAAAAAATCTCTCCAAAAAAGGGGGGTGGGGAGCAGCAGGTGGTTAAGGATGCTGGACTCCCACATGACCAACCGCAGTTCGACTCCTAGACCTGGTAGCTTGCTTTCTCACTTTCTCTCTCTCTCTGGTCAAATTAAGTATTAAATAAATTTCGATAAAATAATTCTTAAAAAAAAGAAAAGAAAGAGAAAATAAATGGATAAACGAAAAGAACAAACAAAAATGGAGCCACCTCCATAGTACAATGATTAGGGAGCCAGATCTCACATGATCCATTGCATTTTGAATTTCAGCACCAGAAGCTTGAAAGACAGTCTGAACACATGTGTGTGCATTCCAAATTTTGATGGAATGGACGAGTGAAGGCAAAGAAATTGTATGTGACCACACCCTACTGGGTAGTGTTTTTTCTCTCTCTCTCCCTCTTTCTCTCTCTGACAAGCACACCTGTCCTATGGCAATAAAAAATAATAACAATTATTCCTAAGCATCTGTCTAAAGCTAAACAATAGACTTGAACACGCAATGGTAGTGATAATGATAAATCATGATGCATGTAACTGAGAACTATCTAATTTAATATTTGCTGTTAAGGAACTTAGCTCAGTTATCTGAGATAGGGCTTAAAACCATGATGAAAGTTCACAATCTTACCTAGTGTTAGGTTTGATTTGGGAGTGGTGGCAAAGTCAGAGGTGACAAGGATTAAAACTACCAGAGTCAGGTTTTGGGGTTTAATAAAACCAGCGTAATTTATTCTGCGCTCTTGGGCAAGGTCCCTTGGCCTCAGCCTGGTCAGAGGCCCAGGGAGTCATGCCCAGGGTGGGTGCTGCTCATTCTTAAAGGGCCGTTGTCCAATAGGTGGTCACCACAGGGCCTCGTTTGGCCAATAAAGTTCACTGCTTCTGTTCAACTTTAGCGGTTCGCCAAATGCTGAAGGGTGAGAAAGTTCGTTGGTGATGGTGGGCCAGGTGCGGACAACAGAAAGGTTCTTGCTGGCGGGAATGTTTCTGCCCCTACCCGCAGGATAGTCGAACTGGTACCTGGATGAGGATGGTGAAAAAGGGGACCCACACATACACAGGCTCGCAGAACTCCCACAGATATACACAGAGTGGAGACCAGATGAGGTGCTGATCAAGTCTTCGTTTATTGCAGAGCAAACTGTGCTTTATATATAGGCTGGTGGGCACTGATTGGTTGTCTGAAATGCAAATGAGATACAACAGTATGAGCCAATCATTGATGTGGGTGGATCTCCCATTGCCTAGGAACAGTTGGTCACATGATTTCTGAGAAATGGTTTGCTCAATGAGGAAGTGAAGCCTAAGGTTTTTAAGATGGCTTCCATATGCAGTGCCCTCCACGTGTTTCCACCATGTTTCTTTTCCCTTCCCCCAGACCTTACACCTAGAACCTAAGAGAAAAGAACTGGCATGCTGTGCAGACATGTGTATAAGCTTTTTAACCCGTTCTTTCCAGCACCTCTGTTCCCTTTCTCATTTGTCTCCTTTAGGAAGAGTGTTAAAGCCTTTTTCCTTTAAAGATAGGGAGTAGAAAGGACACTGTATTTCTGCAGGACTGGCTGAGATTTGTTGACATTGAGCTCAATTTGAATAATTTATTCATTATTTATAGATCCATTCACATCATGATGTTTCTTTTTCTTTCCTTAAAAAAAAAAAAATCAACCACGAGATAAATATGTTTAATTAGTGGCATGTGCAAATCTTAAGTGAAGTTAACTTGTTTTATAGTTTTAGCATATTCTTTCAGACACTTCATTCCAGACGCTGACAAGCCTGTTCGTTTATATTCATCAACTCTTCTAAAAACCAGTCATGTATTAGAATTGTTATTAAAGTAGCTCAGTTATACTTGAAGTATGAGTTAGATCCGCCTCACCCACTACACATAGACCTTTTAAAGGAATCCTCAAAGGAAGTATTAGATTAATGAACTAGAGTTTGCTAGAATATAGAATGCAAAGTCCTGTTTGGTAGAAACTACTCTTTTCACAGACGCAGTCAAAATTTGTTTATAAAAACATTTTCCAGGGAACCAGCAGTTAGCATAATGGCTATGTCGCTGGACTCCCACATAGTTACCGCGGTTCGTGTCCCGGACCCGGTGGCTTAAAACTCACGCTGGGCGCCTGTGCGTGCGTGCCCAAGATCCCGAGAGGAGAATGGAGGAGAAGGGATTGCGGCGTGACCATCCCCCCTGGGGGGTGATTTCTCGCTTTCTGTCTCTAC